>NC_133494.1:11593143-11747568 GCF_025370935.1 Choristoneura fumiferana
CGAACTTTATTAATTAATTAATTATAGAAATATTTATGCCAAAAATTTATATTTGATCAAGACGAAACTTAAGCACAGATACTTGATATTTTTATGTATTTCAAGACATGCCATTACCGCGGTACAAAAGGCGAACACCGCCATCTACCAACGAGTAGCAAAGTTAAATTTACCCTCATAACTTACACTCGTACAGGGATTTTATATAACTTTACTAACCTCTTCCTAACTTTTTCGGCGGTTGCGTAGACGGCAGCCCGATCAGCCAGGTCCACGACGTAGCTCGCGACTTCGTAGCCTTCCTCTGTTAGATCTGTACATTCTTCTGTAAGCCTGGTCCAAAAATGCATGTTTTAAAACGTTATATTTATAACGAAAGGCAACTTATTAGTGCCGGATTAAGACTATTTGATAACGAAAAGCAATTCTGCGACCCCCTCCGCTTAGGACATGCTGAAAAAAGCACTTCAAAGTTCAATATCTCACAAACGGCTGAACCGATTTTTGATAAAACTGTCTAAGAACCATCGGCTAGAAAAAACCTGCTTTAAAAATAAAAAAAAACCTCAATTCAAATCGAACCCGTTTAAGATTTACGGTGCCACACTGACAGACAGACATACTACAGATACACAGACACACTAGCGGTCATATACTTATATTTAACACCTCTTTTTGCGTCGGCGGTTAAAAACTGGCAATGGCTATTGCTTAAACAGAAGTAGGTAATATACATAGACTTCTAAGTGCGCAATTAAAACATACCAAGCATATTAACAAGTATCGTCTACGAACAAACTCCATAAATCTTCCAACTCTCAATCTCATTTGAATTGTAAACTGTAAGGTACACCGTGTGTATATTGATTTCCGTTATCTTCGACAGATAGATCAGTTCAATGATTACATATATGACAGAAACTATCGAAATAAGTTTTAGGAATAGTCTAAAAAAATTTTTTTTATACATAATATTAATGAATAATTATACCTATTGATTTAACTGTAATTTTTAGAGGAAAAATTGTGAAATTCACAAACTTGACGAGCAATATTCACGTAATTACGTGCCAAATACGAGTATGTATGAATCAGAAACACTTTACGAACGAACTTTATTACGAACTTTTACCTGCCCAACCTGTTTTACCGCGCAGTATTTAAAAAAATGATTATTATGTAGGTAACATTTAGGCTACTGAGTCTCAAAGAATTCAATTTCATGACCTGTTCAATGGTACCTTAAAGTTAATGGAAATCAGAAATAACACGACTGTAAAACAAATAATTACGTCTCTATGTAGGAAGTACTTACTATTACAATAGCTAGTACTAGTTATATCTTCACGTAAATCTGCCAGGATGTAAATAAACCCACATAACATATCCACATTTTGTCAAGCCCGTTACAGCATTTATTTTTGTCAATTTATTTATTTTTGTCATTGACGCCGTATTTAATCATCGAAAACAATTCTTATTCTTATTACTGTATTATTTAAGTAGTCGTAGCACGCGACGATTTCATTTATTGCGACTACCTACGGTTGTGTCGTTGTAATTAATTACAACAATGATCAGCATAGTTTTATGGCTATATCGCAAGTTTAGTGATGAAGTCCTGGCCTGTTATTTAGAGAAGGAAATACGCTGTTAACATACAATATGCCACGCTTCTTCGTTATATAGGTACTTCGGCTATGTTAAGTCGTTATGGACAATAGTACATTGTGTCTTAAGGGCGGTAAATAAGGAATTACGAACGAGAGTCTATTAGAAGCCCAAAGTCGAAGACTGAGGGCTTTAATGAGTCGATGTTCGTAATTCTAGTACCGCCCGTGCGACATACCTACAATGTTTTTCATCACATTTGCGAGTAACATTTTATATTTCTAAAAGAAAAAATAAAATTGTTCCAAATATTGGCGATACCTTAGGCTGCGCTCTTGGCAGCGCCGCCCTCCCCCTCCCCCTTCCGCAGCATGCGCCGCAGCGTGCGTGTGCGTGTGGGCCTGCAGCAGCGCGCGCAGCGCCATCAGTACGGGCACTGACTCATTTACCGACCTTGGGCTTCATGACAAGAAAAATAGTACGCGCATTGACTCATTTACCGACCACGGGTTTCATGACAAGTACATTAAGGTCGAGTGTTTTATTTGGGGGGTTTCAACCAAGGTAGCCTGCATCTTTCGACACTGTTTACGAGCAAGTGTGATGAAAAGATTCTTGAAATTACCGGTGTCCTGTACTTCCCAGAACCGAAGAGGTCAAATGTATGTAAACTCTTTATTGCAGAAAACATTAAACAAATCAACACAATTTGACAAAAATGGAGATACCTACATGCACAGTCAAAGTATTTCAGTATGTATACATCTATATAAGTATGTTTATGTGTTTTACACTCTGCTTTTCACTTCGATTGAGAGGAAATTAAATATTAATAGTGGAAAGATATTTTCACTTCTCATGCTCGTAAAGTTTGTATTTATGCTGGATCTAGGCGATATAAAATTACTTTTTATGCTCTAGTGCGTAAAGTAAAGTCTTCGTCTAACTAAGACCAATCTACATGTTTTTTTAATATTTTTTAATTTTATATAAAGTTAAAAATCAATCAAATCAATCAAAATAAAACTAATTACTAAAAATTTATAATTATATAGTAATACATGAAACAAAAGTAAGTGAAAAATTTTATTGTTTCCACTATTGCTATTTCATTTGCCCTCAATCGAAGTGAAAAGCAGAGTGTAAAACTCGAGCATTAAACCCATTTTCCCCTCGACGTGTCTATCATGGCTATATGTCTCGGGTAAAATGGCACATTTTATGCTCTTGTTGTAAATGTCAAAAAATCTACCGCCGGTCCCCATGGTGAGTCACGGCATTAATATCTGCCACAGCGGAGCGGAGCGTGCAAGAATATCTGACACGCCCTAGAAATAGAGTTGTTTCACATATTTATGCACGCTTTGTTGTATCAGATATCGATGCTGGTGACTGTAAAACGGCGCAATTATCCCTTTGAGGAATCTCTACTTGTTAACCTTTTAGTGTTTTATTACCAATCAAAAAGCGCACTTATTCCATAATATCACAAAAAGTTAAACATATTGTTGAACACGTGTTGAACATGTATTAATAGAAAACTGTCATTTTGGGCATGTCTAAAATGTGTTTATTTGTTATCATAAAATCATTGGCTAATTAAAGAACCTAACTCCACATACCTTCCTTATTGATGTCCCAAACAACAACTCTTGCACCAAGCCTTGCTAACTTGACAGCCAGCTGCCGCCCCACCCCCCCTCCACCCCCTGTCACCAGCACTACATCCCCCTTCAAGCTTTTCATGGGCCTGATAGCATTAGGCACTAAAGTCCAGAACAGTGATTCTAGTACGTAGTAACAGGACAAGACGAAGAAAAGGACGGTGTCCTTAGCGATATCGAAGATGCTCGCCATTTGCGAGTGCGAGTTTATTTTCGTTCCTTCCAACATATTTGCGACCTGCAAAAGAAATAAATGTATATATAGCCTTAAAGTGAAAGTTAATATTCAATCGCTCATCATGCCGCGCTAGAGTTTAATGAGGGCTATCGCTTATGAATTCGCCGCTAGAGGCGCTAGTGTAGCGTGAGGTCTCCAAAATGTCAAATCTCATAGTTTTTGGGTGAGCTACGTGGGTTTATTTAGAATTAGAATAATTTTGAGAATATTTTGCATTACCTGAAATTAATTAGGGCAATTATGCGTTACGGGGCAATTAATGTCTGTGTTTGTAGACAGTTTTGTCTTTCGGAAACTTTTGTCCTCCCTTTTTTTCCTAACAAAACGGGACTACGCAACACTGTGGTTGCTCGATATTTTTATGGTACGGTTTTAAGGTGTATTAAATATGATTGTAATCTAAACTTTGTTTTCACGCCCGTAATAACAGAATTTGAAAGCCACACTTAAAACCTCACGCAACAGTGGCGCCATCTAGAAAGACAAAAAACGATAGCCCTCATTGAGAAAAGATGACAGAACAAAACAAAACATTTTTGTTGGGTAGGCCAAAGAGAGCTCTTTTAAGGGGCTACCCGAGGTTTTCATCGATTTTTGACAAGTTTTGAATCGTATCTCCTACTTTTGCACTACATATAGAGTTATAAGTCAAACGGTTATCGGTTCTCCAATCTTTTATCTCCATTTTGGTCTACCGGATTTTGAAAAAAATGAATACTTAATTTTGTATGATTTTTTTAAACATTGTCTGAAAAAACACTTATTTCGTATTGACGTGAAAGATCTAACATATACGAAATCTACATAACACATCTCTAAAAACTGGTCGAGGGTTTTCATTTGAAACTAATTAATACAAAATTGGCCTAAAATTGTTCAAGTTTGATGCCAAATATCTCGAAAACAATGAACTTTGAAGTAAATATGGGATACTATATTGCTTAAAGCCGTTGTTGTTAATATAATAAGCTACAAAAATTATTAGAAAACTGAGGAATTCAGATCGAAGGTCATTGGGGCATGGGATCCCCTTAAGCCTTGTATTCACCTAACTATCAGCCTGGCGCATTCGGAAAGAACAGCAATGATAAGACGAAGTGCCGCAAGATATTCAGCTGGAATTATACCAACTCAGCGGCAAAATTTGGCCCACTCATACAAAATAAATAACCTATTTCTGCATACATTTGAGAGCCAGATTTTATGCGCGAAAAAAAATAACGACGGATTACTATTGTATGCAAAACAACTCATCGCAATTTTACTGTCAGCATTTTTTGGTAAATTATTATTTCACAAATAATTATCTGGTCATATTTCACTTAAATAATAGATTGAACCAGGCGTTACATAATATTCCACGAGGTCCAAATTAAAAATTCAAATTTGTATAGTTTATTCTGTAAATAGGCCGCAATGGGCACTTTTAGACGTCATTTTTAGGGTTCCGTACCCAAAGGGTGCCAACGGAACCCTATTACTGAGACTCCGCTGTCTGTCTGTCTGTCTGTCCGTCTGTCTGTCACAGGGCTCTATCTTTTGAGACGTAATAGTTAGACACTTGAAATTTTCACAGATTATGTATTACTGTGGCCGCTATAACAACAAATACTAAAAACAGAATAAAATTAATATATAAGGGGGGCTCCCATACAACGAACGTGATTGTTTTGCCGTTTTTTGCTTTATATTAATAACAGCAACAGGTAGACGCTTGAAATATTCACAGAATCTTTAGTTGTATCACTTTAAATAAATAATTAAATTAAAATAAAATAAATATTTAAGGGGGCTCCCATACAACAAACTTGATTTTTATGCCGTTTTTTGCTAATGAATGTCTAAATAATGTTGATAGATAATGGTACGGAACCCTTCGTGCGCGAGTCCGACTCGCACTTGGTCGGTTTTATTTAAACTACCAGCGCTTTCGGAAAGACCATCATTGCCAAGAAGAATATAACCATATCAACGAACTATAAACGATTACCTACATTGGTACAATTAATTATACCGCGCGGGTAAGCAAAGTAATTGTTCATACCTTCTTACCAACTTCATATATTATTAAGTCAAATCAAAAGTATCGTTTGACCTGGATGTTCCCAAGAGCAAATGAGATATTAAAATAAAAAAACGTGTGCTTAGTGCCTACATTTCCTCGATTTCTCTAGGATCGGTTCAACAGATATTGACTTTGTCAGTTAGACCACTTCAGGCAGGAGAATACTCCTTTGGATGAAAAATAATTATGAAAAGCGATTCACAATGACGAAGTATCTGCTAGAGCTAGAGTATCTGGACTTACGCTACTTTTCCGCTCAAGCTATAGAATGCAATTAGGTTGCAACAGACACCGTTGGGAGACCTAGGCCGTATCTGATTTCGCTCGCTTGGGACGCAATCACAATCATGATGGTAATTAGAACTGAACGTATTCTACATTGAAGGCTCAGATACATGCGCGTATTTCTAACATGATTTTTTTTAACTTCACTAATTGTCTTGTTGCCGTGGTGGCCTAGTGGTTTGACCTGTCGCCTCTCAAACAGAAGGTCGTGGGTTCAAACCCCGGCTCGCACCTCTGAGTTTTTCAAAATTCATGTGCGGAATTACATTTGAAATTTACCACGAGCTTTGCGGTGAAGGAAAACATCGTGAGGAAACCTGCACAAACCTGCGATGCGATTCAATGGTGCGTGTGAAGTTCCCAATCCGCACTGGGCCCGCGTGGGAACTATGGCCCAAGCCCTCTTGTTCTGAGAGGAGGCCTGTGCCCAGCAGTGGGACGTATATAGGCTGGGATGATGGTGATGATGAATTGTCTTGTTAGTATACCTACCTACTCGTATGTATTTATGTGGATTAATTGTTGGAAGTCGATTTGAACCCACTTCCAGTGGTCGGGTTGAGTCATGGTTAACTTGAAATTTTGTATACATAAGTAGGTTAGATACGTCAAAGCCATACAGTCATCAAATAACATAGTCAGCAAATAAAAAATGATTTAACTTTAATAATGACTGATGTATTTGAGTTGAGAGTGCAGAAAAGAGTTGAAATTTCAATAGAATCTGTCATTTTTCTAGACATTTTACACCCTACGTGGGCACACTTAATTATGTATGTCCCTGTTATGTTGATGTGATTATAATCTAAAAGGAATCTAAAAATAATAATAGTCACATTACCAAGACCTAGCCCTATCCTGTGTTCATGTGAGTTATCTGGAAGTGTTATACAGGATTGTCAATCTAATAAAATGGAGTTTAGGTATTTTTGGTTTAACATAAACACGGGAAATGAGATAACGGTTGCATGTGTATGAAACTAAAAGATGTTATGAAAAGTATGAAATTAACAACTCAAAAAAAAACACTCGTTTGGTGGCCCAAGGGTCAAATTAAGAATGCGAATAAATTTTTAACTTTTATTTATTTAAAGTGTCGCATTGATTTAAGAAGCGCTTTGGGTTTTGATTACACATGAACATTTCAAAGTTCATCTTGTAGAATTTAAATATTGAAATTATTTAGAATGACCGTATGGTTTTAATGACGCCCATGTCCAACCTTCTTTTAAAAGACTTAAAATTTTAATGGAAACGTTAAAAAGGTCCCAAAATGCATTACGAAAACGAGTTTTTAAAATTCCCTGTCCTTTGCTTAACGTGTGATTGGTAGTGGTCAATGGCAGTAACTCGACATGTAGTTAGGTATTTAACACATATCAGTACATAGGAAACTGTCATTTTAGTCATAGGTATATAAGACGTGTTTATGTATGTTATTTTTATTTTGTAGTAAGGCCTAGTTACATTTTTCTTACACGACATTCGGTTCACTTTGATTAGTTTTACGATTTCGAGTAGACACCGAACACACTGAATAAGTAGCTATAGGTACCTAGTAGAGCAAGTAAATCTTCCCACTCCATGGTTTTGCTATTCCAATCATTTAGTCGGTCAATTCATGTGTGCCACGGCGAAATGTAAACACGTCTATTATAGACTCAGATCCAAATTAGAGAGCACTTTCACCCATCTTTTTAATAAACGAGAAGTAGGTATTTTATATCAAATGTAAAAAAACATATCAAAAAATATTTTCTAAAAAAATCCTGTCCGAACTATGGATAGTTAAAATTAATCATTTATTAATACGAGTATGATAGGTACTTAATTTACAGACACTTTATTAGTTATATCGTCGTTTTGCCGGAGAAATTATAATACAATACTTAAAGAAAATATACAAGGTAAGCAATAGGTGGCCATCGCTTCAAAAGTCCATTTTGCGCTCTAAACGACATAGCATGTAATCGCACCTTTAGGTCAGCTCTTTCGCTCTATCATTATTTGCTCTTAGAAAGTAGACGGAAGGAAAGTTGACACCGGCTCTCAGCCATGTTGGTGTGAAATGAATTAACATTATTATGGGGACTTTGCTTTAAAATGTACAGTTAAGACGTCTTTACTGTCTTTAAAAGGCCTTTGTACCGTTTTTTGCAAGGCCGGCAACGCATCAACAGTTCAAATGGTGCTGTAGGTGTCCGTAGGCGGCGATGATTACTTTTCATCACGTAAACCGCATGCTCGTTTGTTGACTTTAATATTAGTCATCACCTGTTCCTTGTACCATAAAAGAAGAGCCAAATCGAAATATCAGTTTAAACTTGACACGATTTAGTATTAAATTACTTTCGGTGTAAATTTTACAATTAATCGAAACTAATTGGGTAGTTAATTCTTTGATAAAAAAAACTTCATTTATTTTCCAGATTAGAAATTAAATCCATCAAAGTAGGTAACATGCGTTTAGTAAAACGAAAATGTCATTTGATAATAATTGTTTTATTTAGGTATATTTACGTACATAAGCCAGACCAGCCATGTCGCGCTCGCGTTGCTCATAGAGGAAGGACTAAAGTATCGCTCGACATTTAAACTCGATTTAAGACGTGAGTTATCCGGGTTTATTTCAGTAAATATGAGTAAGTCTCACGGTGGTTTAATGTTAAAAGAAACGAATTATCATGGTGATCCGTAAATTATTATAAAAAATATTCGTAATGGTTCTAATTTTGGTTTTGCCATTTGATTCGAGGTATAAAGTTTGGACGGTTAGTTATACATGGCGAGACCACGAAAATGTTTTCATAAATTTCTGCTACGATTATTAAAATTTAGAAAAGATTATATTTAGTGCTGGACTTGCTTAGGTACTTATCGGTGCGTTGGATAGTTAAAAAATATTACGGCTTTATTTCAATAATTTTTAATTGTGCTTGCAGTTGCACTTGACGATTGTTTTGCCTTAACTCTAAAAACCATTTAAAAACAACCGGCCAAGAGCGCGTCGGGCACGTCCGAAATAGGGTTCCGTAGCCATTACAAAAAAATTAAGTAATATTTTTCTAAGGATTTCAAAAAAACATAATAGCAATAACATAATCATATACAAAAATAAAACATTAATCATAATTATAATAAAAAAAACAGATACAATAAAAAAAATGACAAAAATCACAAAAAAAAAGAAAATTTCATATTTTGTTCGGAATATTCCAAGTTTAGGTATATTTTATACCTTAGGCTGCTATTTACTTTTAAACTACTAATAATTCTCAAGAAGACTTAACCGTTATAGTTTTCCTTGTAAGTTTGATATACTTACTACCATCCTGAATTTTTTCAAATTTTTCCACCCACTTGTTTAGATTTTAGAGGGGGGAGGGGGACGCTCGATTTTAATGAAAATTTGCACTTTAAAGTTGAATATTTTGCAAATAAATCACTGAATCGATAAATTGTTTTCGTAACCCACTAATGGTTTTAAAAGACCTATCCAACGATACCCCACACTACAAGATTGGATGACAAAAAAAAATTACCCCCACTTTACGTCTATGTGAGGTACTTTAAAAAAATATTTTTGAATTTTTTATTGTACCATTTTGTCGGCATAGTTTACATAATTATATATTCGTGCAAAATTACAGCTTTCTAGCATTGATAGTCCCTGAGCAAAGCCGCGGACGGACAGACAGACAGACATGGCGAAACTATAAAGGTGCCGTTTTTGCCATTTTGGCTACGGAACCCTAAAAATGAAATATAAAAAACATACCTTATTCCGCTACTAAAAACACAATCCAAAATAGTAGAGCGGTAAACAGTTAAGTCACTCCGTGTTTATACGCGCATTTCTCCGTGTGGTCGGCGCGGGCGCGTGCGGCTTTCCACGCGGACTGTCTGACTCTGCTGGCATTGCTCGTTTGTTGTGAGATCGGTCTTTACAATCGCACTGGAACGAAATTTTAGGGTCCTGTAAAACTTTAACACTTTGTTTAGTAAGTTAAATATGTATATGTGTATTGCTAGAACATAATAAATACAATAGGTCTTAGGTATAGGATGTTCTTATGCCCCTACCCATTATCCTGTATATAACTAGGCGTGTACGAAATATTCCAAGTTTAGGTATATTTTATACCTTAAGCTGCTATTTACACTTAAACTACTAATAATTCTTAAGAAAACTTAACTGTTATAGTTTTCCTTGTAAGTTTGATATACTTTCTACCATCCTGATTTTTTTCAAATTTTTCCACCCACCGGTTTACATTTTAGAGGGGCGGCTTGATTTTAATGAAAATTTGCACTTTAAATAGTTGAATATTTTGCAAAAAAATGACTGAATCGAAAAATCGTTTTAGCAACCCCCTAATGATTTTAAAGACCTATCCAACAAAACTCCACACTACAAGATTGGATGAGAAAAAAAAAACACCCCCACTTTACGTCTATAGAGGTCTCAAAAAAAATTTTTTTTTAATTTTTATTGTACCATTTTGTCGGTATAGTTTACATATACATTCGTGCAAAATTACAACTTTCTAGCATTGATAGTCCCTGAGCGAAGCCGCGGACGGACAGACAGGCAGACATGGCGAAACTATAAGGGTTCCGTTTTTGCCATTTTGGCTACGGAACCTTAAAAACGGATATAATTGGAAAAATAATAAAAGCATTGCATAAATAATTCATTTATTATGTATAATTACAGTCCTCAAGAGATAAAATGTCAACCTAATTTTCAACTTAAATCGTAGTTTATTACTAGGTCAAGGGTAGATTCAAATTAATTAAAGCACACTTTTGCGAATGCAACTGGTCGGAGAGGTGCATAATCATCAATTTCAATGTCAAATTTGGAATAGATTTTTCATAGAGTTTGTAATAACTAATAAGTACTTAAGTATCTTTTAAGTATAATTGTTTGCAAAGTCGGAAAGACACCAAGAGAAAGATCAAATGAACAAAAGTGTTTCCACACTATTGGAATACAAATCAAGAGGTTATAGAAGATCTGATGCATCGCCGTAGCATGAGCCCGCGTCGTTTGCTCTACTCTCGGAACTTTCTCCGCAACGGTACATCCCTACTCGCGCGTGAGGAAATGCTTGGCTTTCAAGGTCAATAGAGGGCGTTGGTCTTTGCCTTGCCTCGATATTATTCATTTCATCCTTTATTTGCCTTAAAATTTGCTAAATATGGACCGTGATTATACCGTCGCCTAGTTTAATTATTTACCAAAGGAGCAACGGAAACGTTGTAATTAGCAAAACGAGTTGATATGGTTTAAGATATTTATTTTCTTAAAAGATTTACAAAAACCACTCATAGAGAAAACAATATCATCAACATGCATCATGTCAGCCGAAAGATGTCCACTGCTGGACATAGGTGTCCCAAAAGGCTCTCCACTCAGACCGGTCTTGTGCTTTCCGCATCCACCGCGATCCCGCGATCTTGTCGCTCCATCTTGTCAGAGTTGTTGTGGGGTCAGAAGGTTTTCGAATGGCGTCCGCGGACCGGGAGACGAGCTGTCGGTAGGCCTCCAACAAGAAGAAACAATATTAATTTAACTTAAATCTAGGTAAGAGAACCACACAAACATGGTGAAAAAAAATCTATGAACTAAAGCGGATATTCTTCATCATCATCATCATGTCAGCCGTAGAATTAGGACGTCTACTGTTAGACATCATAGGCTTCCCCCATAGACCTCCAGTAGCTTCGATTGGAAGCACCGTGAACCCGCGGCTTTAACCAGGTTATCCGTCCATCTTGTTGGTGGACGTAGGTGGATTATGATTTTGTCCAGATGGTTTATTATTATATATTACCCAATTGCTATCAATTGTCAATGTTAATACAACAGCAAAAACACTGAAGATATAGGTGTTTATGTATGTTGAAAGTTGAAATAGATTGCAAAGGTGTTTGATTAAACTACTATCTATATTAATGTAATTCAACTATTCTTGTATTATACCTATTTATCCTTGAACTGAAATCGAGATTATGAGGTTAGACAACCTAGCGACAAGTTTACGTTCACTCAGGTTTTAGTTACATATGTATTATTAAGCTAAGTGGCTATAATATCAAATCGGATGTAGTTCATGGATTAGTATTTAGTTTTAAGTGTTGCGTAGGGGAGACCGAGGAGAGTCGTGACTGAGGAGAGTAGTGACAACATCGATTTTTGGAAACTTAATAAACTTATTAACGCTAGCGAGCTCGCAACAGCACGCGTTTGTTAGTTCGAGACTTGAACTAAGAGCTACCAGTTAATAAGTAAGCTCCAAAAAATCGACGTTGTCACTACTCTCCTCTGTCACAACTCTCCTCGGTCTCCCCTACATATAGCACGTGAATGTGTCGTGGATATGCTGATAAAAATATTAAGTAGGTACCTACTCATAATATATAATATATAATATATGTTGAATAAAGATATTTTGACTTTGACTTAGGATAAAAATCCCTAATTAACTCTATTTTAGGGTTCCGTAGTCAACTAAGAACCCTTATAGTTTCGCTATGTCTGGTGGTCTGTCTGTCCGTCTCTCTGTCTATCCGCGGCTAAGAAGCTCAGAGACCGTTGGTACTAGAAAGCTGTAATTTGTCATGAATAAACATATCAGTCACACCGACAAAGTAGTAATATTGGGAGGGTGCGAAGTACTAAGTGGGGGTAATGAAATCTATCGCAGCGCTCATAGTGGCCAAAAGAAGAAATAATCTAGGCTCTGTCATTTGTCATACTCATATGAATGTGTCATTAACAAGACAGTTTGTATAGTCTTTAACTCCCTAATTTTAGTAATAGATGTTTGTGTTATGATGCGAGCTTGAATTATTGAACACTGTCCCTTTTTTGTTCTTAATTCCTCTACATCTCGGACATGACCAGCAACAATTTTCCTTATGCAACGGTTTGTGTTTGAAATTTTATATTGAGTGATACTCACAAAACCGGTCTTCAAAATGATACTCATTTTGATCTGAAAACGATATTTAATTTATTTCTAGGGATATAAGAACAATTATATAACTTTACTATTATTCAAAGAAACCAATAGATAGCTTTATCTTTTCGTTTTGCAGTAAAAGTACAAATAAACATGAAGTAAACAAACCCTGACATAACGAAAATAAAACACACTTTTTGAATAAATTAAACTTACCTTTCATATGCAAAAGGTATTCCATAAAGTTAATTTGTCCGGAAACGCACCTGTGATAGCCCTCATGTTGCGTGTGTGAATGAGCGGCGGTGATCTAAAAAAAAAGAGTGTTATTTTTTCACGTTGATTGTACCTTGTAATATTTAATTAGACAAAATTAGGTCAAATTTCGTATAGGTATACGTAGAGTCATTCACGATGACGCGTGACGTGGTTCTTATTACAATGTCATTAATGGCTAATTTTGACAAAATCACGCGTTTTCGTGGATGGCACTAGGTATAGCTGTGTAATTTTATAAATCACATGAAATATTTCCCTTGATTTTATATATATGTACATAGAACTATAATATAAAAGTTGTAGAGTTAAAAAAAAACTATAATCTCTGGTCTTAATATTTTCTGATACTTAATTAAATTTAAGAAACATTGATATCTTACATCAAAAGGAATCGTAAAACCTTCGGAAAAGAAATCGTTAAGAAAAGGAAACGGCAACATGCAGTTGAATCGGTTACGGGATATTACGATACCCCGTGCGCAACGCATTGCTCCACGCGTTTACCAGTCAAGCAAACACATGGGTGTTTGAACACATGTATGTTTTATAACTCTGCCAAATTTTAACAGAAATGTGTGGATTGCAATAAACTACGATACATTGAACATAAACAAGTTTTAAAAATAATGCAGTGTCGACATGAGGCGTTTGTGTATACAACGGTGGCATAGTAGAGTCACTGGCACGTTACCATATATAAACTTATTTTTTTATAGAACTATGAGTTTCATCATAATTTATTCCTCAAGTAAAAGTAAATCAAAGTTTTTGGGGTGCGGTTAAAGTACTTGTCCCCGTCATTTTCGAACCGGAAAGGACGACAATCCTGATATTTGTGCCCTTGTGTAATTTGTACCTACACAGTACACGAATTATTAGGTAGTTTTTAATTTTAAATTGTCTGGCAAATATGACAGTGTCGTAGGTAGGTATCTTACTATCTACCTACGTAATTATTGTACTCGTAGCTATATGACAGCGGAATCAAAATAGTGGTTACGTTCTTAAAAAAATTGCTCTAACCGGCAAATATTTGGGATTGGTTTCTCGAAACGAAAGCCGCTAACCGGTTAACGATTGGTTTCCTTGTGCGTGTAGTGACTTCGTGTTCCAGAAATACGAGATAGGTTTGTTGAGATCAGATTTTGGTATTTCATGTAGTTGACTATCATTACGGCCACGGTCGACGATGCTGAGGCAGCGTGTCAAGAAATCGGTTAAAGAACGATTAAAAATAGCGTTTCCGAATTAATACGTTCCCAACGAAACCTATATTAATAACAAATTAAGCGGTGTCTATTTCATTTAAACTGTTAACCAAAATAAACACTGGTTAATTTGTAATCGGTTACGAGCCCTGATTTGGCAAACTTCGGCTACGTCTCAAGATCTATTACCGCTCATTTTAACTTTAGTATCTACTAAATATAATCTTGTGTCTTCAGTTAAAAACACTAAACTGAAAATTCATAGTCCGTTTAAGTTACACAATACAATAGTATCAGGATAATGGTATGCAAAACACCAGATAAGTACTCATTGGATTTTAAAACATAATACCGGGTACACACCTGTGCTCAACCAAGCTGTGTACAGGTCAAAACGTATGAATTCGTTGAAGCAAGCACACGTGTGGCACGTGCATCGGGGATATTGAAATTATACGTGTAAGCAAAATGTCCCATACAGAACCATTTGTATGCAGCTTCAGTAGAATAGTGTCGTTAGGTGAGGTCGCACGCGCGCGACCGAGCTGAGGTGGTTTATTGCCCATTATGCCAACGAACTACATAACAAGCTTACACCTAAGCCAAATTCAAATTCAAATCATTTATTCAGTAAATAGGCCGCAATGGGCACTTTTACACGTCATTTTTTGAACTACCAGCGCTTTCGGAAAGACCATCATTGCCAAGAAGAATGCGCCGCAAGAAACTTGGCAGAGAGTAATTAAAAAAAAAAAAATTACAAATAAAATACTTAAAACTACAGTATAAAATTAAAGAGAAAATTACAAAAAAATAATAATAATACAGCGATGTATAGGGGGGTCCCTTAGTTACAAAACTAAACACTAACTATATCTACGTTCAGTGGAAGTGTAGAATGCTTCCACCGTCACAAATTAAATAAAAATAATAATAATAATATAATTCTGAAATAAACATTCCAGGTCAGTAACCATTAAGCTTTTGGATTCCGAAGGCAAGCTCACGTCTGCCGCCCCCAAAGTGGCTCACACGCACTCATCATATCATGTCATGCTCTGAAAGCAGAGCGGTACCGAGGGCATGGTATTGCTTCCGTTCCCATAAGCTCTATGGGATCGTCTTGGGAAATTCGACGTCGCGAGCCTGTGACTAGAAAATAAACTAAAAATATACAAGCTTAAAATCCATAAGCTTAACAATATACAGCCTTAAATATAGCAAGGGGATGTATAAAGTCCCTGAGTTAATAATAAAAGTCCTAATCTAAATAATTCAGAGATGTATATAGTCTCTAAATGTCAAAATAAGGCATTATAATAAACAACTGGAAGGGATGCTTCAATGGTTCTCACACGCGACGCACATACAATAGAATTACCTAGACCAACAACTTTATATGTGTACCTACAGCGTTTTTTTTCCGTTAACACGATATATTTAATGGTTCTCTCACAAGAAACCAGGACCAGTTATGTCATTGGCATCCTTATAGATACGATTATGATTCGCTAACCGCGGCGCCCTGTGTACCTGCGCCCTACTACGAAACTCGAAGTTCGTGTCGTGCGGTCCCTCTGCAGGGCTACTCCGAAACTCGAAACTCGAAGTTCGTGTCGTGTGGTCCCTCTGACACTTATACTATTTAATACGAGAGCGAGAGGAACCGCACGACACGAACTTCGAGTTTCGAGTTTCGGAGTAGCCTTGCAGGTCTATTTAATACGAGAGCGAGAGGGACCGCACAACACGAACTTCCAGCGAGTTGCGAGTTTCGTAGTAGCCCTGCTGGGCAGCCGCCCCGGTCAGCCTTCATTAAGACTGCGTTTCTACCAGAGTGTTTTGCATGAACCAATAGAAACGCTCATTTACCTATCCTCTGATGGAAACAGCTGAGCGGAGCGAGGCGAGGTAAATGAAGTGTTTCTATTGATTTACGAAAAACACATTCCTCGCACCACATCCTCGCACATCTCTGGTGGAAACGGAGCCTAAATCCGGCATTGCAAAAAAGTACCAGCACTTTGTTATTTTATTCATACATCTTCTTGTTTCATCTAGTATTGTAATTCTACCCACAACTTTGTCTATTAGAAACACGGGCACTATGCAATTTCAATCGTCGAATTTTATCTATTTCTGGGTCGGAATTACTTGAAATTTAATGCAAATATAACCATACAATACAAGTACAGTCAGGAAAACAAGCTTGTAATGAAAATGTTTTTTTTTGCCAAAAACTTATTTATTATTAAAAAACATAGGTACGGTCAAGGACTTTAATTCACGAGCCACCATGGAACCATTTCGCATTAATTAACAAGGAAAATCGTAATGACATTTCCTTTGAAATTCCATGGTGGCTCATAAATTAAAGACCTTGACCGTACAATGACCAAACCATCCTTTTCAGCTCCACAACAATCGTGTATTAAGTATATTGGGTACCTACTGTAACCAATTCACAGAATGAAAATGTACAATGTTCCTGCATGTGGCAACCTAATGGGTTGTGTCGTTAAAATTTCGCAACGCAAGTAAAGATCGTTGTTAGCACGGGCAACGGCAATCATACTTATTTTGGGTGTAATTTACCTTGAAAGGTAGAAGGTACAGTTTTCGTACGGACTGTCCCTGTCAGCCTCTGATGACTAGCTCACCGGAGAGAACCTTACAATACCTTAAATCTTTTGTTTCCGCAGAAAACGTTGCACAGTGCGTAACCTGACCGCAAAAGATGGACATGTTATATATCATGCATGACAGTCTTCTTTAGAGATTACAAATCTGAACAATCAGTCGAACATTAAACAAAAAATTCATAGCCCGTTCAAGTTACACAAAACAATATACGTAATATCAGGATAATGGCGTGCAAAAGTAAAAAATGGGTAAAAGCAACTTTTTGCGAAATCGCGAAGCGGTCTCAATAGCATCTTGTAATATCTGATTGATTGATTGTAACATCTGATAAAGGCAGCACTTGGCAGTTCGCTGCATGAATGCACTAGGAAGGCAACAGTGAGAGAGGAATGGCGACGGATAGTACACCGTATCACCACCTCGGGTATGACTCTGTCAAGAGTGTAACGACTAGGAAGAGAACATCTGATTGCTTGCATTTTATCTTCCTTAGGCTGGTTTGCACTGACTTGGGCTAACTACGTAGATAGATACAATATTTAAAACGGTAATTAAAATTTACTAAAATACTTGATCTGTTGTGCCTGTTGATGTTAATTTTATACGCATCCCTTATTTGCACAGAGGCCAATGGGTCATCATTAAGGTAGTTAGGTTAAGTCAGCAGAGGTACTCTATTTTGTTAAATGTATTAAAATATTTTGCGATACCTATTAGTTTAATAACACATAATTTAGTTTTGTGATGTCAAAATGCTGACGGAGACTGTGTTTTTTATTTATTAAACTTGGACTTGATGAAGTACACACGATAAATTAACGCGATTTATTACAAGAATTATTTATTTTCAATATTGATTTGAATACGTAATTTTCACGCATCCGGTCGAAGGACCATTTTGGCTACAATTTTAAGTTATGGATCAATGTCTCCATCTAGCGGCAATACCTAAAAAGTTAGTAACTTAAATGAAGCTACATTCCGTTTGCTTACATCATTGAGAATGACTAGGTGTGGTGCTACAGCGGCTGGTGTAGTTATGTTCTGTATATTAGATAGATGGCGTTACTGTGAGCTGTGACTATACGTACTCAAAGTAGATCAATACTAGTTTGGATAACAGGAGCACGGGGTAATTAATTAACCAAAAAATTAGCGTTCCACTGAAACCAGTATTTTTAAACGAAACCAAAAACCGAATTACGCGTTGAATTTATGCTTGGGCTGAAACCAAAACTGATTTTTTTTTCGAAGGTATATTTTAATGATTCTAATGCATATTTTTTAACTTTTGATCTTCATCATGTTTTGTTTAATTCACAAAACTAAAAATACGTGTCCAATATTTTGTGATAATCTGACGAACTAACTAATTAGGATATTTTGTTTTTTTGTTTTAGATTTTTGCTTTTTATTTATGACACTAGCTTATTATAGTGACATGCCCTTTTATGGTACGGTTCGGCATAATAGATATTATATTATGGATTTAGTTACTAATCTATACCTACATACCTCTGATTGAAAATAGAAGAATATTCAAAGGGAACTATATTTTCTGTCACCTCAGATGCGTCACTAATCGGCAATACCCTAATTAAACGAGTAATATCTGTCATTAATGTAAACCTGTGTCATAAATTATAGTTTGATCATCAACATTCAATCACCAAAATAATCGATCTGTCACCTAACAAATAGATCTGTTGCATAATTAAATGCTTCTACCTATTCTACTACAGGTCTGGTTAGGTACGACGACGAGCGAAGCGAGGAGGAGTGTTAGGTAGAACTACGACCCTCAGCGCGCGAGCCGAGCGAGCGAAGCGAGCGTGCCGCGGTAGTGGCCGGCGAAGTGCCAGAACCGACCATTTTTTGCTAATACAATTACGGCAGGAAACTTCGTTTTTTAATTTATTCAAATTGCCATCCATCATTGTCACCATCATCATCATTATCACCATTACCATCATCATGACCATTGTCATTAAACATCACCATCAATCATCATCATCACCATCATACCGCATGACTGCCACGTAATTTTTTTATTTATATTATTTTTCAGTGATTAAAAATTAACTTTTAGGTAAACATTTTTATATTGTTTGGTGATTCAGTTTTAATGACACTTTTATTATTTTGAAACCCAATATAATTATATTATATTTTTTCCAAGTAATTTTCAATTAATATTAAGGTATATAAATAAATGTTGAAAATATTATTTGGTGATTAAATTTAGGTGACAGATCTACTATTTTAGGAACAAATATTATTTATTGGGTCACCGAAAATGCATATAATAATAATAATTAAATTCATTTATTCAAGTAACATTACGACTCATTTTGTTAAACAATTTATCTTAACCTATGTTAGTAAAAATTACAATAAATAAAATAAAATAAAAGATAAATAAAAACAAAATTAAATTCATGAAAATAATTCCTTATTTAACCATCCCACTAGAGATGGCACAACAGCGTTTTAAATACGGGCAGTCCCATCTGCTCGCGATCATGTTCAGGACGGTGTTGGCGCTGCCCCGCACCCTGCGCACCAGAGACGCACACCTCTTGCGCATGGTGGAGTAAAAACAGTCCACGCGCGCTTCAGCGAACATCCCGGATGCGCTACAGAACCGTGGCAGCCCCAACAGTACCCTGAACGCATTATTATATTGAACACGGAGGGCACTGTATGATTTTTGAGTGTACCTAGCCCACAGGCTGCACGTGTAGAAAGAGGTACAATATGCTCTGTAAAGAGTGATCTTGACGTCACTCGAGCACCGTGCAAACCTGCGTGCCAACATATTAGCTCGCACCGACAATGCCCTCCGCTCACGTTCAATCTCCTGATCGTCTTTCAGGTCAGGAATCAAGACATGGCCTATATATTAGGTGATCGATAAAATAAAAATACGTATTTTTAATTTTCTTTGTCTTTACCCTTTTGTAGTACCTATATTTTTCTAGCATAGATACTAATACTAAGTTTTTTTTTGTTGCATAAATTTCATCGTAGGTAGGTGTTTTTGTGATATTTTATTTTTATACACAAACCTGACAAAACTTGTTGTGGATGAGTAGTACCTATTTATATTTTAATTATTCTTTAATTTTTTGACATAAATTGATTCTGGTTTTGTTTAATGGTGCATGCGCGCGCGCGCGCGCGCGCACTCACACACACACACACACACACTTACACACACACACACACACGTACACGCACACGCACACGCACACGCACACGCACACGCACACGCACACGCACACGCACGCACACACACACACACACACACACACACACACACACACACACACGCACACACACAACACAACTTTAGTTAAGTATCTGTGACAATTTTTCTTTTATTTCAGTTGCTATATTTATGTAGGTACTGTAGTCGTAGTATGTTTAAGCAGGGGCTGCGAAGCTGCGATCAAACACCACAGGGGCCTTTCTGAAAATCAGCGCTGAGCTAACGAGCCCAGCACAAGCTGAGACTGGTACCCATTGCCGAACCTTTAGCAAACTACGGTATTTTTTCTTTTATTTATTTATTTTAAGTTTTTAAGCAATAAACATTTTTATTTTTATTTTATGTGTGTGAGGGTGTGTGTGTGTGTGTGTGTGTGTGTGTGTGTGTGTGTGTGCTTGCGCGTGCGTGCGTGCGTGCGTGCGTGCGTGCGTGCGTGTGTGTGTGTGTGTATTTTTTGTAATTTTCTATATTTTTGATTCAATAAATAAAAAATCATTAATTCAATGTTTTTATACATATTTCAGACTCAGTACATATTCAAATCAATCGTTGCTAACTTTAATATGAGGGGCCTAGTGTTACTACGCGACTGTAGTTTGAAATGCCTATTAAATAAAATAATATTACTCTTTATGTAAATAAATGTCGGTTCTGGCGTGTTACGTCATCAGCGTACAAATAAATGGACAACTAGGAATATTCTAGCAACATTTTAGGAAAACTGAATCGCCTATCACTTGGCTATTCTTAAGGATTTTGTAGTCTTTATAAGTATTTACGTCAAATGTCCGTGTGTCGGTTTGTCCGCGGCGTCCTCTGCTACACTAGTGGTAATATTTTTTTCTTGATAGTAAAGGTATAGTGTATCGTTGGATGTGTCTTTTAAAAATATTTCAGGTTCGCTAGGGCTCTTTTTCAACCGACTGCAAGGAGAGGTATTGTTTTCAATTCAGGGAACCGTTCGCGTAATATTATGCTTTGAAATACATTTTTTTCAAGTCAAGCGCTTCCCCTCTATTAAATTGTTTTCGTAAAAATTGTGAAGTTGTGTGAAGTTGTAGGTAATAACGAATTGAAAAGAAAAACAACCTAAGATGTATGTATGACGTACATATTAACACTTGTACGCACTTAGGTGGTTCTAAAAATACTATTCTTAGTGCTAATAATCTAACCAACTTTTAAGTTGAAAACCCCGGTCATTATCATTTCAAAGTTCAATATTTCTTGAATATTTCTCGTGTCGGTACCGTTGACCATCAGTGGTGTAGCGGTATAGCACGCGGTACGGAATACCGAGGACCTGGGTTCGATTCCCAGTGCTGGTCTTATTTTTCTGGTTTTTCTGTGCATCTGTATTTCAGTTTGTATTTTCAATATAACTTTAAGTTTAGAATGATCATACAGATGAATTTACTGGACATTAACAAATACTTAATAAAAACCGGCCGAGTGTGAGTCAGGCTCGCGCACGAAGGGTTCCTACCATTATCTATAGGTACAAGGCCCCGTTAACTCGGGCCATACATACGCTGAACAAAATAGCCGAAGAAACAGATTTGTATCTCTGTGTTTTGAGTGAATTCACAAAGGTAGCACTATCTGTTATATGTTACAAGAATAATTAATTACTTATACAATAATTAATTACTTATTGAAGCAAGAATTTAATATTTGTGTTGGAACTTCTCTGTCGCATTAGGTCAAGCCTGTAATGATAGATGTAAGTGTGTGTACAATAAATAAATAAATAAATAAACATTTAGACATTAAAAAAAAGCACGTTTAGTTTATGGAAGGGAGCCCCCCTTAAATATTCATTTTATTCTATTTTAGTATTTGTTGTCATTACGGTAACAGAAATACTTCATCTGTGAAAATTTCAACTATCTATATAGCTATCACGGTTCATGAGATACAGCCTCCTAGTGCCGTTTTTACCCTTTGTGTAGTTACTGAACCCTAATAACCAGTCAAGCGTCGGTTGGTCTCAGGGAAACTATTTAAAAAATGCGTTTTTAGTATGAGGCTCCCCTTATTTTTTAATTTAAGTAATTTAATTTTTTATAATTTGTACATGCATTAAAATTTACTTTATGTGTAAACTAGCAGACCCGGCAGACGTTGTCCTGCCCGAAAAAACACTAAATTAAAATTATGATAGCATACCAACAACAGCGCCATCTAGTGGGTCCAATTTGAGGTGATTTGAGGAGATTCTACCGTATCGACGGGATGAAGAATTAAATGTTTGACAGTTACGAAACCTATGAACATTTTGTATGGGAAAATGTTTTTTCTTTTATTTTATATTTTCGACAATGTTTATAATACTTATTATCCTATTCCTGACAAAGACAAACCAAAAAAAAAAAACATAAAAATTGGTCCAGCCGTTCTTGAGTTATAAATGGTGTAACTAACACGACTTTGTTTTATATAGATATAGATTTCAGCTGTTTACTAAAATATTACCGCTTTCGAGATACAGTCCTGTAACATACAGACAGACGGACAACGAAAAGACAGTAACAGGTTTCCGTGCGCCACCCTTCGAGTACGGATCCCTAAAAAACTGTAAAGCACTTTGTCGATTATACCTGCACCCTCCCACAAAGCTAATATTGTTATCGAGGTTAAGGTAGCCACCCCATGTCTGGCCGCAAGGTCGTCAGCGTCACAGGCGTAGGCTTGCGCGCGCAACATCGGTCGCCGCGTGTACTCTGACTTCAAGTTAGTCGATCAGAGACGCGCGCCGCAACCACATACCCACACCAATTCCGCGCGGCGTGCACAAGCGCGAATCGTAAAATCAACAAAATTAAATCAAAATAATCACAGTCCGACCGTGTTCCGTTTACCTTGAAACCTATTCAAGAAAACGACAACGACTCTTAGTGTTCCCAAAGTGAGTGATCAGCTGACTATACTGTGTGTGAATTAAAAAATTAGGTAAGTTTCATCTAAGGATGCATTTTGCGCGCAGCCTGCACATAGTTTTCGCATGGTACACGAGGGTTTGAAAGTATTTCAAGGAGACCGTGGTTCTAGTGCTACGTTGGATTAACTATTCTACGTACTAGGCTGGCATCGAGCAGACTTTATAAAATAACGGAAACAAAACATAGTTACAAATATATATTTACTAAAAAAAAAAAAAAATACACATACACACACACACACACACACACATATATATACATTTATGAAAACAAAACTGTATATTAATGTTTAAAATACCGATAATATTTTTTACCCGTTAAGTAGGTATGACAGCAAATATGTTTATTATAATTTTGTCAAAAAACAGTCCCAGACAGGTTAATAACAACAGCAAAATAAATAAACCCTTTTCCTATTATAGCAGCAGAACAGGTAAAAAATAAATAACGCACCGTTTCATGGGGAAGTCAGATTTTATTTTTGTTATAAATCCTGAATAGTATTCAATTGACAGCTTAAATATATCGAATTATTTAATTTATCGGACCCTAACTGATAAACTTCAAACCAAACTGCATAATTCGAAAACCCGACAAACTACATACTTACTTCAAAAACCCGAAATTTCAAACTTATTTTTCGTAAGGGTCACACATTTCTCCTGATTTCCCTGATTTTGAATTTGGAAAGTTTACCCTTGATACTTGAACTTCTCGTAATTGCCATGAGAAAGAAAGAAACGTGAAGGTCAGCAAAAGTCACGGTCGCTAGTGAAATTTTTGCTAAAAACCGGTATTTTTGAGGCTTCGACGGTTACTATGTGGAGTTAACTGTAACCGGCGGTAATTCATTAAACTTTGGATGCTGTCTAAATACAGAAGTCATAAAAAAGATGGCGTCTTAATTTGAACGGATACGATCGCGTCTAATAATTTTAAACTCTTTTCTTTATTTAGTCAACTTATAAATATAATTTATACCTATATACTTTTAAATTTGTTTCTACCCAATTCATTAATGCAATTAAAAAAATGTGCAATCAAAATAATTGAGATAGATGTTTGATTAATTAATACCTACCTATAAATAATTAGTCCTACCTTTTACTTATGGGGCGACATTTAGCTGTCATTTTTATCTCTGGAGCACAAAAATATCCTTTGGGTACATTAAAAACTTTTAAACAGTAGACTAATGATGAAATGTAATTTTTACCTGTGTTGTTTTATTTATATGTAAAATCGGAATTGTTGTACGGAAGGAAATCATTAAATGATGTAATGATATAGGTACGTGGGTATTGAAGCTAATCGTGTAATATAAGTGTAAAAAAGAAAATCTTATTTTATTGTATACTCGTCATGTGTTGTATCTTATGTAAGTATGTACGCCCAGTGTTTAGGGAAAAAACACGTTCTAGAATGTTTTCATAGATAAATACGTATAATGTTGCCTAAACTAATGTAACGTCTTAAATACAATTTTTCTCTTTTAATTTTACGTTTGTTCTATTAAAAATTAGTTTTTCTTTGAAATAACATTTATTGTTAAACAAACATAAAATAGTATAAAATGAAACGATAACAATTATGTAAATAGATAAAAAAAAATACAATTTTCTTAGATATTTTTTAAGTAATTTTACTCCAGTTTTGTTCTAATACGCTGTCAGTTTTTTAGTGAACCGAGCATCCAGTATTTTGATAGCGTTAGCTATTGCACATAACCTCCTCCTGTTTTGAAGTCGGCTCAAAATCAATGTTTCAGATTATGACATATCTCGCTAGTGATATAAAGTCAATATAAAGTGCGTCAAAAGATTAGCTCACTATAAGCGCCTCCTTAAATCCTACATCAAAACATCAAAACTTTAAAAAGAGTGTAAGCAATAATCAAACTTTAGGCTCAGCTAAGTATGCGTACCCTAAAAATATTTTTTTAAGTAAATAATGCTGACGAATCACTCATTCTACATCACATGTTTAAATTATAAGTTCGATAAAATTTTGACATTTTCGTCGCTTCGTCTATAATAGGTAAACTCACTTTATGTTTGTCTAGTTCGTTTACAAAGTCGTTTAGATATATTCCACTTATTTTAACATTTGAAACTTACCGGTAAAATTTGCACATGTTTTTAAATGAAACAACGAAACTATTTAAAATTGTGTTAACTTCTATAATAAAAACAATAAATGTACAAACATGTAGGTATTTTTAGTCCATTTGTGTTCGAAATATTAGGTATACTCCGTTCGTGCGTTGTGGTCACAATTCATACTAACCACTCCTCGCTTCGGTCGCGTACCTAAATTTTCTTTTTTTCGGCATATCACGATGTGCCCGGTATAGAGCTAGGAATATCGACGAAGGCGTTGCTCTAATCGATCTGACGTATTGTTTCTCAGGCACATTGTGATATGTCTGGCCAACTGTTAGGCATATATCATGAAATGGCGCCATCTGGCGGATTTTACGATCGGCCGCCGACATATAGATTAATAATTGAACGATAATTGTAAGCATTATCATTATGGTTTTAAACCTTGAGCCTCTAAAACTCTGGCTGCACTTAAGAATTCTTAAGTGCAAGCTATTTACATCAACTTTGAGAGTTGTGAAATCTAAAACTTAAGTGAGACTTTGGCCTTACCTTGACTGTTAATAGCCGCAAAATCGTAGTATGCAGCCCTACCACATTAGAACAAGGACAAAACACAAAAAATGTATATATTAATTTAATATATTACGAGATATGTATTATGTATGATGTACGTAAATCGGAGTATTTAGGAAACAAAGATAGATTGATAGATTTATTTATTACCTTTTAAAAAATACATTATAAACTCATGTCAGAATAAGAAATTCACAAAAGGATCAAAAAAATAGAATTTATAATGTCAAATAAGAGTAAAATTAAATAATAATAATAATATAAATAATTAAAGGTAAAAACAAGAATAAAAATCTATGTCAAATTTATGAAATACGTAAATGAACAATCAATTAAACAAAAAATAAAATAAATAAAATGTCAAGGCAAAAAATAAACATAAAATTGAAAATTAGTTCATAAAACTGTGAAAATTGTCTGAAAAATAATTTTCATTGTGCCGAAGGGATCCTGTTTTTCTTGCGGCCGGATTAAGAGGTCTGGACGCCTCGGGGCAACAAAGGAGTAGACTATTAGGTGTGTCTTGTTGCTTATTAGGTTGTATTCTTTAATATTTAGACATTAGTATGCGTATAAGCATAACGCTATAACGTCATATCACATTAACAGTTTCTTAATTTAGGCACGAGATTAATACATACAGCCGGCAGTTACTCTTGTAGTCTTATGGTGGGACTACATTTTATATCTCGATCCAAATCCTCTCTTGTAAATAATCGAATACAAATAAAATAAAAACAAAATCTAATACAATGCATAAAAAAAGATAATGCAATTATTAATATCTGTTGCTGTTCTAACAAAAAAAAAAAGCTTAATTTTTTTACCGTTTGATGTTTATTATGACAATCTGTTTGAAGGCGATGCCTCCGCAATCAGCATGAGCTAGTAGGAATGGACCTAGTCATTTAAAATTACCTACTATAAGTATAAATATTGGACTTGAAACCGACCTATATTTATAACTGATCAGTAGAAATATCACACAGAGAAATGTAATTGACTGATTTTATGTATTTATTTTCGCATTTTTGAGTTATTTCGTGGTATCCCATGTCCAGCGAATATGACCATTTATTTAATTATCAACTACAAAATTGAGCTGAGAATTACTAAATCCAAAAGTTCAAAATATATGTCTCCCCCTCTAACTTTTAAACCACACGTCGCACGTCTAAAATATGATCAACAATCACGGAATAGGTATAAGCGAAATAAAAAAAGTAGGAAAATTATTTTCAACTTAATCAGTTGAGCAGTTTATAAGTTTTTGTAAAAAATGATTTCTAAGGCAAAGTTAAGTTAAGGCAAGGTCGGGAACTACGGAACCCTACACTGTGCCTGGCCCGGCATGCTCTTCACCGGCTTTTTTTATATAGTCACATAAATTTCTCATTGTTATTAAATACGAGCCTCGTACCTAAATAAAACTACTGAACTAAATTTTAGTGCAAATGGCTTTTAAACCATCAAATTTTGGTGCAAGTGATCTTCGGGCATTTTGCATAAAGTTGTCTAATATTGATCCAATAGATTCCATTGAACGTAGGTATCGAGCGTCCTTCCGACGCTCGCGTGCGCGGTTGAGAAACGCGCGGGAAGGCCGCCCGGTGCGCCGGCGCGAGGTGCGATCGATCCTCGTAACTGCAGTTTCGATTCCATTCACGAATGATGAGACTCGTCGGACACGTCACTCCAGGACCATTTAGAAATAAGCAACCTGAGATATGTATGCATAGGAAAAATTCGTGTCTAGATTCCTGTCCAGCGGTGGTGTAGGGGTTATAGCACGCAGCACGGATTGCTGAGGACCTGGGTTCGATTCCCAGCGCTGGTGTCTTTTTCTGGTATTTCGGTGCATCCATGTCTCAGTTTGTATTTTCGATATGGTTTCACGGGATACCCATAAAAGTAACAAATTTGGAGTTGAAATAAAAAATACAAAAAGACTCCAAAAAACAAACATAATTTGATAGCTTAGTAGCGACATCTCTTGTCTGGGTGAGCGGTTGGTTCCGAAAGAGTGTGACGTCTCTCGATGAGAGCGGAACATAGATGTCGCTAGTGCTGCTGCATAAGTAGCGTAGTAGAAATAAGCAACCTGAGATATGTATGCATAGGAAAACTTCGTGTCTAGATTCCTGTCCAGCGGTGGTGTAGGGGTTATAGCACGCAGCACGGATTGCTGAGGACCTGGGTTCGATTCCCAGCGCTGGTCTCTTTTTCTGGTTTTTCTGTGCATCCATGTCTCAGTTTGTATTTTTAATTACTTAATAGTCAAAAAGAGCCAAGTATATGCTCAAGTACTTAAGTTTATAGGTTTATCCGTGCTTGGTAGTGAAACGTTACTTACTCGTAGTGTGTTAGATAAAATAAGACATTTCGGCTCTACCATGGCTCTAGCCGTGGCGTGGCCTAGTGGTTTGACCTATCGCCTCTCAAGCAGAGGGTCGTGGGTTCAAACCCCGGCTCGCACCTCTGAGTTTTTCGAAATTCATGTGCGGAATTACATTTGAAATTTACCACGAGCTTTGCGGTGAAGGAAAACATCGTGAGGAAACCTGCACAAACCTGCGAAGCAATTCAATGGTGTGAGTGAAGTTCCCAATCCGCACTGGGCCCGCGTGGGAACTATGGCCCAAGCCCTCTTGTTCTGAGAGGAGGCCTGTGCCCAGCAGTGGGACGTATATAGGCTGGGATGATGATGGATCTAGGTCATGGCTGGCCAATGGTTTTTTTAGGTGGGCAATTTTTTTTTTGTCTATACTCTAGCTAGGTATAACTATGTACACGTTTTGTATATCCTTTTTGTTATAAATACACTACAGCATCATTAGTTTTTTACCATAAATTACACTTCCTTCTCTAACGATATGAGCAGAGTCCAAGTTAGTCCAATAAGACATACAATGTAACCCAACTCTTATTGCAGTTATTTTCTTAATGACTACCACCAAGATAAGACAGAAAACTTAATTGATGTTATTAAACGTGAATCTCGTCGCTTTAACCTAAGATTATATCGGTTTTATTGTCTAGTACGAGTAATAAACAGTTTCAGTAGAGCCTGAAGAGTGTTGGTAGATAATTATCGTAACCTAATGTAAACCATCAAGTGTTTTAGTAGGTATCAACACGCGAAAGCTAAACGCTGTTCTTACTATAAAACTCCACTTTCGTTTTACGTAAATACAATTTCTTAAATTAATCGCGCGTTTTATGTGATCTAGCAGCACTTGGAAACAAAAGACAATCAATACGGCACAGTGTTTAATCAAACAAATTTGAGAAGGCCATAGTTGGGTTTCCATAGTAAGTCGGCACTTACATCAAATGGGCTTGGGGTTTTTTTGTGAGTACCTCTTATAGTGAAGAATATTTATTTGTGCTGAGTATGAACATCCTACTTATGACAGTTTTTCACTTGTGTTTTTTTAAAGATTTCTTTTAATGTATGTTTTTTCGAAATGGATTCGAGGGATTTGCTTTAAAATTTGAAATGATATTCCTTCTATAGATCTGCATCGCCACCCAAAAAACTAAAACTAGTTATCATATAAAAAAAGAAAATATTGGCCTACTACCTACTTGCCTAAATATCAAAATTTTCCAAGCAATAGGTACTTCCTTTTAAAAATCAGCAATATGTTACAAGTAGGATATTCATACTCAGCATAAATATTCTTCATTATAAGAAGTACTTACAAAAAACCGGCCAAGAGCGTGTCGGACACGCCCAAGATGAGGTTCCGTGGCCATAACGAAAAAATCAAGTAATATTTTACTAAAGATTTCGTATTGTGTACGGAATCTTCCAAGTTTATATATATATTATACCTTAGGCTGCTATTAACTCTTAAACTACTAATAGTTCTCAAGCAATCTTAGCCGTTATAATTTTCCTTGTAAATTTGATATAGGTAAGTACTTACTTACTATAAGCTTGATTTTTTTCAATTTTTTTTACCTTACATTTTAGATTTATAGGGGGGGGGGTGCTCGATTTTAATGAAAATTTGCACTTTAAAGTTGAATATTTCGCAAACAGATCACTGAATCGAAAAAACGTCTTGGAACCTCCCCGTAGTTTTAAAAGACCTATCCAAAGACACCCCACACTATAGCGTTAGCCGAGAAAAAAAACACCCCAACTTTACGTCTATGGGAGGTACACTAAAATTTTTTTTTAGTTTTTTTATTAAACCACTTCGTCGGCGTGACTGATATGTATATTCATGGCAAATTACAGCTTTCTAGTACTAACGGTCTCTGAGCTTACCCCCGGACGGATAGACAGACGGACAGACATGACGAAACTATAAGGGTTCCTAGTTGACTACGGAACCCTAAAAAACCCAAGTCCATTTGATGTAATGGCCGACTTACTATGGAATACTATGGACATCCGACTATGGCCTTTGATTAGACTAGATACAGCGCCAGTGAATACTTTAATTATTTTTCTGCGAATGCCCACACTACAGTTATCACTGTGCTTGATTATCAAAAAAAACGTGGTCCAGCATCACAGGTGAAAGCAAGAGAGAAAGCGGCAATGAGAGAGACGGCAGAGGGCTACCCAAATCGCTGGACAACGGTATTTGTCCAAACTAAGGCAGCAGATACGAGTAAGCATTTAATTTCAATAACCCAGAGACCGAATATAAGCGAAGCGAAAGGTTAACCAAATTTTATACGATACTCTTAAAGCGATTGACATTTATTTGAATAGGTGCGACCTCAAACTTCGTATTAAGTCCGATCGTTCTCTTATTTTAATATAAATTAGTATTTGTATCAAAAGGTAGGTAAATAATGTGTTAATTCATGGTACAACTATGTATTTCACAATATTAATAGGATCAGGAATCAGTCACAAAACTCTTATTAAGTATGTTAAATATACTTATGCGAAATGAAAAGTAGATAAAAGATATACCATAGATATACTTAGTAGACCTAGACTCCATTTTTTCTGATATTAGAAATAAAGTAAACAATCTTGATAATAATTTATTGAAAAGATATTTTATAAAACAAGTACCAGCTGTTAACATAACCATACAATTATAACATGACATACTTTAATAATTCATTTTGTTAATGGTTAAATGTTAACCAGTAATCGTATTTTAAAAGCGTTCTATGAAAATACTAGTTTCTAGTATTTTTATTGAAAGCTTCTCATTCTCAGAATCAAAATTTTAGTGCTAAAAGGGCCAATCAACTTTTTTACCGACACTAATCTGGCCGCGACATTTTTCAAACAATTGCAGATTTTTGTAAGTAAACAAGTTTTTTCTGTAATTTAATAGATGGTGTACATGAATACATGCCATCTTACGTAAGTTTAAACTATTAAACCGTGAAATATCTTGTTGGAAGTACGATTTTTTGGTAACGGCAGAGACAATTTTGGTAACGCAGGAGACGCCCAAATACGGTCGGTAAAATAGTTGATTGGCCCAAAAACCAAACATCATCATCATCATCATGTCAGCCGAAAGACGTCCACTGCTGGACATAGGCCTCCCCCTCTCCACTCAGACCGGTCTTGTGCTTTCCGCATCCACCGCGATCCCAATTTGCGATAGAAGAATTTGCGGATATGCCAATGCTAATGTTATATATTAAGCATGCCGTTACCAAAAAATCGTACTTCCAACAAGATATTTCACGGTTTAATAGTTTAAACTTACGTAAGATGGCATGTATTCATGTACACCATCCATTAAATTACAGAAAAAACTTGTTTACTTACAAAAATCTGCAATTGTTTGAAAAATGTCGCGGCCAGATTAGTGTCGGTAAAAAAGTTGATTAACCCTTTTAGCACTAAAATTTTGATTCTGAGAATGAGAAGCTTTCAATAAAAATACTAGAAACTAGTATTTTGGACTAGAATAAAATGTCATAAATTGATTTTTTATTCTTATGAATAATGATTTCATGCTGTGAAGGTAGCTTTGATAGCACAAACAATAAGAAATGTCAGCAACCATTTAAAATGGCCTCAAACTGCGTCCATTTTGCTTAGGAGAGAGGCTCTGCTAACACTGGATATTCATAAATACCTGGGAAGGCAAGCATGAAACCCTCGGTGCGCGAGTTCGACTCGCACTTGGCCCGTTTTTTTTTCCCGTCTAAAATTATATAATATTTTAACGTGGTTGCACGTTATTTAGATACATAAATTAAAACTGTTCGTTTTTGTGGTAGTCTTGATTTTCTTATAAAAACGGCAACTGACAGGTAGGTGGTACTTACATATTTCGAGTGTAGTTTGGATTCAAGTTGAATTACAGACTTAGAGAACGTACCTAAATATACTTAGGTATGCAGTAATGTTTAAATAACATAAAAATAAATAAAAAAAACAGCCAAGTGCGAGTGGAACTCGCGCACGAAGGGTTCCGTACCATTATCTATACAACATTAGACATAAGCAAAAAAAGGAAAAAATATCACGTTTGTTGTATGGGAGCCCCCCTTAAATATTTATTTAATTTTAATTTAATTATTTGTTTTTAAAGTGAATGTACAGCTAAATATTCTGTGAATATTTCAAGCTTCTACCTGTTGCCGTTATTCATATCGAGCAAATAACGGCAAAAAAACACGTTTTTGGTATCGGAAGCCCCCTTAAATATTTATTTTATTCTGTTTTTAGTATTTCTTTTAATAGCGGCAATAGAAATTCATCATGTGTGAAAATTTAAACTGTCTAGCTACCTATCACGGTTCACGAGATACAGCCTTGTGACAGACAGACAGACGGACGGACGGACAGTGAAGTCTTAGTAATAGGGCCCCGTTTTTATCCTTTGGGTACGGAACCCTAAAAAGCAACAATATACAGACGAATTGAGGACCTCCTTCTTTTTTGAAGTCGGTTGAAAACACCCAAGTGCGTGTTGGACCACGTGCAGTGTAGAGTTCCGTACAAATATTCAATTTTATACCTACAGTGTGTTACCGGCAACCAGGCTTTTTTAAGGGAGGTTAAAGTAACGTTTTTCTGTAACCTAACCAAACCATGTCATTAATTTAATTTTAACCTCACTAGCTCGAAAAAGCTTTCTTTATCCTTCGAAATATGTGTGGAAAGTCGCTTTTTATCCTCTTGGTTGGAAAGTGTTTTTGAAATTCGAACGTTATCGTGAACGGGTGCCCCTTGAAAATACATATCGACTGCTTACTTTCACAACCTCGTATCTGGCCACAAAATTGCTTTAGAATCATCCTTCTGTTAAGTTCGATAGTGTTGATTTGTTGCATGCAATTCGGGTAGATACGAGGTTGAGGAAGTAAGCGTTGAATATTGACGTGTTTACAAAGAAAGTTCGTCATACATTTTTGAAGTAATATTATAATCCATCTGTTATTTTATTCTTATTACTAAACATTTATTTAGTAATAATAAAGCTCAATTCCGTTGTCTGAAATTATTCCAAATGCGTCTATAATTTTACATAAAAATTACAGAACAAACAAGAAGAACTAAAATAGATATCAAATGATGAAAAAAGCACAATGACGTTCTGAAACGTGGTTTGTCATAATTTTTTTCTTTAATATAAATACGTTAGTGTTTTCATTCTTGAACTTTTAGGTACTTGGGCTTCGAAATTCCCTCTTTTTATGGAGACAAGAACGTGGATGTATTTTGAGATATTTCCATGGGATGAGAATTCTGCGATTTAGAAAAAGCCACTGGCATAAGCTAGCTAGCATAACCTGAAACTGATTTATTAGTGTTCAATTTATTTTCTTCCATCTACCTACTATTTATCTCGCTGTCGTGAGGTGAAAAATTGTGGGTTCCGCTCGGCTGTAAAGTTGTTTAGCATATCGTGCCTTTGAAACCCTCGACTACGCTCAGGATTCTTTTTTTGACCCACTCGCTTCGCTCGTGGTTCCATCCTAGAATCCTTCGCTTGCTCGGCTTTCAATATAAGCACTCGTGCCAAACAGCCACTTTCCAGCCTTGCATAACAAATAACTATTATGTATGTCCTGCCTATCCCAGAAAATTACTAATTTTCCGCCGGAGATAAATAAGTGAGGTCGCAATTTAAAACTTAGTACTATCATTGTTTGTAACGAGCTCTTCGTAACATTTGCAGTGATACTTCTCTCGTATTCAGAGTAATATAATATTTGGTTATTGTTATAAATTCCGCATATTATAGACGAAGTCACAAGCAAAAATCAGTAAAGCATAAAGCAAGTATACATTGCAGTAGACAGTGCAATTTAGCACAGCGCAACTTCCGACGGCTGTATGAGGCAATACTGAGGAGTAGAATGGAAACTGTGTCTTTTCTTTGAGAAATGAAAGACAACAAGAAAGACTTGTGCGATAATAAAAATAAAAAAACTAAAATTCAGACTTCGTTAACTTTCTAACAAAATGAATTGCCAGCAATGTACAGCAAAGTAAACTCACAAATAAGTGTAAATGACAGCCGACAGATACTTTGATTACTTGTCAATGTACTTTTCTGTACATTGCTGGCAATTATAATTTAGAAAGTTAACAAAGTATGAATTTTTGGTTACTTATTAATTTAATTAATGTCATGGCTAGGTTACAGTACAGAAATACGTTACTTTAACCTCCTTTTTTAAAAAAAGCCTATGGCTGCCGGTAACCACTGTATATTACTGAATAAAGCTTAGTATTACGTACGAGTATGGCCACTGAAATGAAAATTAAATTAACACTTCACTTCAGACACTTATGACAAATCAAATTCAAGGTCCGGCGATACATAGAAAAGTGTGAAATTAATCTAATGAGGCTCTATTTGAAACTGTCTAAAGGTGCTTTTCCACCAGCGATGCATGGCGAGATGAGGTGGGACGAGAATTGAAATCGCGCCGACCCATTTCCACCAAAAATTACCAATGAAGATATCGCTCGAACCTGCACGATGACACGCGAGAATCGTGTTTCTGATGCAGAGTTAATAAACACTCCATGTACGCACAATACGGCTCATTATTGCAATAACAAGCAAATAAATTTTCGTATCGTACGTACTCGCTAGTCCATAATCTTTCCACCGAAGATGCACTAGGAGAGAATTGAAATTATGCCATACAAATTTCAATTATATCAAATAATATCAATATATAATTTATTGATTCCAAACATTTGCATGTACATGTACCTACATGTATGACCAAATATTAATTCCTTTGTACTGACGTTCGTCGCAATCATTGCCAAAGTTAGTCAAGGTTCGTTTATAGAATTGATAACCAAGCACGTTCTATTGGGTAATATCATAATTATTGTGAATGCCATGCATTTTATCCGCAGATTGTAGAATTTAACCCTAGCCTTGGTAGCCGCATAATATTACTACTACAGCAAACCCTTGCTGATCGGTGATACTTGGTAATTCGGTGATACTTAATTATGATTTTACACAGATCTCACTATGAGGCAATGCAGGCAATAAAATCGATGGCAGCTGTCAGGTTTGATGCTTTCAACCGGATATGCAGCGATTTGATTGCTTACACTTCCTCATACTCGTAGTGAACTCTGTACTTACTCGTATATAAATGATAATAATTGAGTATCACCGAATTACCAAGTATCACTGATAAGCCTAGGATTGCCCTATTGCTATTGGCTATTGGACCACCAGTGCTATTCATTTGAAAATAAATTATCTTAAGTGGTGTAGGTAAATTGGAAAGAAATTTACACTTAAAATTCATCTTTGTTAACACAATCATCATGCTTAGAAGAATTTTGGTCACAACGTTCAGAAACGGCGCGAATGAAATAACACTAATAAAGCTGACGACTTGTGACATTTTTCAAAGTCAAAGTCAAAATATCATTATTCAATTTAGGCTATAACTAGCACATATGAATGTCAAAAAAAATCTACCACCGGTTCGGAAAAACCTCTGTCGAGAAGAATCCGGCAAGAAACTCAACGGGGTATATATATTTTTTAAACAGATTTACAATATTATTAAATGATATCTATTCATTTTATTTAACTAATACAAGTTCTTATACTAAATTACGTCAGCTGTCAAATTTGCTTATAATCTTCCGAGATCCTCCCTTTATCTCAATACACATAATATACTATAAACATAAAGCTAATAGCTCTATCAATTAACTATGTACTTATTAAATAGCCTTCCTAGTCAGACCATCATATTTGACACTGTGTTTGCTATCTTCTTAGATAATTAAAGAGTCTTTAATTAACATTCTTTAATTGGCATTGGTGGCTCCATTCCAATGGTATCGCTTCTCAAAAAGTTATTTGTTAATATTAGGGTGTTGTTCGTTTCTCTATTATTATTAGTATTAACCCGAGGGGGTTTAATGATTAACTTAATTTAGAATTCCAAGTACGATAGCCTTAGATAATTAAAGAGTCTTAGATAATTAAACGAACTACACCCTAATATTAACAAATAACTTTTTGAGAAGCTATACCATTGGACAGGAGTCACCAATGCCAAAGAAAAAGACTAATGATGACAAAAAGACCAATTAAAAACATTATGAAAAAAGTTTAAGATATGTCTCGTATGTGCATTGTAGTCTATGCAGTCATGCCACACAGTCAGCCTGTTGTTCTTCAATCTTTATAATTGCTTTATAATTGCTGAGTTTAGGTCACTTCCAGTTTTCTTAATGTTCTGCGATCATATCAAGTCTCGCCATACCACTTACCTAATTGATACAGTAACCTAATTTGTAAATCTCTCATACACCTATTGGATTACCAACACACGGTTGACTGGTTCCTTAGAAAACATGGCATCCGTCCTTGCTCGACCAATGGAACAAGCGTGGTTGATTGAACCTAAAGGTATAGAATTTTCAGTCTTGCCGAATCATTGTATTCCAATCACGATGCAGGGCGATAGCACGTTAGGTGGTCATGATTCATGATGTATCAGTGTTTTGGTATTACTTATTAGTCATACTCAGAAAGCGAAGGTATCCAAGATGGATAGAAAGAAAAAACATTTATTTATAACAACTAGGCTAAAAATACAAACGTAAACATACATATTGTATGTTGCTGTTTTAACGTTGGCTCGTTGGATCTCTGAATATCACGGTACAATACAACTCATATCCCAACTGCACTCAGATCACGACCCGAACGCTTAATTAAGAAACGCTTGAAACTTTTTAAATCAATATAAATAACCTTTCTAATTAACAAAATAAATATCAGATTTTTAAGTAGCATCAATTAATTTAAAAAAATGAAAGAGTTTTCTTTACCGCCAAATTACGACAGTCCGGTCGGTTACGGGTTGTTCCATAGTCCAGAATAAAAAACATTAAAAATAATTTATGTGTCTTTGACTCGATCGTTTTGACAGGTGACACTTTACCGGGCCGAATAATACTGACATGGAAATATCGACCCTCTTTTTCATGTACACGCCCATGGAAATTGACATGAGTTTCTACTGGTGTGTAAAGTCACAAAAAAAGTGTTAATGTTTTACGTTGAGCACAGTTACATGTCGTGGACATGGATTTCTGCAGATTCTAATACGGCTCTGCCTATTATACTACGAATATCAGTAGGACTGTGATAGTCAATAGAGTCCGCCTATTTGCATTGAAGCGGCAAGCCGCAAGCATCATTAACATAGTGACGTCACAAATTGGCCCTCTTTGTAGCGTCTGTCAACAGTGTCAACACGTCTATATAAAGCCTGGCATCCTTTATGTTCTGCAACAGCAACAATAGAACTTTATAGCATTCGTATAGGCATCTCATGCTATAATCACCGCGTAGAAAATAAGTCACCATTCGATAATGGGTTGTGTTGTCTGTGTTTGGTTAGTATCTTATTAGTGCTAATAGGTAATATTTATGCGCTCACTATGCTATTATGGTAACCGATATTTTCGTGGTTTTGCTAATGCAACCTCTAATATTGTGCCTAACACTACATAATGACAGAGGCAGTTGCAGTAAACCATGCTGTCCAGAATAGTAAAGTAGATACGTACGAGGAAGGTGCACGAACTTACTTATTTGTTTCTTAAAACTGTTTTCTTGTGTAGGAAGTTAACCTTTACCGATGGCCTTTATTTTTGTATTGACTGTAGGTCTCACATTCAGGTGACCTATCATTTCATGATTCGCTTATCAAAAAATTGAACATGTTTCCTGAATGAAGGTAGACTGGTTTTAATTCCTAGTTCTAACGTTTTTCGACTTAATTTGACACATAACATTCCTACTCATAATTATTCGCGGATGTTGAATGTTGAACGTTTGCATCTTCGTAGGTACCTAACATCCTGGATAGCTTTATTTTCGGTGTACTGACGTTTCGGTAAAATATTTCTTACCAAATTTTACTTTTCAAAGAACTTATCGTAGTATTATCATTTCCTAAACTAAACGAGTCCTTAGCATATTTACATTTGGCATATATTATTATTGTTCAAAATACCTATCATTTTTGACTTCATTTTACTTTGTCAAGTTTTCTTAAGACAAACGTTTCTTATTAAGCAAACGTTTTCCTTCGGCAAGTTATTATTTTCCAAAAAATGTTTGTTCAAATAGTCATTTCGCATAAGTACTCAACTTATAGCAGCGTGCGAGCAAGACTTAACTTGTAGGGGTAGAAGCGATTTGGATGAGTTACCAATCTATTCAAATCTACTTATAGGCCCAAATTTGTTTTATTTGTTAAAAATAATAATTAGTAAAAAAAATGCTAACTGTAAAATTGCGATGAGTTATTTTGGCTCGTTATTTGCTAAATGATAAAAAAAATTAGGGATGTTTTACTTTGGAAAAAGTTTTTTGCCCATACATAAGTAGTAGTCCTGTGTTTATGTTTTCACGTATTTCCACCACTAACTAACTACTACTAGCAAAATATTTACCGTTGGACTGGTGACCGTGAAAAGCTGTCAATTGGCAGCATGGCCGCTGTAAGTTTCATACAAGGTTGTCGCTGTAATTGCTACATTTTGTTCACAATCTACTGGCTCTTGCCCAATCAGCTAGTACTTGAACAAGTACTCGATGTAAGGTGAATGTATACTTCTTCACCTTCACAGGAATTGAGCACTAATTAACTTGTTAAAATGAACAACTTTTTAATTTAAACCGCGTATCAGATACAGTCAGGATTTGTTATAATCAGTGACATGAAAGGCATAATTAATAAATAACATTTAAGTAGGTACCTACATTTGAGCATAGCATACGAGTAACTCATCGTTCGAAATCGGGTGGTTTGTCATAGTCGTATTTGTACGTAAATAAAATACCTTCAACTATGTATGCACATATTTTGCGTCTTCAAGTGACTTCCTACTTATCTTACTTGTGTTCCGTACTGTAATTAACTTTATTACTTGGTTTCAATGGCCAAAGCTTCATATTAGGTTTGTTACTAAAACTGCACAACCAACACTGGCAATCTAAGAAAGTACAGATAGAGCACATACTTCTGGTGGTCCGGCCAGGATCGTCTCCACAGAAGGGAACTCCTCAATTATCAATGACACAGACTCAAAACTTTGTGATTTCAGTTTCGATGGCAGCACGAGCACGTTTATGTGATAGGTAGACACAACCTGATGCCGCCGCTAGGGTCGTCTCCTCGTAAGGGAGCATTTCAATGGTTTTCAGACACCTAACTTTGCATGTACTTTTAGTTTTCACGACAGTACATTTTTATGATCCACGTGACTTGATGCTGCAGTCGTTCCTTGCAAAAAAATCTTCAACGATTAATGCCATCGACTAGAAATTTGGTAGGTATGGAAATGTAGTTTGGATTTCCATTCATTGATATTATAAATTTGTAAGAAAATACTTACATATGAGCAGAAATACTTTATATATCATAATAAATTGACGCAAATCTACCGTGACATCAGTTGATCCATCGTATGGAATGCTATACAAGTATTCTTGAACAAACGACCTTCTCGTTAAATGTTGACGGACTCTGAACACTGAGGATGCGGCTACAAATGAAGCGGAGCACACCCGGGACTTATCACGCTAACAAACTAGTAATAATCTGCTCATGATGTAAATATTCGTGACTACGGCCACTGCAGTGTGGCCGAAACATTGAGGTAATATAACTTAATTTCGAAGTTAATTTCGAAGAAAAATACCTCTACTGACACTTAAAAAAATAATAGTTAAAGGCCTGGTGCCTACCAAAACTGACGAATATCTCCGCTAGCTAACCAATGACTTTGTCACGAAGACGGCTGGCTATACAATCCTGTAGCGCCTCAGGAGTCTATACGTATGCCATAATTAATATCTAAAAACGACCGTTTTTCAGATATACTACTTCGATATGAATTATGGCAATTATACTTTACGGCGTTTAAAGTTTACGCAATTTTGGCCGGAGATCTATCCAATCACAGCCAAAACTGCTGAATCCAAGAAGCTGTAATTAAAAAATCTAAGAACGGATTTTTACTTAGAGATTCAAAGAGGATGGGAACTACAACAACTATACAAAAATTGCACAAAAACTACGAAAAAGCCAATGGCTCCCCTCCCCCCTTCACTAACAACAAGTGCAATGTGCGATAGAAAAGTTAATCGGAGGTAGCCGTGAAGAATTGCTCCTCTCCCCTCCCTCGCCGTCACAGAGTAGCTCCGTCACGGTCCCTGTTTAAATTTAACCCATTTATTCTCCTTAAATCTCAAGTTAACATGGATCTGCTGCCGCTACGTCTCGAGTCGGGCCACATCCTCCGGTCAGTTTGTGCAACCAGGGTTGCGACACGCGCGAACTGCGCCCGCGCCTGCATCCACCGAGCTCGCGCGCATTCCACTCAATTGCTACCACCTTGATGTCTACTTTGATCTAGAACTTTCTGTGTACTGTGGAATGAAAACCCGTGCTTACAGTTGAAATTGTGCGTCATCAGGCCCCTACCACAAATATTATAAGTGCACAATTCGACATAAGTAAGTGTTACTTAATTAATTCCGATCCGCATTGGCGATCCCTTACTTCAAATAGCGAATCGACTGTGTTAAAAATGAAGTTGTGTTAAATACTTGTGATGTAGGTATACGAGTAGATATCTATCTGTCTAATAATATTTAAACGAGCAATTCTTGTATACATATTACGGGGATCTCGGAAACGGCTCTAACGATTTCGATGAAATTTGGTATGTAGGGGTTTTCGGGGATGAAAAATCGATCTAGCTTATTTGTCGTATCTCTGGGAAAACGCTTGTTACCGAGTTTTATCCCGAGCAATGCTCGGTTGCCCAGGTACTCATTTAATAATACCTATTGTATATCTGTTTAAAAAAAGTATATCCCTACCTCGTTGAGTTTCTTGCCGGATTCTTCTCAACAGAGGTTTTTCCGAACCGGTGGTAGATTTTTTTTGACATTCACAATTGCTTGTTATAGCCTAAATTGAATAAAGATATTTTGACTTTGACTTTTTTGTATCAGAGAGTTAACAATTTTGTCGATTTCTAGCACTTGTAAATTTTGTGGTACAGGTTAGGCTTATGTTTTTATTTTAGGCAGCGCCCGTCCATTGAACTGCTTAACATTTGGTATAGGTTTAAGATTAAATAGGTACAATACATTAAGTGCATGTTAAGTTTTTAGACGAAGCCTCATCAGAAACATAAAATATGGAAAATATTACATGAGAGTGGTTACTCACAAAATCTGCACAATGATTGTCTGGATATTTTTAAACTCATTAGCATTAGTTATGTACAGTCGAGTTCTAATATATTTGAGCAAGCAATCAATCAAAAATATGCCAATACGATTCTATTGATAACGGCATACAAGCGTGTTCAGACAATTTTGATCGAGTTTTTGCATCCCTATCTCCTCCTAACGGGAATACGTCGAATTACCAATAAACCTATGGTACAGTAAAATTTATTGTTTATTGACAGGACAAATAAATGGGTACTTATGTACTGACTATTAACAAGAGGAAAACAGCGGAAAAACTGACAAAAAATACGGATTAATTATTACCTAAAGTTTTTTTTTAGTGACGTACGAGTAATAATGAGTTGGTTAGTAAATTGCTTTTAACTTGGTTGTTGTTTCTTTAAAAACAAATAATTTCATTACATACAATCACCAACAGTCATAAATGACTATTCGTGAGGCTCATCAGTTTATTTTAACTTGTCATAAGGTACACAAGGTGCAAGTCTAGAGGTGATTTTCTGTTACGTGTATGGAGTGCCCCCCCCCCCCTATAAATATTTATTTTTGTAATTTAACTACAAAACTAAATAGGCTTTTACAAGACATCTGTACTACAAATTTCATTGACATACATCTTGTAGTTTTCGAGTAAAATGCCTGTGACATACGCACGGACGGACAGACAGACAGACAGACAGACAGACAGACGGACTTGAGGAAACTATAAGGGTTCCGTTTTTGCCATTTTGGCTCCGGAACCCTAAAAAGATAGCTTCCTATTTACCTATAAGTAAATGTACTTTCTGTAATCTACATGAAAAACTGATATAACTAACGGAATTTTCTGTAAACGATGTCTGTACATAAAATAACGAGTATTGCAATACTTAACGCTATCGTGGTTCTAGATCCTGCCTTCATGTCAATCTTATTTTATTACTAACTTGATCGTAATATTGTAAGTCATTCTGTATATAAGTGGTTAATATAATAACATGACGGTTAAATAAATGTTGGTATTGGTTAGTTTGTAGTAATTAAATATTCCAGTACAAAATACAAGAAAACTATTAAAAAAAATATAACAAATTTAATTATATTTATTAATTACAAAACTGTGCTTTTCTATCTATCTGTCGCCATCATCTTCAAAGTATTAAAGGTTGAGATACACTATAACTACTAATATAAATAAATATTTAGCGACTACAAATTGGCCAAGTGCAAGTCGGACTCGCACTCCGCGGGTTCCATACAAATTTATAACCTGCACAATACAATACAATACAAAGACTCTTTATTGTACACTATGTCTGGTGTAAGCGATACAGAAAACAGATACACAGAGAAAAAAAAATTACAACGTGAGCAATAGGCGGCCTTATCGCTTAAGAGCGATCTCTTCCAGGCAACCTTTTTTACAGAAAGAAGGAAGGACTAGTTTACAACAGGTGGTGCATCATGGTGGCTGCACTCTCTTATTGAAGTTTGAAGTCGTTCAAAAACTATATTTACATAACATGAATAAACATAAAAAGTAAAAATAGACGTATTCCATAAAAATTAGGACACGTATTTACATTATCCTCATTTTATTCCAGGTGGCAACGGGATCCAGTCAATTATGTGCCAGTCCAGATAGCATCCAGCCCAAAAACGTCTTTACCTCTACAAGTGATGCACAGCGACTTCAGTTCCTTATAGCGTTCCAATATCGGCTACAAAATGTCCGTGGAAACCCAAGAGTACATCAACGGGATGAGGGAAGGTCCCCTCACTAGAGAAATCCCAGAGTGTATGAGGGACAAGTATACGGTGGTTCAGACTGTGCTCGATATCATATGGTTTGTGCTTATCGTCGTCGGACATGTCATCAGAGTTATCTACTGGTCCATCGTTGGTCTCCCCAAAAAAGATCTGAAAGGAGGAGTAGCAGTAGTCACGGGCGGTGGGGGTGGCCTCGGAAGTCTCATAGCTCTCCGCTTAGCGCGACTTGGATGCAAAGTCGTTCTTTGGGATATAAACAAACAAGGTGAGTTATTAATTACAGCATTAAATACAATTACGTACGTGTTGATTATAATCAGTAAGAATTATTTGACGACATGCTTACTTGATAAGCCCTTGCGTAATTCAGATGCGTGAAATTTATATACAAGCTGACATGGATATTATAAGTACTTACTTATAGTTTTACGATGAGCCTGCAGTTTGTGCAATGTTACCCGCTCTATTCTCAGTGAAGCGATGTATAGACTACTTAGGCAAACTCATTAACCAACTGTGTAGTTTCTTAACTCTAGATAGAAGTAAAGTGCGTTTCATCCGCATCCTATCAGTGCGCAAATCCCACGATTGACAGGGTAATGCGAACATTGCAAAATTACTTCAAGTGGGATCTGTTATTACCTCACGCAAGACAAATGGTGAGGTGAGCGCAATTTACAGCAACTTTCAGACTAATGACCATTATATTATAACATGCCGAGCTAAACCGAAGTCGTGGATCACTTTTTGTAAGTCGATCATTATTTTGTGTAATGAGTTAGCTTTCTTGTTGGTTTGTATAAAAATGTTTTGAGGAGGTGGGACGACTTGAGGGATCGTTAGGCACGCTTTGATCTGTGGTTGAGGCTGATTGTTCCACTCCATCTACTTCGAACCGCAAGTGCGTGAGTAATTTGACTGTTAACTTGCACCGGAAAGCAGCAGCCTTGGTTAGTGCAGGACTTATATTGTATAGCAAAAGAGTGCCAATCAATTGTCAGTAGAATAAAACCGGCCAAGTGCGTGTCGGGCCACGTACATTGTAGGATTCCGTACGAAGATGTGGCAAATATATAGGTATTAAGAAATAGAAATAAACTTTATTTTAGATTAAGATTTGATCGCTAATTTGTAAATCCTACTAGGTTCCGATAATTTTCCTTCTAAAATCGTTTAATTCGCTAAGCCAACAGTTTATTTGCGAAGGGGATAGTGGACACTTGCCTCTAATAAAAATTAGCACTGAAGAATAAGCAAACAGGCTACCAAATCGGAAACTCATATACCTATACTCATATTTGACAGTAGGTACTGGTACATGTCGGTAAGTTAAGGCACTGGCTATACTTCCTGGCTGCACAGATTCTGTAACGACTGATTGCGTTTATTTAAGTAATTGGAGTATGCGTCCGTGAATTTACGTATGATAATTGCTGTTATCTAATGCATTGTAACGGATAAACTGAACAATCATTATCCTGTAGCGAATGAGCACACTTTAGAGAGCTAAGATTATTGTTCAAGTTAGTTCTGTTGGTCTGATGTACAATATAAAACTACAGGTCCGTATTGGATGAAACAACGGAGTCATTAGTTGTGCCAGTTTTATTGTTACGACAGAAGGTCAATGTTAGATTGCAATGAATTGTATGACGCAACGAATGCAATTTTCCACGACCTTTGCAAAATTATAGTACTTTGTGCAGAATAATTCTGCATGTGAGTTATTGTGATTAAACAATTTACAGTGTTTCTTACACTTTTTGCAATCATCAACCACAAATGTGTGCACGCATATCTAATAGAATATCTTTGTAACTAACTTAAAAAAGGAGGTTATTGTATGATGGATGATACAGGGTTACATATTTTAATATCAAAAATTAAAATACCTACGGTTAAAATGTCAATGTCTAAAATATCGAAAATTAAAATATCGATTGTATCTCAATATCGAAAGTTGTTATACCTACACCTACCTATGGCCAAAATGTCTAAGATTGAAATGTCGATTGATTAAAATATCGAATGAGTAAAAATATTGATAGCCAATATATCTAAGTTGTAAATGTCAACATATTTGAATGTCGAAAATTAAAATATCGTACATACAAATCTGGTTTATTTATGGCTCCTTTCTCTTAATAGCATTTAATTATTTTACATAATATATTATAGTCATTTTTACCACTCGCCGGCCGCTACCGCGGCACACTCGCTCGGCTCGTGCGTTGTTGTGGTCACAGTTCTAACCTAACAGAACCAAATATTTTGGTAATTCATGTTCAATAGGTTAGGTTAGTATTGCGTCAAGGCGCGAAGCGCCTCTACTGAGTGGAGTAGGAGCTCCGCTTCAAGCGGAGCTCCGTCGACCCTGTCACGTGATAGTTCATACATAGGAAATTCGGTACTCTGTACTTCGATATTTTGGACTTCGATATTTATATCTTTCGATGTCACTTTTGTAGATAAATATATTTTAAATATTTGGACGTAAGTATCTAACCAATCGACAATATAAACTTTCGTTATTTTAATTTTAGATATTTCTATAAAGTCGATATTTTAATTTTCGATATTTTGAACATCGACATTTTACCCGTAGATATTTTAACTATCGATATTCAAATATGTAACCTGATACAGCAGTTTCAACTTGACTATCGCCCCAGTCATTGGCATTGGCCGACTAGGACATGAATTCGTTGGTTTTCATTTATTTGTTACGTGTTATTCACATCGTTGAAAGCTGCGTCGAATGAACTGGTTTAGCAGGAGCAGGTTTTGGAGTCTGATTTCGAAAATCTAGAGTCAATGTCACTTCGGGGTCACGGCTGGGAATCATATGTGCCGCTTATACTTATAGTATACTTGCTTTGTAAATGTTTACATGCCTAACCCACCTGTCGTAATGCAGTGTTTGCCCTACTACTTGGTCCTAAGGTCGGATGCTTTTGCAACAGCTGATCGATGTGTACTCGATACCTGAATGAGCACTTGTGTTCTCGGCCTTATCAGAACATCAAATATTATTTTGCTGTCGTTGTAAAATGAGAAGTCTAAGCAATACCTGGCACAAATGGACGTTACGGCTTGAGACAGAGTCCGATTGCAGAAGGCATTGTAATCAGGTACAGACGGTGGTCAGTGAAGCGGTTCGGTGACCTTCACTTTATAATGATTTGGTGGAAATCTTACAACCAAAGAATGGAATGCAACTTTGGATAAAATAAATACTTGCACTTTGTTAAGTAAGTAATCTTCTTTCTAGCTACGGAACAGTGAGATAATGTAATGGATAGTCTTATAAAAAATGTATTTCTATTTTATACTTCAAAAAAAATTAAACGGTTCAACTCACGATTATAAGTCAGTATCTTTTCGCAACATCTTTTTCATAGGTCACCTACCTACCTAAATATCTTTCGAAAATATCAAAAACAGTCGGACCGGTCCTGACTAAATAATCATGAGTTGAGCAGTTTAATTTTGAAATTTTTGCAATATATCTCACTAGAGCTTAGGTATTGTCATGTTTCATATTGTTTACTAGCCTGTTACCCGCGACTCCGTCCGGGTAGAATTCTTTTATGGTTATCCCGCGGGAACTATGCAATTTTCCAAAATAAGAACTATCCTATGTCCTTTCCCGGGACTCAAACTATCTGTGTACCGAATTTCATCTAAATCGGTTCAGCGGTTTTGACGTGATGAAGTAACAAACAAACAAACAGACTTACAAACTTTCGCATTTATAATATTAGTGGAATGGGTTTTTTTACATTAGGAATTTAGGATTTGAATTGCAGTAAAATATTAGTAGCACAGCAACTATATATAGGTAGTGCGATGTGATTCGATATGAAATATGGAACAAGGCAAACTGCATCACATTTTATCTAGGATACCCAGCTAGAAACGTTCTGAATGATTTTGATTCTCAGTTGCGCTCATTAACAAGAGTAGCAACAAGGCAGTCAAGATAATTTTACGGGTAAGTAATACGAGATATAAGAACTTATTATATAATATTCATAATATATACGCTCACTTTATATAAACTCGTTTAGTATAACGTTCACTGGATATAATGAACGAAAAGTATATTTTTTAAATATCTAATTTTGTAAGGTACTTATAACAATACTAATACTCGTATCAATTAATATGACGATCAAAGCGTATAATGTTCATAATACCTACCTAAGATTTAAAACTCATCAAACTCAATTCATTAAAAACTTTGATGTAAGCGAGCCATTATTTTTTTCCGCTCTGTTACAAAAAAAAAACCTAACATCGAAGGCTAAGGCTAGCCTTCTGAACCTAACCTATCCAAGTCGCTTCTGCCCAGTTTCGTCTTGCTCGCTCGCTTCGCTCGCTCGCCGCCACATTTAACATTTACAGATATTATTATATGTAATGAGTTATGTTTAAAGAAATGAACATATAAATCATATACAAATTGAAGTTATATAAAAATAACGTTATACGATTTAAGCGTTATACGTTAAAAATATACTTTTGTTGTTATAGCTAACGTTTATTATATTATGTGAACGTTATTAATATGAAATTAGATATTGTGTAGGTAGTTATGGGACGTAGGACGCACCCTAATTTTACACTTGAGTAATAGGTACCTTGTCACTGTATGCCATCTGACAACTTTATACAAAAGTTCAAACTTGAAGTGACAGCGACAAGTAGGAAAGTTAACAAAAATATCTGAACACGCTTCTATACGCCGTTAACAATAGAGTCGTGTTCAGATATTTTTGATCAAATGTTTGCTCACAAGTTTATGAACTCGACTGTACAATGCTGGATGTTTTTTTTTTATATATATATATATTTCGTCTAAAAATACTGTAATATGACATTATCATGCCGCTTGGAATTACTTTACCTAGCTGCGTTTAAAGAAGTTTTGATGTGATGATGTTGATTTGAAGTTATGATGTTATTAGCTTGTTTTTATCTTATAATAGTAAAATATACAAGAATTCCACTATTTCAGATACATATTGGCAATATATATGTATCTTTGTTTCATACGTAATGTAAATCGTAACGTAATAAAAATACGTATGTAAGTTGTAAATCGATCCAATGTTACGATTACTGTAGTAAAATCACAAGTGAGAGTTTCCTGGGATTATGCAATGTTCAAGTGCAAGGTCGGTGCGGTGCAACGAACCGGATTGCGTCCTCACGATGAAAGCTTATAACTGGCCCTATACTACGAAATGCAAAATTCGAGCTTCGTATCTTGCCATCCCGCTGACGCTAATATTATCTAATACGAGAGTGAGAGGGACGGTACGATACGAACTTCGATTTTCGAATATCGTAGTAGCCCCCCAGTTAAAGTTCCGCGTGACGTCTTTTTAGCACGGGCGTGACGTCACGTTCCCCACTCCCGAACTTTGACGCGCTTGGCCTTTGTCATTTTTTGTTTGATTGACAAATGAAAAAATACCTGTCCAATATTTTCGGATAATCTAAATAACGGACTAAAAATAATATTTTTTTCAATGAACTAAAAGAATTTCCTTACTCACCCGCGACCTTACGATAGCAATTTCTTTTAGTTCATTGATATGGACCTCCGCAAAGTAACGCCTGATTCAATAAAAAAATTTTTTTTCACTTCATGCTCGTAAAGTTCGTGTTTATGCTGGATCTAGGCGACATAAAATGACTTTTTATGCTCTGGTGTATAAAGTAAAATCTTCGTCTAAGACCAAGGTGAGGTAAGGTGAGGTGAGGTGGGATCAGATGTCAACAGCCACAAACAAAAAAGTAATGTTAAAAATATAATTTGGTATAGAACAATGCATGAAAAATAAAAGGTACTACATAGAAAGTAAACAATTCTTTTCTCTGTTGCTATATTATTTTCTCGCAATCTAAGTGGAGCTTCCCCTCGACGTGTCTATCCACCCTTGCCGTACCTACCGGCTCGGGTGGCTATATGAACATCTTGGGTAAAATGGCTCGTTTTATGCTCTTGTTGTGCAATCTACTATTTTTTACCAGGAAACTACCCAATACTAGTTTCTAATTTATTCCTTTGTTACTACCTATCTGGATGCCAAATTTCATCTGGAACTGGGTTAGAATTTTGATCTATAGGTGAGTCAGTGATAAAAATGACGATTTTTGGATGTTAATATCTAAATAACCGTTTGAGGTATGTTTATGAAATTTGGAGCACACATGTATGTCGCAAGTCTCAATAAATGCGCCAAATTTGACACGTTTATGTCAAATAGTTTTTGAGTTTTAAGGTGGTCAATAGTGGCTCTAAATGGTTCGGGTAAAATTACACACGGTGCTGCTCACCAGTTGTTAGCTTTGACGCTACCGCGTGTCTAGATTTGCAACTTAGCTTCTTATAATGTTTTAATACTTACCTATACCTACAAACAAAATTAAAAAAAACCACAAGCTTAATAGCTACATAATAGGTAAGCCACAAATCAAAAAAAGGTTCTATACTTACCGCGGCCTCAGTTAACACCGAGATAATAAATTGTGCAACACACGTCCTCGACATGTGGTCGGTGTCGTCAAGCCTTTATGTGCGCGTTCGAACTATTTACAGATCTAGTGAACATCGTTTTTCCATCGTATTTTGCCTACCTTACCTTAGGTTGTTATTTACTCTTAAACTACTAATAGTAGTAACTTAAACTACTAATAATTCTCAAGCAAACTAAGCCGTTATAGTTTTCCTTGAAAGTTTGATATACTTACTACCATTCTGAATTTTTTCAAATTTTTCCACGCACTGGTTTAGATTTTAGAGGGGGGGGGCGCTCGATTTTAATGAAAATTTGCACTTTAAAGTTGAATATTTTGCAAACAAATCACTGAATCGAAAAATCGTTTTAGCAACCCCCTAATGATTTTAAAAGACCAATCCAACGATACTCCACACTACAAGGTTGCATGAGAAAAAAAAATCACCCTCACTTTACGTCTATGGGAGGTACACTAAGATTTTTTTTTTGTATTTTTATTGTACCATTTTGTCGGCATACTTTACATACATATTCGTGCAACTACGGCTAACTACGGCTTTCTAGCATTGATACTCTCTGAGCAAAACCGCGGACGGACAGACAGACAGACATGGCGAAACTATAAGGGTTCCGTTTTAGCCATTTTGGCTCCGGAACCCAAAAACTCGTATGTGAAATCAATATGTTAACAAAAGTGGCTCTTGAAATAATATTCATAAAGTTCACACAGAAAAAAAATCGATATTGAGATACGAGCTTTTTTAAAGTACGTATAGTGATGATTTTTCACTACATGCATCGTACCTACTACTTAACAGAAATGTCTAAGACCACTTCAGCTGTTGCAGCGTGTACACTACAAATGCCTTTTACAGCCATCTAAACTTTAGAACGCGTACAATAAGATAGGTACATTGTATGTAGGTATAATGATAATGTTCAAAGCAAGAGTGTCGTTTAACGTTGATAATAAAGAGGTATCCATTAACAGGTTCGTTGAAATTTTATGAAGTAGCTTGTAGAAACTGATACGTTTGAGAGAAAATGGACACTTTAGCCCCGTCTCATCTCCACGGTAGAATACACAGGGCCGGCGCAGCGGCCGAGGCGGCCGAAGTTGCCAAGAAGCGCAAATATAGTGGTCTTGATGCCGGATACAACTTCATAGCCTTCGGCGCCGAGACGCTCGGTCCGTGGGGCCCTGGCGCAAGGGAACTGTTCAGCCAACTGGCAAAGATACTGGTCGACGCCACCGGAGACAAGAGGGCTGGCAGCTTCCTCGCTCAGCGTCTTGTCATCGTCATACAGCAAGGAAATGCTGCCAGCATTCTTGGAACCATGCCACAGGGGCCTTTTTTAGATTTATATTAGTTTTTAATTATCGTTTGAGAGTAGATTTTCAGAGAACATCTTAACAATAAAGTCTTTATATTAAGGCAACGGAGCCATAATATATAAAAAAAACACATTAAATTATAACTATAATAACGGTATAATAGCGATAAGGGCGTCTTTTGCTTAACTTGAATTTTTCTCTTTGTGTTAGGTACCTGTTTTCTGTATCGCTTAGTATTTCTGGTGAACAATAAAAAGTCATTGTATTGTATAATATAACTTACAGGTTTATATAATGTAGGTCAATATAGACCATCACCACATACATTTTATATTAAACACAACCCAGATTCTTTTGCCATTGAAGTATAAATTACTTCGTTATAATTGTCGTATGTACTCGTATATGTCGGCAGCCGATCGTAAAATCCGCCAGATCACGAAATTCTTAGGCATATCGTGAAATGACGCCATTTCGTGATATGCCTGAAAGTTGGCCAGGCATATAACTATGTGCCTAAGAAATAATACGGCAGATCGATTAGAGCACGCATTCGTCGATATTCCTAGCTCTATAGCGGGCACATCGTGATATGACGAAAAAAAGAAAAATTTAGGTACGACGAGCGAAGCGAGGAGTGGTTAGTATGAATTGTACCACAACGCACGCGCAGAGCGAGCGAAGCGAGCGTGCCGCGGCCGCGGCCGGCGAATTGCCAAAACCGATATGGCGGCGTTTCATGATATGCCTAGGAATTTCATGATCTCCCTAAACGTCACTAGGCAAATCGTTAAACGGTGAGTTTTGAACGATATTTCAGATGTCGCTTGGTTAATTCATGAAATGGCGCCATTTCACGATATGCCTAGGAATTTCGTGATCTGGCGGAGTTTACGATCGGCCGCCGACATATAACATGCAACGGCAATAATAAGTTAAAGCCGATCTATTCAAACTCCTCAGTCTCATTTACAACTTGATAGGCAATAAAGCTTGACGCCACGGCAGCAAACATGCTTTTCCTGACGCGTCATACAAAATTGACGAGCATTTTCTCTTTGTTCAGACAGACACGGTCATGTTTGCACGGAAACGCACAAATCCCAAGTTTCTCTGTTCAGTGTAGGTACACAAGTTGTCCAAAATACATATGCAGAGATTTAGTCATCGTTATTTACAGTATTGGCTTTGGAAAAACGAGTATAAGCAAGGTTAACATATGTGAGGATCGAGTTTGAGTTTTAACCAGGAAGTGAATGTCCCCCTTTTCGGTTGCTAGGTATGACCTTATTTGCACACGTCTCGCAACACACATCTTAAAAATTTAAAATTAAAACAGTAGATACATTACAATTTTAAAGACCGTAATAAACAAATAACTGAATTAAGTAGGCAATGGGTGCCAGTCTCAGCTTAAGCTAGATTGGTGGTATATAACCAGCCAGCGCTGATTTTCAGACTGGTCATTTATCACGTAGGTCGGGTCGGCCATGTTTATAAATAAGATTTGTAAAATGTGTGTGTGGGTGTGTATTTTATTTAATATGTTTAACTTTAATTTAATTTATGTTTTACTTATATATTCCATGGTTTTTATGTTTTGGGTTGGTTTCCTTTTAGAAAATTCAGAAGGTGTGCCTTGACCATTGTCTTAATGGACTTCTTATTCTTTATTTTACACAGGTTTTCTGGTAGAAACGACACTTCAACTTTGGTTGATGAAGATGACGATAGAAGACTACAAAAGCATAATGATATACCATTTACCTCTGGCGTGCTAGGATCTTCATCGATCAATGTTACAGGAAATGAATTCGCTACAAAAAACAACATAAACCTTAGAGTAAAGGTTAAATAAATTATCTATTCCAGTTACGTGCTGTGCATAAATAAACGTTTAATTACTTGGCAAAATAGCATTACAGCAACGTTCAAAGATTGCCTTTACATAACTATTTGCAAAATGTATTTTTCTTATGTTTGCATATAATTTAATAAGTTTTTTAGTATGTTGAATTGAAAACAATAAAGGTTCCATTACCTACTCTAGAAAAGTAGGTACAGTCTAATCATTTTCTACAACATTTTCATGACAAGTGTCCCACATGGTTGTCTTGTCAAGCTATGTATCTATGTGAATGTGATGACACAATGAGCTTTTGTAAAAGAGTTCCATAATGAGTCATGTCAAATGTTACAATTTTATTTACCTAGGAACTCATTATTCATCCGCCATAACCTCTAATAGGTACTTAGTTTTCTACATTTTTTACCGAGTAACGGTCAACTTGTTTTAAAACTGTCTTTTACTCGACTCTGACTCTCTAATAAAATGGTTTCCGAATGGACAAAGACAGAGCTTTAAAAAACAAATTTACTTAAGAAATACGCATAGAAAATAGCCAGATATATTTCCTGTAATGGTATAATATAATATACAAAATGGCATAAGGTATAATAATCTATGTATACTTATATACAATACAATACAATGACTCTTTATTGTACACTTAATATAAATAGTAGGTAAGCGATGCAGAAAACAGGTACACACAGGGAAAATTAGAAGTAAGCAATAGGTGGCCTTATTGCTTAAAAGCGGAACCTTTTTTACAGAAAGAAGGAAGGACTACCTAGTTTACAGCAGGTGGTGCATCAACAGTAGATCAGAAAATAAAAACCCAACAAAAATACATCTACACATACATATATCGTACATGTAATACACGTCTAAAATAAATATAGGCAGCGATCAATTACCATTCTGCGCTCTAGGTTCCAACTATTGGAGCCACCTGGTAGGGACCTCCAGGGTGCCTCGAAATAATTACACCCCTGCCAGCGTAAACGTCCAGGTGTTGGTTTCAGTCCTGAGGCCGTATTGTCTAACGCACTGACGTTTGTGATCACAATCACCATCTCTTTCTACCCTCGTCTTATACCGTGTGACAGAAAGAAGTGGTGAAAACGATTGTGATTCAAAGTGTGTAGAAAATAAAGCCTCCGGTAGTTGCTATCTTTAATTTTATGTCACTAGCAATAGAGGTGACAGCAGTGTCTCAGCTATTGGCCATTCTCATGTCAAACACTGAGACATTTACCTTATTTTTATATACATATCCATTATGGGAAATATAATGAATCTATTAGAAAATCACTCTTAAAATTTTAATATTTAGTGAAAGGGTTTCATTTTTCATCGCGCCTAGACGATGTACCTCTATTGTGGTCGTTGCTATCCGTCCATATTCACACCCACAAATAAAACTTTTACCAATCCTATCGATGGCGCGGCAAGGTGATAACTTTTAGAAAGTATTTACATACATTTTAACGGGTTATTAAAATTAACGGATGTCTATCTATTGTAAAAGATCGAGAGAAAGCCTGGCAATAAACAAACGGAACTCATTCGGCCGCCAGGTGCTAAGATGCCAACGTTAGAACAGAACATCACCTGTAGTGTATATTACAAAGTGCAATGTATCAAAATAAAATTTCAGTGAGGAAAATACATAAGCCTTATGAAGTCACTGACCGCATTAGCATTCTAATAGTATTTTAAAGATAATTTCAAATATGAATTGGCAAATCAAAAATCTGATCTGCATATGATTTCGAAAATAAATCAAATGTGAACTAAGTTAGTAATACTTTCTCTTGGTCTACTTAAACTTTTGAATGTTTCTTCATTATCTCTGAACATATTGAAGGAATTTATGATTATGAGACACAAAATACACGAGAGATTTTTTTTCTGTTGATGTTAAGCTCTTAAGCTCAGGTTAGTGTAATGTTTCAGCACGCGTCCCGAACTGACGAAGCCCCGGGTTTGATCCCAGCCCCAGCATTTGAAGATGTTCCATTGTTGGTCATTATTACGCGCCGTGGCAAAGATGAAACCTTTGACGCAAAACTAGAGCAAGTTTGGTAACATTCGAAAACAAATAAAAGTAAAATGCGAGTGAGAATAGAAGATGTATGGCCCCCGTAACGGAGGCGACACGCCGAACGCTAACAATACACACAATGACCGGTGGTAATGCGACCTCGTTACTCTCAATGTTTTGTACTCGTTGTGCGCAGTCTTAGTTGGGATCGATTTTGTGCACGCAGCCTTAGTTGTGATTGTTCAGAGCTGTCATGGCTAGTCAAAGACTGTGAGAGCATCAATTATGTGAAACAGGAGGTGAGGTATTGGTAATACCACTGTCACTAACGTAAAACAAGAAACAAGTACGAGTATGAATAATTTATCCACGATGGAACAAAATACTAAAAAAGTTGTTTAGTTCATAATAATATGATTAATTGAAAAATCTTCAAATGAAAATGATATGAATTTGTTTTACCTTTCAGAACTTACTTCATTTTAGCGCGTATATATAGCATAAATAGCGAAAATTTCTATTTACAAAAGGTGTCTGAAAATTAATTCGGAATATTTCAGCACATCGCCATCATGTACATCCTACTGCTCAGGCCTCCTCCCAGAATAAGAGGGCTTGCGACGTAGTTTCGTAAATACATGGTTTGTTTTTAATTTACCGAATACATACCTATTTTATAATTTTTTTAATCAAACTGCAATCACATTTATCAACTACAATGAGGGCTATCGCGTATGAATTCGCCGCTAGAGGCGCTAGTGTAGCGTGAGGTCTCCGAAATGTCAAATTTCATAGTTTTTGGGTCAGCTACGCGGGTTAATTCATAAATAGAATAATTTTGTGAATATTTTGCATTACCTGAAATTAATTATGGCAATTATGCGTTACGGGGCAATGAATGTCTGTGTTTTGAGACAGTTTTGTCTTTCGGAAAGTTCTGTCCTCCCTTTTTTTCCGAACAAAACGGGACTACGCAACACTGGTTGCTCGATATTTTATGGTACCGTTTTAAGGTGTATTGAATATGATTTTAATATAAACTTTGTTTTCACGCCTGTAATAACAGACTGTGAAAGCCACACTTAAAAACCTCACGCAACAGTGGTGCCATCTAGAAAGACAAAAAACGATAGCTTCATTTAATACACACCTATAGGCGTGATTAATCATACTAACCCAACCACCTGCTGAGATCTATTCCTAATCGATTTCAAGACATCTTGTATACATAGCAGCTCTACATCGAAACCAATTAATGTGTCCGATAAGTCCAAGTGCTCGACACACTAATGCCCAATAGATGACACTCTGCGGTCATTTCTATTGGTATTGGTAATGACATAAGATTAAAGATGCCAACTATTGGGACAGTGACGAGCACTTGTACTTTAAAGAGCATAAAGTTTTGAAGATCTGGCTTGACTGCTTATAAAGGCGTATACGCGTGCGGTCAATTTACATTTTAATATTTAATCTGTTAAAAACAATGTAAAATCATAATTAAATTTAATTCAGTTTGTGTTTTAAGACCAAGTTCTCAAAATATGTAATTGCCATGAGCAAAAAAGCTCGTGGTATTTGATTGATTGACCTTGAATACCTACTTCAATTACTTGCCAAAAAATAACTATACGAGTTCTTGTCTTATATTATATGTTGGCCGGATCATTATTAGGGTTTCGCAGGCGAAGGGTGAAAAGCCTATTACGTTGCTACGCTGTCCGCTGCCTGTTCGTCACAGAGCTGTTCCTACCTCATGAACCGTAATAGAAAGACACCTTGAAATTTATACATAATTTGGATCTCTATTGGCGCTAAGTCAACAAATAACCAAATTAAAATAAAAGTCAAAAAGTTTTTTTTCGAATGCATGGTTACTCCCATACAAGAAATAGTTATAATATTCTTTTTGTGGCTTATGGCTCTGAGACGTATGGTCCTTGTCTGTTGGCCTCTAGGAGAGACTCAGTCATTATTGAGAATTTGAGAGAGCTTAGTAAGAGTCCCAATATTCGACATGTTAATACCTAATAATTGTCACGTTGCTGTCACCTCTGTTAATGACATAAAATTAAAGATGACAACTACTAGGACAGTGGTAGCACTCAGACGTTTACCTTATTTCGAGATATTATTTGTCCAAACTATTCTATATTTTTTTCTGTTTATTAAAAATTCTTGCGCGCTTCGACCACAGCGCAGCGTAATTGCAACGGGCACTTTCAATACGCCCTAGATTACAGCTTTCAAGCACGCCGACTAATGCTCTTTCTTACCATTATTACTCTATTACGCAGAATATATCATCTGCGCGAGTCGTCTAAATTATGTTACTCATTTGAAACATTTTCCGTAATTACCTTTCTACAGAGATTATGTTGCAAAACATTGTTAGTTGTAACAGTAATCACATAGGTACACAGAAATAATTAGAAACAGAGTTAATAATTAAATACTCAGAAACAGATTAGACAGTTAATGATAAAATACACAGAATAATTAGAAACAAGTAAGTCGTGTAGATAAAAAATAACTGACTTTTCGACTGGAAAAACAGGCTGCTAAATAAATGTGGTTATAATTAATATTTATGATATATCAAATGTCAAGCAAAAAATATAAGATTTAGCAAAAATTAGTAAATAACTAAATGACGCATTTAAAGTATTAAGTAAGATTAAAGTTAAAAATGCTGTTTTCGATTAATTTGATAGAGCTTTTAATGAAATAAATGAGACTTACATAGGTTTTAGCTGAATATATTTTACTTACCAACCCAGCTTTGATCCAATATGTACTCGTATACTATACTAAGGTTTTTTAAACATAAACTTGAGCTTATTTGTATGTACGATATTTTAATTTAAAATAACGAAAGTTTATATTGTCGAATGGTTAGATGTCCTACGTCCAATATGTCGAAAATATATATGTTTATCTACAAAAGTGACATCGAAAGATATAAATATCGAAGTCCAAAATATCGAAGTACAGAGTATCAAATATTATATGTTTGAACTATCACGTGACAGGGTCGACGGAGCTCCGCTTCGCGGAGCTCCTATTCGGCTCAGTTGAGGCGCTTCGCGCCTTGACGCAATACTAACCTAACTAACCTATTAAACAATGAACTACCAAAAAATATTTGGTTCGGTTAGGTTAGAACTGTGACCACAACAACGCACGAGCCGAGCGAGCGAAGCGAGCGTGCCGAGGTAGCGGCCGGCGAGTGCTTAAAATGACTAAATTATGTGAAATAAATGCTATTACGATATTTTAATTTTCGACATTCAAATATATAAATATATGTTGACATTTACAACTTCGATATATTGTCTATCAATATTTTTACTCATTCGATATTTTAATCAATCGACATTTCAATCATAGACATTTTGACCATAGGTATAACAACTTTCGATATTGTGATACAATCGATATTTTAATTTTCGATATTTTGAACATCGACATTTTAACCGTAGGTATTTTAATTTCCGATATTCAAACCAGTAATATGTATTCGTACGGTAGACATATATTTATCCTTGATTTTATTTTACGTAGTACAGTCAAGGAATTTACAATACAATACAATAAATACAAATACTCTTTATTGTACACCAGACATAGTAAGCCATACAGAAAACACATACACAGAAAAAAAAAATTACAAGGTAAAAAAAAAGTTAAAATGAAGGTTAAGATTAAAAATTTAATTTATTGGCCACCATGGAACCTTTTCAAAGGAAAGTCATTACGACTTTCCTTGTTAATTAATGCGATGCCACTATGACGTTTACTGTAAAATGGTTCCATGGTGGCCAATGAATTAAACTCCTTGACCGTACATAATATGTTAATCGGTTTCTCCCTCATTTGTGGATCGATTTTCAAAAGGTTCTTTTTCCAAAAGATTAGGTTCATATTACTTCTGAATTGATGTAGTCCTATTCTACTAAGGTCAAAGTCTGATGATAGGATCTCGAAAAAGTCTAATGTAGTTTTCAATGACATAACATTCTCTTGATCTTCGTATCTTTCGAGATTCGAGATCTTTCGTATCTACGAGTAAACTGGAAAGAATAAAATCAAATCGTACAAATTAAAAGGTGGTTCGCATTGACCCAGTATTTTGGTTAAGGTCAGAGACTTTTGTCCTTCCTAAAACCGATAGTCGTGTTACAAAGCTACCGTACTAATTACGGAATCTTACATAAGTATGAACGGACTTTTGGATCAATATGCAGACAGGTTTGTTATTGCATTGTTGAATATTTGTTGGTACCTACCTACTATCGTGCTAAGCGCGCCCGCGTGCTTAAATAAACATATTATTGAACCAGATTGAACGCAGCATTATTTTTGCTATTATAAATACCAAAGTGAATTTGAAATCGTTTCATTCAAAATCAAAGTCAAAGTCAAAATATCTTTATTCAATTTAGGCTATAACAAGCACTTATGAATGTCAAAAAAATGCACCACCGGTTCGGAAAAACCTCTGTTGAGAAGAATCCGGCAAGAAACTCAACGAGGTATGTTTTTTTAAACAGATTTACAATATTATTAAATGATATGTATACATCACAAGTATTTAACACAACTTTATTTTTAACACAGTAGGTTCGCTATTTGAAGGGATCGCTAATATCCCTGTCCATGATATAATCATTAACTTTATAATGCCTTAGATATTAATGTCTTCTTGACAATAGATCTGAATTTTGTATCTGTTTCATTTATAATATTTCGTTCGTACTTGACTTCGTCTTTACTGTGACAAAAAAATCTAAAAGCAGCGCTAACGCACGGAAGTTTGTCTGGACAAACGTTATATTTCCTAATTTACTATACAGTTTCCTACATTCACTTTTCCCATCGTATGGTACTGGTAAAAAGTCAAAAAATACTTTTAATGCACATTAACTTTCTGTTCACTTTGTGCAAACCCTCTATTGTACGTACACTTACGTCAATAATCAGTTTGACTTGATGTACACATGCAAAAAATCCCACGTTTTTTTTAAAGATAAAACAGGTTTTTTCGCTGATTTGCTTAATGACGGCACACAGCAGTTCAAACATACAGCGCAGGTCGTCTCGAAATAAATTTGCTTACTTGCGACACGGTGACCGAGAACAAAATGTAGACGAATTTCAAGGCGAAATTGTTATTGAATTTATCGTTTGATCATGACTGACAACCTGCCAAAATTAACTTGTAGGTGCCTAATAACAATTAGATTTAGGCATTTGTGGCAAGTTTTAATTTTTAAATATATTTATAAACATTGTGTTTACAAATAAGTAGTATAGCTTTTCAGTTATTTAATTAACACCTTGTTGATAGACTTATTATAAATTACAATCAAGTGATTCTTTGGCTTAAAAACTTTTTTTATTTGAAAAGGGGTGGCAAACGAGCCGTGGATCACACCCACGGACTGGGCACCTGCAATACAAGATTATTGCAAATGCGTCTCCAGCCAATAGGGTTACAATAGAATGCTTAAAACTTGCATGGTTCCTTAATATTTTTCTATCTATTGAAAGTAGTTCGAGAAAGATCGAACGCGATCGATCGAGCAAGTTGCGCGGCGCGCGATTGCGTTGCGGAAACGCTTCCCGCGGCATGCGCCCGCGCTGGCATTGACACAGTAAACAAGTGACGGACAATCTACCGCTACCAATGCCATCTCTACGGACTGCTTGGCACCTTCAAAAAATTAAACATTAACTTGACGTGGTTATCATCTTAGTCTTATCAGACCGATGCCGAAATGGAAATCTTAAAATACGTATGTTGATCCATTTGATTAATGACTTTCGTAGAACGTTTTTACAGTAAGTTTCATAATGATTTTCCAGGTCAAGTAATAGAATATACTTAAATATTTACTTAACTATTTTTTTCCTTTGACAAGGCTCCACAGTGGGTTACGAATTACGATTCAGTTGTTTCGATAATACTCAAAACTTAAGCGGAAGCCGATTTTTAAATAATATGATATGAAAAACTTAATAGTAAGCAACTATATAAAGCTGTTCACTACAAAATCAAGCCGAATAACGAAACGTACGACGCTGCAGTGGATACACTGATTTAACCCTTAACAAATCCCGTGATATAAGTACATACTTAATATGTTTTTGGGGAAATCTTGTTTACCTCAGTCAGGTATTTTATAAAGTAAATTTTGATACCTGCCTGAGCCAACCTGTCATACTCTCGCAGGGTAGCTTGTCTTCTTCGACATTTAAATGACACCCATCAAAAAGTTCCTTATTAACTTTTACTGGCCTCAGCCGACCTATAACTTATGTATCTGCAAAATACCTGACGCCAAATAAAAAAAAAAAAACGGCAAAGTGCGAGTTGGACTTGCGCACGGTTCCGTACAAATTTGTAGGTATGAATACCCAGTGTTAGCAGAGCCCCTCTCCTTGCAGGTGGCAAGACCTTGTGCAAGGATTGCTACCACCATCTTTCTCGCTAATCCTGCCGTGAAGCAGCAGTGCTTGCACTGTAGTGTTTCGGCGTGGAGAGTAAGACAGCCAGTGAAATTACTGGCACTTGAGGTATTCCATCTTAGGCCTCTAGGTTGGCAACGCTTCTGGAATACCCCTGGTGTTGCAGATGTTTATGGGCGGTGGTTATCTCTTAACATCAGGAGACCCACTTGTTCGTTTGCCATCCAGTCGAATAAAAAAAAATATGAGTAGGTTCGCAGTGTAGGTACATTTTAGATGGTTTATTGACATAAGACATAATCAGACATGAAAAATTACAATTTTCAGATTTTTTTAATGATTGTGCTATAAGAGATACCTTCATACAAAATTAAAAGTTTCTGGGATAGCAGAAAGTACCCTATAATTTTTTAGGTTAAGGATTATTTGTATGAAAACACCTTTTTTAATAACTGTATCTTTTGATGGTATTCGCTTGGCTTAGAAGACCCGAGTATAGGGTAATAATTTTAACTGTGCAGGTATCGCCACACGTTCCCGACATAAAGGGTCTTGACAGACAGATGGACGGATGGGTGGACAACAATTTGATCCTAAGAGGGTTTCGTTATTTCCTTTTAAAGTACGGAACCCTAAAAACAATGTGAATGTTATAAAACAAGCTCCTATACCTAATGGTATTGTTTGACACGAGATAAATAATACATGACGTGACAATGTTGTCAGTTGTTTTTGTTTCTTTATTTTTGTAATGAAATATATAGTTAAAGTGTGAAAAGTTTTTCCATGTCAAAGTCTTTATGATATTGACATAAGATTGATTTTGACTTAACCTGTGTAATTTTTTTTTCACTACATCTATAGTTTATTTGGTTTTAGAATCGAAATCATCAAAATGTGTTAGTTTAGACCTATTATTATCTAATTACTTTTTTAAAGTACAATATTTATGAAATGGTGAAAAACCTAACTAATATTAACAAACATACATTTTCAAAACCGGCCAAAAGCGTGTCAGACACGCCCGAAATAGGGTTCCGTAACCATTACGAAAAATATAAGTAACATTTTTCTATTTTATTATGGTATGGTATATCATATTTTATACCTGAGGCTACTATTTACTCTTAAACTACTCATAATTCTCAAGCAAACTTAGCCGCTATAATTTTCCTTCTAAATTTGATATATCTATCTACTATCATTCTGAATTTTTTCAATTTTTTCCACCCAACAGTTTAGATTTTAGAGGGGGGACGACGACACTCGCAAACAGATCACTGAATAGAAAAATTGTCTTAGCAACCCCCCAATGGTTTTAAAAGACCTATCCAACAATAATCCACAATATAGGGTTAATCGGGGAAAAAAATCACCCCCACTTTACGTCTATGGGAGGTGGTGCCCTAAAAAAATTATTTTTACTTTTTTTTATTGTACTACTTTGTCGGCCTGACTGATATGTACGAGTATATTCATGACAAATTACAGCTTTCTAGTATTAACGGTTTCTGAGCTTACCCGCGGACATACAGACGGACAGACATGGCGAAACTATAAGGGTACCTAGTTGACTACGGAACTCTAAAAACACACGGAAAAAAAGGATATTGGAGAAATTATTTTTAATTTATTTGTCTTGATTTAAATCTAGGTAGATGTCAGTAGAAAGTTCGATGTGTATGCATGCGCGCGCATTGTAATACTAGGTTATTTGAGACGCTAGACTTTAATCGACATGATTATTTGTTCCGTGCATTGTTATTGAGATGCAGTTCATGCAGCACAGTGCCCATGGCTCTAGAACTAGAATCATCTAGCCTTTGATCTCCGTTTCTACATATTTAGTTAGCTACATAAGCATGAATATGCTTTTGGGACCGTAAATAAAATATTTGTTTCTTTATATAGCTAACTGAGACAGTCGTAAATTGATCTGTAATATATGCCCCGACCAGGGTTCTAACCCGGGACCTCAAGCTTCATATCAAAACATCCATACACATCAGATTAAAACGTCTAAACTCCGTTTCGTTCCTATTTTAAGAAAGTGCAGCTTACTTCTTTTTAAATTCATTACACAGTGAAACGAACGATCGCAAATTTATGTCAATTAGTCGAAAATACACGTAGACGTGTTCAATGGGAACTTTCTACACTCAGTTACATTATAAAAACATGTAACGGAATTGACATTGCTTTCGATGAATCAGATTGGATTATATAGAGTCGCTTCCACTTCATATTGAGCTATAGATTACAAACCAACGTCAGCGAAATATTATTTTGTTTTAAGAATACTCTTTCTTACCAACCTCTACTTTTTTAAGGCGTGGAAAATGCACCTTATGCATCCCTCCATTCAGGGAAATAGAGAGTAAGTAGCGCTCTCCTTTATGGGCATACCACGACCACACGAGTTCCCACATTTGCCGTTGTGGGCGTTACGGGAGCATGAAGAGACACCTGCGACGACCACTGGCCACCCCGGGATTTGTCTCCTCTAAGACATCGTTTAGTGCTGACTCGGTAACCACTGCCTTCCCCTGCTGGTGTCAGATTTTTCAAAGAGGTTTCCACCTCGCAGCCTTCGCAGCGGGTCACGTTCCCGGCACCTACGGGCCAGGGCAGGGCTACGTGCCCTCACGTCCATGGTCATGACCTCACATCCTGCTCTGAAAGCAGAGCGATTCCTGAGAGCATGATCGCTTCCGTCCTCATTGACATAGTCTGGAAATATCGAAATTGATTGATATATTTTTTTAAATGTTGTTTCATGAGGCCGTACAAGATATTTTTCTCATGTCTTGTAATGTGCACGGTCTCACATAACAATTTGCGCTACTAAATTTCTTACAACACCAACAAGATAGCCACCCATAAAACACTAACAATTTCTAAAAATCTAAAAGTAGGTATGCGTTTTTATATGTAGAGAAGATATTCTTAAGTGCACCATCACATTCGGCGAATCGTCCCCATTGCTGTCCGAGGTCGTCGACACTGACCCAACGGCTTTAGTCAAAATCTCGCCTCTCCCTCTTGGCAGAATCTTGACCGTAATGATAATGATCTTAAACACGCGCAAGCGCACTTTTTTAACGTCATTGCTTGACGAATTAATGAAATATGTCTTAAGTAGATATTACCCTATATTACCTATGCTTGAAAAAAGTATGTTGTTACGCCGTGAAATAACTAAGTTTATCAACCGTGAAGATTATTTAATTGGCGATATGTGCAAATTTATTAATAATCATCTGATTATTATTAGGTCACTACGTATTATTAGTTTCATAATGTAACTCGTAATTTGGGAGCCGGTTTTGAATTCTTATTCATGAAAACATTCGAAACTGAAAGAGTAGAAAATCATTAACACCATGGTTTTATTCATTAAATGAAAATTTAATTGGAGAAGGATTTTTATAGCAATTCTACATCGATTTATATTTATACTATTTTCGATTGAAATTTTCACACATGTGAATTTATATAAAGTGGCATGTTGCCGTGAGTTCTGTCTCTAAAACTACTCTTGTATTTTTTTTAAATGGCAAACGAGCAAGTGGGTCTCCTTATGGTAAGAGATCACCACCGCCCATAGACACCTGCAACATCAGGGGGATTGCAGATGCGTTGCCAACCTACAGGCCAAAGATGGGATACCTCAAGTGCCAGTAATTTCACCGGCTGTCTTACTCTCCACGCCGAAACACAACAGTGCAAGCACTGCTGTTTCACAGCAGGATTAGCGAGCAAGATGGTGGTAGCAATCCGGGCGGACCTTGCACAAGGTCCTACCACCTGCACTGCCTGCTGTATTTTTCATAATGGGTGATTTTAGTATAGATAAAGACCAACCCGTAATCAGCCATGCAATCTTCCAAAACTTTAAAGCTATATTTTTTGTTTCAGGACTGGATGATACAGAAAAGCTGGTTAAAGGTATCGGTGGCGAATGCTACTCCTACGTTGTTAATCTAGCCGACAAGGACGATATCTACAGGGTTGCTGAGAAGGTTCACAAGGAGATCGGCAGGGTAAGTTCCTATAAGTATAGGAAGTTGCAAGAGAGTTGAAGTGAATGATTACACACACAGTTACATGAAGTACTGATTGCATAAAAAAAATTAACCAACTATAAAAACCATGAAATTAATTTTCTACCAGTCTGAAGTCGGTGCCTCAGCACGAGCCGGCAGGAGTGGACCTATAGTCGTCTACCTCACCTACATACTATACGCAATATACGGCTTCAGTCACTCCTGCTGGCTCGTGCTGAGGCACCGACTTCAGACAGGTAGAAAATAATTTTCATGGTTTTTTTTGTAGTCGGTTCAATTTTTTGTTATACTTTTTTTTTCACGCTTTTTAGTGTAAAAGATCTAAGATACTTGGTCAAATCTAGTCTTCATCATCAGTTTCACTTCACCAAATCGTCACTACTTTAAAAAAAAACTCTTAACTCAAAATCGATAATTTTCTAAGTGAGCTTTATGAACATTACGTCAAGGTTCAATTTTGTTGACATATTGATTTTAGATACGAGCTTTTTTCAAAGTAGTGACGAAATGATGATTTTCAAGAGCAAATGCACAAGTTACTACTAAAAATATCAAAATTACCATAGGTGTTCCTACAATATTTAATGAGTTCCCTCGATTTCCTTAGGATCCAATTTTCAGATCCTGATTTGGTGCGTATGGGACCTAATTGAAAGCATTCCTAGACGAACGAAAAAAAAAATTAAAAGTGGTTCATAAGTGACGTAGTTCTGAGGCAACAAACATAAAAAAAAACAACCGAATTGATAACCTCCTCCTTTTTTTGAAGTTGGTTAAAGAGGAGAGTGAATGAGTGAAATAGTAAATATCTAAATCCCGCTGTCATTACAAGACGTGTTCTCGTGTGCGTGACCTCAGCTCTGGTGGCACTACTATACATAATAAGCAGCAGGCAATAATGCATGGTAAAAATTAAATGCGAGTTCATCGTCACTTTTTTCTTATGACGTTAAGAAACTAAGTGTCAGTGGAAAAAGTTTAACGGATGCATTACCTTTTGTGGACGGAAAATTGTTCAAATTTTGTTTAATCCGATTAATGGCTTCTGAATGTCAGTCATTTAAAAGTTAGTAACCTGTTAAAAAAAGTACCTATACCTACCCACGGATAATATCTGTACTTTTACTATTTCTTTAACATCACAATCTAATAAAAATTACACATCTATTTTACATTTTATTACAAATCTCTCTTACGTGGCCCTTATTATTGAAAATAACCTTAATTCACTATGATATAAGTATGTAGGTGCTGGATTTCACATAGCTCTACGTAGAGCTAGAACTCCAAGTGACATTAAGCCTACAACATCGACCGGTTTTTATTGTCATTTTCTGTGCCGTAGCCCAACATTGTCGTAATATTTTAATAATGGCATTTAAAAACATAACAAAGGCGGACAGGTATTGTTCGATTATACTCGTGAAGTGTGCAACAGGCAATTGTATTTGTTGCAGGTGTCTCTGCTGATAAACAATGCAGGCGTAGTGTCCGGCCAGTATCTGCTAGACACTCCCGACCATCTGATACAGAGGACATTCGACGTCAACGTCCTTGCTCATATATGGGTGAGCATTTGAATATTTATAGCTTTATTAAATAATTAGTGACCTTCGGCTTCGCACGAGTATAATTTTTAATAAATAATAAATCTCTAATCAAAAGCACTTCACATTTTTCAACTCCACTTCCGAAAAACTATACCCGCACCGCACGAAGCAGGGGAGCGTCGCTAGTATGTATGTCATATGTACTCGTAGAATGGCGAGTGTCGGAATTGAATTCAACCATTATTATGTAGATAGCTCACTTTACAGATTTTGATAGATATTTAATTATGTAGGTAAATGCATCTATAATAATAAGGAACTTTATGTCAAAAATATAAATAATAGTAATGAAGCATATATTTTTATAACTCTGCCCACTAGGTGATAGACATTAAATTATGTATAATGCCCGGGCAATTTATTTTATTTGAATATTATTATAAAATTGCCTCTCTCTATCGCATATTGGTAATTTTGCCCGATGCCCGATTTATCACTTCGTCCACAACATATACCTACACAGCCTTATTGTTAAGTCAATAAAACTATAAATAAACTCGTGTATGCTTACGTATTTTTGTAACTTTGGTTGGCCGTGTCGATCTTTTTGTAGTTGACTTATTACATAAATTGTAAACTCATTGAAAGTTACTGAAAAACTCAAATTTTATTTAACTGAGACAACTGAGACACTATATAACTTCAAATTGTTTCACTCAAACCTTATGTAACATTAAATCGTTTCATCCTAAGACCTAAAGTACCTCTATCTCTCCCTTCTAGACGGTAAAAGCATTCCTGCCAAGAATGATCGAGCAAAACGACGGCCACATAGTGACCATAGCGTCTATGGCAGGCCAAGTGGGTATTGCCAAGCTGGTGGACTACTGCGCCTCCAAGTCTGCGGCCTGCGGATTCGACGAGGCCCTGAGGCTGGAGCTGGAAGTAAGAGGCGCGAAGGGAGTCAACACGTCCCTCATCTGTCCCTACTTCATCAGGTCCACGGGCATGTTTGAACAAGTTAATTCGAGGTGTGTTTTGGATAGTATCGCATATAGATATTTCTCTTACCTATAGATCATGGATTTCGTGGGCTATGGACGTAGGCTATGGATTATTTTTGTCAAAACGGAACGAACGACTGAATCTCTAGTTACTTTGAAAGTAAAAACAGGTGCTTAAGTTGAGAATACCTATTATCGATCTTGAATTGTAAGCTAGGTATGATAAGATATAAATTGTACCTATACCATGTTTTTCTTGATTTCCTTTAACCTCGACAGACGGAGCAGTTCATTGATAGAAACTACCCGGTTATTAACTTATTACCAGATTTTTTATAGACAAATCTTATTTTTTCATACATATTATAAGTTTACAGTCATTGTGAAAGGCCAAATTGTAAAATTTACTAACTCGACATTGACGTAACACATAAACATTTTTAACCTTCTATGCTTATTATTATGTATGAACTAAAAACACTTTAGTTACGTACTTTAAAAAAGCGTCATAAACTAAGAACTTATACCCTGTTTTACTATGCATATTTAATAACATATCATAATTCTTAATTATCTTTAAACAGTAAGAGCTAGGCCATCATTGTCCTGGAGTAATTAACTTGATTGGACCTGTTGATTGTTCCCTTAAAGTTTACGGCAATCAAAAATAACACGGTGTTTATCAGTATTATAGTCTCTAAGTTCTAAATCTTGAACAAAGCTGTTGTCTTGTGAATTCTCACAGATCTCTATCTATACAAATATCCACCTATCAAACTAAATTTTCTCTCACTACTATATAACATAACATATACTCAGCGGCACAAAAATTTGGCCCACTCTTCATACAAATTTATCTTCTGCATACATTTGAGGGCCAGATTTTTGCCGCTCAGTATAGCTTGCTCTGCTCAGTTCCGCAGATTCAAGATCCACTCAAGGATCCACATCGATAACTTATCTAATTAATTAAAGAAGTGCAAAAGCGCCTGGTCGACTCTACTGGAGACCAAAGGGCTGGCAGTTATCTCTCAACGAATCGCCATCGCCATTTAACGAGGGAATGCTGCCAGCCTTTTGGCCACCATGCCACGGGGGCCTTTATAGATTTAATTTAGTAGGTATTATTTTGACTTAGGTACTTAGTTTATAGTTAAGTTTTGTTTATGGTTATTTTTCTTAATAACTGAAGTTAATTATACGATGTCATAATTTCAGGTTCGTTCCTCAACTGAACGCGAACGAGGTGGCTGATCGTGTGGTGTCCGCCATCCGTACCAACGAAGCCGTGGCCGTCATGCCAGGCTACTTTAGACTCTTGCTGCCTTTCAAATGGTAATTACCTACTTTTGGTTTTAGCGGAGAAACAAAGTCCACCCTCAAATTCTTTAATCTACTCGTGAGCATGATGCATGATGGGGGGTATATAAACCCCCTTGCAAAAAAAGGGCACCTATGGTTTTTCAGATTTTTAGGCATTAAAGCTTAGAAAGTAAGCTATCATGCACATAAATATACAAATCTACACAGATTCACGTTTTCGCAGATTTTGTTGTTTCTATGAAGTATTCTCAGTTTTAGACGGTTCACTAAATTTTCTGCGACAATTTGTTGCCTAATTGATTCTCTTTCCCGGTTTAATTCATTTCTATCCCCGGTCGGGGCAGATATTTATAAGAAAAATACCAATATTTTTTCTCGAGTCTTGTGTGTTTAATACATATACTCGTAGTACCTATATTATACAGGTGATTCAGGAGACGTGAGCAGGACCAACCCTGCACGCTCAGTAATTGATAATGGATCGTTCACAATCATATTTAAGTAAAACCTACACACTTGTCACACAAAGTTACAATGCACTTTGTTTTCAACATTAAAAAATAAATAAACGTTAATCTCACTAATACTGGAACGATATAGTAGACTTAACTAATTGAATCCGGTTAGGTAGGATTGGTCCTGCTCACGTCTCCCGAATCATCCTGTATGTGTATAGTATAGGCGACCGAGGTTCGTATTATCTACTAAATGAATATTAATTATTAATAATAATATTTAAAGGTGGATATCAAGGAGAAACTTAGTTCTTGTTATGGTAATTGTTATTGAGTAGAACACGCGAAACCTTGACATGAAGTACCTTAGTAGCTTTGTGTAAAATTAAAATGAGGAAACTAACAACATAATCTTAACTTTACCTAAAAACGAGTTAACAACATAATATAGGTAGAAGTATAATAAAAACATGTTTTTTAATGAATATTTCATTAATTCACAACGTGTCTAACCCGCGTCAAGAATAGTTCTACTAATATGGCTGTAAAATACTTTCTGGCTAATGAACATATTTAAAACCATTAAAAATAACATTTACATGGCCAATATGTACCTAATATTTAGTAATGATCAAAACACAGAAATACACATACACAGAAAGAGGAGAGAAAGTAGATAAATCAGTGTACTTAATAATTATTAAAAAATAATAATAATCGCGCGAAAACTACGAATAATAATTCTTATTAGTAGCGCGAAATCATTTAACAACGCGTAAATACTTATATAATGCCTCTATTTGACAGTACAAACGCGAGGTTTAAAGATCAAGTTTAACACTTGACAGTGAATTTTCTTAATATTTGCTTTCGTTGTTTTTTCCTTAAAATAATTTAATGACGAAATAAAGTACGTAGGTACCTACTCAGTTACGCGTTCCATTAATTATTAGTGAAAATTAAACAGCATGTGTATTTTGCATCAGCAAATATTTTAAGAATCGTCGAAATTGTCTTATTATCCCAAATATAATATGCTGGGTATAGGCCTCAGTCTCAGAATAAAAGGGCTTGGGCCGTAGTTCCCATGCGGGTCCAGTGCGGATTAGGACACCAATGAGTTGCTTTGCAAGTTATTGCAGATTTTCTCGCGATGTTCTCCTTTACCGTAAAGCTCGTGGTAAATGTCGAATGTAATTTCGCACATGAATTTCGGAACGAATTCCTACTTAAGAGGACATAGGTGTCAATCCACTAGCTAGGTTACTTATACAAACATTAGGCTTAAAATGCATTACATTTGTATGTAAAATTGTTGTTTTTCTCCCATCCATTTTTTGCTATTTTATTGTTACTAAAAGTACAGTTACCACAAAGACAGAAAGAGTATTTAACCTGTCAACTGCAACTTGAGCTACTGATCATCTCACATCACGAGATGACAATTACCTACCTGCCTATTTTTTACATTTTGCATTCTTATGTTACCTACCAAATGAAATTGAAAAGTTAGTAATGATGATGAGATGTAATCTTCTATGATGACCAACTGCATTTCAAAGGAAATACACTATTAAAGAAGATGAGATATTAAACTGTTCAAATACGCGATTATGAACTGTTAAAAAATTGAAAGTAGAAGCCAGCAGATATCGGACTATTTTAGAAACATGCTGACATTCTCTTTTCCACATTTCGCAAGGCATTTCGACGTAGTTTAGTGAGTAGCAAGCCTACAATATCCGCCTATTAAAAACACAATTCCTATGCACAATGAGCCTTCGGATTGCCTTTCGCACTTACACCATTTCTACAAGCATGCCAGTACCTAACCTACTACAACGGAATGCACCTATTTCTTAAGACTACGATCGGGAAGAGTAAAAGTTAGTTTGCATCATCAATTCATCCATACCTACTCACGACTTTGATTCACAACAAAGCGGTTTTGCAGCTTTTAAATAGTTTTTGAATGGTTCTCAAGACATTTGCCTACTTTTTTTACTCAATTGATGGATTAACTTTGTGGTGTAAACTTTTCACTGTGTTCGTGCGTAAGATGTTTGAAATTCTCCGGCTCTACTACAATTAGCTAAAGCTAAGTTTTTAGGGACTACACAATATTCGGCATTCAATAATTCAATAATTCGGTATATATGGTAAATAATCACCATATAACTTTTTTTTGTAGGTGAAATTATTTATATTTTAGCATATACATATGTATATGCTAGGCAGGCCGAGCAGAGATTGCGAGCTGACCTGGCCTCGGAACTAAGCTAGTGGACGAATAACTCTCGATATGGAAAAAATGAAGTTTAAGAAGTTTTTTCGCAGCAGTAGGACACAAACGTAGGATAAGAAATAATAGTAATAACAATAACGTTCTAATTATAGCGATTTTTTGTAATTTCCAGGGTGTTCCCCTGGCCGTGTCTGTCAGAGTTCCTGCGGCGACTGGTCCCGGACGCGGTGCCCGTGGCGCCGGCGCCCACGTCGCCGATCCACTCGCACCCCAAGCCGGCGCCCATCAGCGCCAAGCCGGACTCGCGGCCGATGACGCTGGCGCCGCCCGCGCGACACGACAGGCGCGTCTGACAGCTATGTGGACTTGTTATGTGATGCTAAGAGAGACTTTATCGAACCTGTGTAGCCAAAGTTAATTTCGCTGTTAGCGGCATGTGAAAACAGAAGAACGTGGACGTCCCTGTAAATGTCACCTTAGAAATACTTCTCATAAGTAATTAACTGTAGAGCCCATAAAAATAGAGCAAGTTGCATTACATTGCGGAGCTCGATTGACCGCTACAAACTCGTTGGCTTTACGGCCTCGCAATGTAATGCAACTTGTATGATTTTTCTTTCAGGTCTAAAAGGTGGCTTAATGCACTGTAAAACGGTGAAGTAATAGTTCAAAATCGAACCAAATGTATCAGTTACATGAAACTACTAGGAATTACCTGAAATACACAATTATAGGTACAGATGGAAGCGAGTCATACAGTCTCAGACATTTTAACTGTGCCATTTTACGGTGAAAAATATGATTCAATAGCAGTGAGACAGAGTTTATTCATTGATCCACAGTGTAGACTCTTATACAGAAGAACCGGTCTGAATTCGGTTACAAAAAGCACATTAGGCACTAACAAAATGTAAAAAAATTACTAATAACGAACGGCTAATTACAATAAATAATGAATGCCATGACCACCAGTTTCATTGTAAGATAAACTATACCTATTTATAAATGTGGCTAAGCTTATTTTTAACAACGGTTTATGGCGTTTTGGTAAAGTCTCTCGCAAAGGTTAATGGTACATAGGTAATTTTAAAGTTGTTATATCAATTGTTGACCAAAAAATCCGTGATGTGATGCTACAAACGAAATCAAGGCTATTTTAAGATTTCGTGAACAGTGCACAGGTTGTTTCTATCATGTTGGGGTTTTACAAATCCCGCATAAATGAATATTATCTGCATTACTACATTTAAAAAAACTTGTAAAATTGATATCTTAAGATAGCCTGATTTGATTTACTAAAACGACAATATCTGTACATAAGTTATGTAAGCAAAAAAGGTTAGAATAAGCACTCTCACCTACTCGTTTGATACGTACCACGTCTAAGAAGATCCAACTTTTAGATTTTTCGTAAACTTGCTAAAGGAGTGGACCTTTACTTCCGTACCTACTGTAAAATTAAGGAATTTTCTAACAAAGCTGAATTATTTTATTTTAAAGGAAAATATGCCTCAATTCTTCAGTTTTACTGTAATTTACTTAGAAATAGGCATCTGCTCGGCCTTATTGCGTAACATTAAACGGTATCGCTATTAAGTACATTTATTTGGCACTTTAGTAAAGAATTTTAACGTTTTATGTTACACAATAGGACCAATTTACTTACCGAGTTCTTCAACGTTAACTTAGGTTAAGTAATAAAATGTATTGATATTGTGGTACTTAGTCAAACTAAGAAATATATGAGGATGTGATAACGATCTTTTTCGATATTGTACGACGACGATTTTATAAGTTTACATTCCATAATTAAGTTACCTTTATGTATTAATTATGTACAGTGTGTACAGTATAGTAACCAAGGATTAAACTAACACAAAATAAGTTGGAGTGTAATTATTAGTAACTCCCACCATATTTAAGTGTACAAAAAATATGATTTGGACCTACCATTCCGGTGGTTTGTATTAATTTGTAGAAAGTTAAAACTGCAGTTTGAAATTGAAAGGAAATTCGTTTTCCTGCTTGGGAAGACACATCATGGGCGGTAATAAGGAAAATGTATGGCTCTCGTCTTCTCATGAAGCAAGTACTTGCGGTCTAAGACGTTATTTCACCGCCCTAGTTATGTAATATACTATTACTACTGAACCAACAATTCTACTGTGATGCTGATGCCCTTGCAAGCTAGAATTTATGTTCGCATTCCTTGTTCTTTGAAATCAAATTACCAAAAGGGTTTAAGTTTATAATTGTTTTATTTTATTTATGTGATGTACCTTTTTGAGTGCGGATATGCGAGGTTTTTAGTTACTTATTTGAAAACTAAAAAAAAAAACATCTTTCTATGTGTTAAGGTTAGCGCGGATTTGAAATTTGCTCAACTATCGGCTTAAAAATATAATAATATGTAAATTTAATATGCTTCAACGGAAGTAAGTCTTCCATTTTATACAAATATGTACGAGTATAAGAACTATGGCGAATTTGAAAAGTTATTTTATACTTCTTCGTTATCTGTACTTTTCAATAAAAGGTGACGCAAACAGGCATAAGGGGATCCTATAAAACAAAATGCTTAAGTACTTTCGACTTTTTAGGAGGGTGATAGGTACTATTAAATGCTGAGAAACGATGGAAGGGAAATAGTAGTACAAGTGCATTTATTACAAAAATTGTTTTACTACCTGAGTTTGAAAACCTGAGGTCAGTTATGAAGGATATTTTTGTAATATTTTGGAAAAAAGGGAATAAATAAATAATATTTTTCGAGTTTTTTATTTCGATAGTGTGCAAAGATTTATCGATATTTTTTTATAAATAAATAACTATTCGCAAATCATCATCAATTCACAATGTAATTTTGGACGTGCACCTACCTTATATTAAAATAAGAATTGGGCTCATGCGAAGTTCTATTCACACTAGTTCTATTATCAGCGGCTTAATTTTTGAAATCACACGTCTGATCAAAGTTCAATATCTCAAAAACGGCTCAACCGATTTTGATGAAACATGTGTAAGAACCATTACTAGAAAACCTGCTATCAAATAAAAAAATGCGTTCTAATCGGTCCACCCGTTTAAGAGCTACGGTGCCACAGACAGACAGACACACACATAGCGGTCAAACTTATAACACCCCTCTTTTGCGTCGGGGTTAAAAATAGAAATATCATTCTAAAATTATGTAGGTGTATCTGTGCATGCTAGTTAACTATCGCTCAGATACAATTTTTGACTAGTAGTGATAATGAATAGGACGATAATTTTCTCCTACTCCACTCCATTATGTCATATCGCACTTCAAATTCCATCATCATCATCATCATCATGTCATGGCCATGGCCTTCCCGAAGGCTCTCCGAAATTCAATTTCTTCCATACCTACAGTTTTTCTCTACTTTCAAATAGTATAACACAGGTGTTTTTAAAAATTGATCTCGTTTTCCGTTGATTGGATTAGTGTGAATATCCGTACCTAGTTATCAATTTTATTTTCAAGTTGTTACATCAAAAACCGGCCAAGAGCATGTCGGACACGCCCAAAATAGAATTCCGTAGCTTTAACGAAAAAATTAAGTAATATTTTTAATAGTAAGTATTTTATACGGAATCTTCCAAGTTTAGGTATATTTTATACATTGGGCTACTATTTACTCATAAACTACTAATAATTCTCAAGCAAACTTAGCCGTTGTAGTTTTCCTTGAAAGTTTGATATACTTACTACCATCCTGAATTTTTTCAAATTTTTCCACCCACCGGTTTAGATTTTAGAGGGGGCCGGACGCTCGATTTTAATGAAAATTTGCACTTTAAAGTTGCATATTTCGCAAACAAATCACTAAATCGAAAAATTGTCCTAGCAAACCCTTAATAGTTTTAAAAGAACTATCCAACGATACCCCACACTATAAGGTTGGACGAGAAAAAAAAATCACCCCCACTTTACGTCTATGGGAGGTAGGTACCCTAAAAAAATTTTTATTGAATTTTTTGTTGTACCATTTTGTCGGCATAGTTTACATATATATCCTTGCAAAATTACAGCTTTCTAGCATTGATAGTGCCTGAGCAAAGCCGCGGACGGACGGACAGACAGACAGACAGACAGACATGGCGAAACTAACAAGGGTACCGTTTTTGCCATTTGGCTCCGAAATCCTAAAAATGCAGAATATTATTTAATGTAAACTGAAGAAAAGTTGGAAAAAAGTCAAACTAAGTAATTAAATTAGTTTAACGTGTTTACCTGCTGAGAACGAAAATTCTAACTGGTTTCATATCAGTTTCATAAACTCATAATAAAAAGCCAAATTTTATTTTATTGTATTTGATTTAGGTAGGTACCTACAGTCACCAGCACCACCAATATCTGCCACAACAAAGCGTGCATAAAAATCTGATACAACTCTATTTCTAGGGCCGTAAGGACGTGTCAGATCTTTTTGCTCCCTCCCTGTAGCAGATATTATGATATTAATACAGGTGACTGTAGATGGTGCCGTAAACGCTTACCTGTACATGCGAGTGAATAACTATTCTCTGACAGAAGTTTAAAGGTTAAATTTTAAAACAATAAGGTAGGTTTTATACAAAATAAGAATATTTTTAAAAGTGATGCGAAAGCAAATCAACAATGATAACATAAATTAGCCTTAAATTTAAACTCATTGACAAGAAATAGATACATTTTAATTTAAGCCATCAAGCATTGTAGATCATTTAAAAATGTGTTTAAATATTTTCAAAATTCGTAGGTCCAAAAATAATCAATTCATCTTTAGAAATAACAAAACAAAGACAGGTAAGTATTGTCAATCGTCAGATACAGTACAACCAAAATATTAATGTCGCTCGGTAGGTACTCGTCGGTTTTCTCCATTTTCCTGAAGATTCAAACGAGAAAGAAAAAAAAAACGATCTTTTGTTTCGAGTTCCGAAGGACATTAGCAAACTATCTATACTAGAAAGGTTTATTTAACTATACTTTGAAAGGTTTAGGTACCTAATTAACTAACTATAAACAAAACAACGTTAATGGTGTCTTAAATATTAAAATTACCCCCTTAAACTATCTAAACATTTACATTTCTGTATTGAAATACATTAGTCTAGTTTGTATTATTAGATAAGCAAAATGCTTAAAATCCTTGAATGTGCCAAATTTGACAGCTGAAGTTTGTTTACATTTAGTACCTAAACCTTTCAAGTATAGTTAAATGAAGGTACTTACTTATTTTGGGTATCGGATAACTTTTACAAAAACAATTGACAGCTTATCCGGAAATTGACATTATGGCCTTATGAAAAATAATTATGATTCTTAACACAAATCTTAGGTCATCTAAATAGACTAAATACACACGGCGGTATCAACGGAATACTTTCCACAATCATCTTATGTACATAATACATAATTGCAAAAGGACTAGCAAAATTACGTTGGGTAATTAAATATTAAGTAACGTATTGACTCTGTTAATTAAACTGCAAAATACAAAACACAACAATCGTTCAAAGTATCCAAACAAACAACAAAACAAACTTAAAATGTAATATTGTTGGGTTTAATCATAGATTATCATCATTAAATATTAATTGAAAATACAACAGGTGACAAGGAATTAACAAATAAGTAGGTACTTATCTTAAGCTATCGATAGGTTAAAGAAAAAACGGGCTAAGTGCGAGTCAGACTTATGCACCGAGGGTTCCTTCTAATAAAATTTGCATTAGGTACACAAGTTCAATAAACTATGAAAGCTCCAAACATTCAAAAGAATCGATTCCCAAAACATCAACGTAGCTGTTCTGTTCCATTTCAAACTGAACTTACATAGGTAAATATAAGTTTGTAATCGAGAAAACATTTTAAGCTAGGTACATATTAACTTGAAGTTTTTTTCTTTAACCTACTTTTACTATTTCTTGTAAAATTGTAATGATTCTACACGCAGGTCTGTAAGTTTACATATGGTTTCGATTTAGATACAAACGCCAAAATATTTTATCCATCTTTTTTTCTTATAACTAAAAGCGAGGAACCCCAAAAATGGAGCGATTCTATTCTGACGTCACGTCCTTTAAATTTTATTTCAATGTGCTTTATAAAGAGTACATAAGAGATAGCATATACAATATCAAAATTACTACCCAAAAGGAACGGGCCACTCCAATAGTCCGCAGACCAATGCAGACATCTCGTAATATCCGAAAAGAACTATGCTAATCATTCTTATCCCTTGGAAAGCTATCAGGTAATCTAAACTCTGAGATCGGAGATATGTACAAAGGGTTCAACTCTTGCGTATTCAGCCTGCTTTCTTCTGCTTCCTGGATAAACTTGGCATAAGCCCGCCTGTCCGACACTATCTGAGCACTCTTCACGCCCATTATGACCATAATGCCTCCTGCTACAACGCAGGCCATGATAATGAGTGCACTGGTCATCAGTCTCGCACTTGTTAGCTGGGAACACTGCTTAGCTCTAATGATGATCTCCATAGCAACCATCTCTTTTGTACTGGTGCTGTAGGTATACCGATATTCGCACTCCATCGAGTTTTCTTCCACGCGCAAAATGCAAGAAACTGCGTCGCTGTCTTCGATATCTGGAAAAAAAAACACAATTAAAGATGTTAATACGGTATTTGACTACTCCTGGATTTGCCATATCCTATATTTTATTGCCATATCCTATATATAGATATGCAGCCAATGTTTAGCGAAGAAAAAAATATTCAGTTGAAAATTGAGTTTACCTAGTCAATTTTTGTTTGTAGTATCCACATATCTGTCTCTTTTTAAAACGCTTTTCTCTATACGATAGGTATGGCGCCGCTACTTGCGTGTGACTTGAACGTGACATATCCCAAATTAAATATAAGTGAAAAACGTAAATGACGTCTTTATGTAGTAGTAACCTGTCCGTATAAACAAGTAGATATTCCAAATTCATAAAAATGAGTTAAGCTTCATATCAATTCTGTGCTTTACTACAGCTTAGGTACAGTCAACGTCATAAATAAGTGATCACTTTTGTACCTTGTCGCTTTCAGTCGTTACATGATTTCGTATGGCTTTTCAAACATGAGTTAAAGTGTCAAGGTACAAAAGTGATCACTTATTTATGACGTTGACTGTACAAGATCATTTACTTAAGTAAGTATTCACCTATACCTAAAGATATTTTGTCTTTGACTTTTATAGCAGCGCTTCAAGGCAATCTTTGGCAGCATTTTAATAGTGCGAAAGTTTATTATACGGTGTAATTCCCCAACCACAAACCGCGTAATGCGTAGCGTGGCGATTCAGTTAGCTTTCGAGTTAAACGCCAACATGAGACCACAAAGTAAGAGATGGTAATTATTCTATTTTCTGTCGTCATTAAGAACTTAAGCTTGAAAAATAAAGCGAAAACAGATGTATGCATGTTTTTGCAAAGATTTACATGCAAGTTTAACCCTTCTTGGACCTAGGCCTAGGACAGGGAGGGTTAAACTCAAGAATCTTATGTGACGCGTTTTTGAAGGAAAGTTCGTACCTCCATTATTTTTAACCCAGGTTCAGTATCCCAGTTTTATAGCTGGATGAACTTGTAGAAAAAATCCCAAGGTAAAATCGTGGGGTAGATCAAAAAAGGTAGTAAAGTTCAGACCAACCATAATAATTTTTACTTTATCATTGGTCTGAACATGAACACCCTTGCGTGGTTTCATACTCTACTTAGTAATAAAATAGAAAAAAAAGTTTAGAAGTTTGGTCAGACCGGCTGAGGTGACCTGACGAGTTTCTTAAACGTCGTTAACCCTTTTTTTACACCCTGCAGCTTGGGTATCAATGTTGCACCACGTTCATAGGAGTATACCCACCGGTTCCCTACATATTGACCCCTGCGTGGTGCTAAATGTAGAAAAAATCCTAAGGTAAAATCGTGGGGTAGATCAAAAAAGCATTATAAAAAGGTAGTAAAGTTCAGACCAACCATAATAATTTTTACTCTATCATTGGTCTGAACATGAACACCCTTGCGTGGTTTCATACTCTACTTAGTAATAAAATAGAAAAAAAAAGTTTAGAAGTTTGGTCAGACCGGCTGAGGTGACCTGACGAGTTTCTTAAACGTCGTTAACCCTTTTTTTACACCCTGCAGCTTGGGTATCAATGTTGCACCACGTCCATAGGAGAATACCCACCGGTTCCCTACATAATGACCCCTGCGTGGTGCTAAATGTGCAACAAACTGGCAGCCGCACCTGGGGGGCTACTACAAAATTCAAAAATCGAAGTTAGTTTATTTATTTACAAATACTTCCGTCGTCCATTAAATTTCGATTGGTACGTGATTTCCACTTAAGGTCTCTGCTCACTACACCGTATCATAACATAACCGTAATAGGAACGTGTAAGGCAAAAATATATTCTTTGTATTGAAAAATACGAGACTGTGCCCACTAGCACGTTTCTTAACCAACCGTCGCCGTCGCGTACCATGTATGCGCGTTACATTCCGTGTCTGCCACTTTCCTATTACGGTTATTTTATGATACGGTGTCAGTAAACAGCCATCCACCCACTGGTAAAGGCCTTTACCTGCATCAGTGAGCTTCTCTGCGACGGTGTAGTTAGTGCCGCTTATGACGCACACGTCAGTGCAGTTCTTAGACAAGTAGCAGGAGACGCAGGGCTCTGCGTGCGCGCACAGAGGGTTCTCGCACGTCGCGCACGTCTCGCAGAACGCGCCCGTGTACTTGCTGCCTTCTTCCGATGAGGCGCAGTCACATCGCCCTAAATAAGGAATGTGAATTTAGGCTGTGGAATGGTATTTCTAAACTGTGAGCTTCATGGAGACCTTTTCAAGGTATTATTAGACTGAATCCAGCATCTAATATCACATCTACCGTCAAAATTTCAAGTGGTTATTAAGAATCCATCATTAAAAAGCCATGTATTGCAAAATGTAGAGGGTGTAGAGAAGAATGCAGAGATTGATTGTTGATTGGTAATTATTAGAATGATGAATATTATAGTGCTGATTGATCTCAACACTTTGATATTAAACCATTTTTAATCTGTTCTCATTGCGTTTTAGTCCTTCAACGCTTTACCTAACCCTGGGTGTCAACTTATCTCGGTACTAGGAGGGTTGAAACAGACTGACCTGGTGCAGAAAAACCATATTTTTAAATAGTTCTGACAAGTAATAAAATATTTTATCCCGATTCGTAAGTAAAGGATGAAATGACGCATCATTAGAAAAACTCTTCACAAATTTAGCTCATTTAATAAAGCAGTAATGGCCGAATATGTAAATTGTATGTCAACAGGTCTCCCCTACAAATTGTTTAGCCGTCGCTGTAGCCGAAATCTCCCGAATTTTCGAATGCTAAGCTCAAAAATGGTAGCGTACTATTTTGACCAGTTGACTGCGTCATAAGTAAGTACCTTCTACAACTTTACTGAGTCCTCACCATTTCATAAAATTGTATTTATTTCTTGTGCCTCATTTTATTTTGATTGTAGATTGTATTTATTTTTGCGACTAAACATTCTTTTATTTTTATATTTATTTATTCGCACTCACCACAAGCGCAGGTCCCGTGTCCAGAGCACAGCTCGGTCCCCCCGGGCGCGACGCACGTGTCGTTCCTGATAGTGCAGTCGCACGCGTCGCCGCTCCAGCCGTCCGCGCACGCGCATTGCCCGCACACACACGAGCCGCGCCCTACGCCGCCGCACTCTATGCTGTTCTCACTGGGAACAAAGTAGATAAAGCCTTTATTAATAACTATATAGTGTCAGCTCCTGGATGGGTGGGTGGAGTAATGCCAGGGAATTGAAAAAACGATAGGTTTGATTTCCTCTGTGTATATTTGGAAAGTAATTACAATAAAAATTGTTCCCAAAAAAGTTGGTTTACCTAAGCGCCCTCTATTAACTTCCTAAAGAACTAAGTTCCTACTTAGTTTATTGGTTTGCTGCAAACAATCGATCACATTTATTTAAATAATCAATAAGTCACGTAATTTGCGTATGACCATGAAACTACCGTGAGACTCACTCATATTAAATTCCTTCCTTCTACACAGGAGCACGCGACTCGGCTTTTTAGAAGGGCTACGAAATAGCTCGACTTCGAAACATGTCGAGCTAAACTCGATTTAAGACGTGAGTTATCCGTTACTATATCATTTAATATAATTTGCGTATGATTGTGTAGATGGCGCTATCAGGCACATTCACAACTAGACTAGCTTTTACCCCTGGCTTCGCACATGTAAACCATTATAGATCCAGCAGTTGAATTAAAATTCATAGATTTCACTAAGTTCCTATGAAAATTCCCAAAAATAATGTCCTTTTATTCATCGACGTTGAAATGAAAACAACCCGCCCTATGCATAATTTCATGACTCTAAACCCAGCAGTTGAAATTCGAGATTTTATGCCGATCCCGTGGGAATATCGGGATAAAAAGTAACCTATTGTTATTCTAGATGCCCTGCTATTTGCTTATTCAATTTCATCTTAATCCATCTAGCCACATTCGCATTTATGATATTAATTAATGTAGTAAGAAGAAGAGCCTATGCACACGGCATATTTTAGAGTGGATACACAAAAAGCAATGGCGGTATTATTTAACGCGCAGGCGCTAGCGATCGCATTTACCTACCATCTCTTCCCTATTTACCATCATTTCATTCTACACCGTTTAACGGAGAGAAGTGGTGAAAGCAATCTGATTTCAAGTGCGTTAGACAAAATGAACTCAGATTGAAATTTGAAAGAAATTTTACTGCGATTTAATCTCGCTTAAAGCGTGCTAAACTAACTCCTGCTCGCTCTTTCGAGCAATATTTTTCGAAGATAGCTCTGATGGCAAGTGGCGCCCGTATTGTTTAAATTTCAAGAAAAGCTATGGTACTGGTAGAAGTAACAACTTTAACTGGTGTGTGTTTAGGACAAAATGTGTTCTGAAATATTTAATTTAATTGGCTGATTGAAACTCCTAAAAAATACATTTTTATCGGAAGTTACCAGTACTATCAGCCAATGTATTACAACATTATGGTAAGGTAAATTTGCTTGTAGAGGGTTATATTTACTGCCATATTTGACGGTATACTATCAGCGGCGTAAAGTCAACACCTGAACTGGATGCCTATTATCGTTCACAGACTCTACTCACCGGCTAATCTGGCAAGCCTTGCACTGGCAGTAGCGGCCGCTGAACCCGGGGTCGCACTCGCCGCAGAGACAGTCGCCTGCGCCGGAGCACGGCATGTGGTTGGCGCTGGTCGGGTCGCGGCACTGCGAGACGAGCGTCATGGATGCCGCCTCATCCTCGATCGAACAATCGCAGGAGGGACCTGACTTTAATGCTTATTGTCATTCGGAGATAGGACTCACCGGCTAATCTGGCAAGCCTTGCACTGGCAGTAGCGGCCGCTGAACCCGGGGTCGCACTCGCACTCGCCGCAGAGACAGTCGCCTGCGCCGGAGCACGGCATGTGGTTGGCGCTGGTCGGGTCGCGGCACTGCGAGACGAGCGCCATGGATGCCGCCTCATTCTCGATAGAACAATCGCATGAAGGACCTGACCTGAATGTCATAACAGATTTATATAAAGTACGAAACTAAATCGAGTACTAACCAATTTCACGATTATTTTTTTATTTACATTAAAAAGTTCCACCCTGGCCCGGTACGTAGATCCGTTTCTTCCGCTGTAGGTATAATCGACTACAAAGAGATCGAATATATAAGTACATGGCCTTAGTATGAGACAGTTAAAGTCAACTATATTTTTGTAACTTTAGCCGTATCGATCTTATTATATTATTATCAATATCACATACAATCATTTTGATTCACTTCAATCCAAATGGTCAAACCGTTGTTAGATAATTTTCACAAACATTTTTTCTGAGCAGCGAATTTTCACATCACGGTTTTTCACGATCGCAAATTTATTTATTCGTGTTTTTGATGTAGCGATTTTTCATGAAGCCTGAAGCGTTTTATTATGTTCGCGTTTCTTTTTTCGCTTATTTTACTACTATGAATAAACGCTATTGTGAAATTTATCTAACAAACCGTAGTCGAATAAACTCCCTAGGGCGTTTAAATTAATTTCAAAGAGTCTTACCATCCCTTATTGCACTGGCACACGCCGCAAACAAGGTGCGAGTTGACCGGACAGTTGAGAGAAGAACCCTGACTTGAGGATCCTTCGCAGTCGCACCCACACTGGATCTCCACCTCAAGCGTCAAATAATCCTGGCCTAGCTGGCTTTCCTTTATGAGTATCGTTTGATTTGACTGAAAAAATAAGATCAGAATTATAGAAAAATACTGCTCAAATTTCCTTTACCGCATTGTAAAATGTAGTGCTGCCGTAAATAATCAGCGTTTTTGCGGACTTTTTTCGTCATTACCGTTTCAGCAATTATTATTAGCAGAGATAATGCTGAGGGTTACAAAATTTAAAATACAACCGACGCTAAATCTAGCGTGATCTGAATTCTCCCGATTGTCCTACCGTTGTGCTAATGAACGTGGGATGGTAAGTTATGACATTAAAGCGGCCGGACAAAATTCTCGTATATTCACCCACCGGTCGGTGCGAATTGAACTTGGATAGAATTTCACTTTCAGGAGTTTAACGTTTACAATAAACGTCTTAGTTAGGGCCACACAGGTATGATGGTATCCCAAATGAGGTATTAAATGAAGCGAGCTTTTTAGGTAGGTAGGTATGCTTTACAGGATGCCGCTCTTTAATCAGCTATGCATGTAGGATAATCAAGTGAAAGAGTACGAGTACAAGTTTCCTCATTTAAATGTTTAAGCCCATCAATTGCAGTGACCAGCTACACGCGTGGGAACTACTGCCCAAGCACTCTCATTCTGAGGGGAGGCCTGTGCCCTGCAGTGGGACGTATATAGGCTGGGATGATGAAATGTTTAAGCCCATCAATTGCAGTGACCAGCCTCTTAAAGTACAACAATGTCAACACTTAGAGCCGTTGTACGGTACAACTTGTACCTATATGCCATTTTAGAGGACCATTGTCTTAACACTAATGTAAAAGTTGCGTCTACATATTTGCTCTCACCACTGTTAGGTCCTATTATTTGCACAGAAAGTCGATTCTTGGAAAACTTATTTAAGTGCATGCCGTCAATATTTGACAGTGTTGTCTAGTGTTGTGTACCTTCAAAGGGCACGAACGAACGTGAAGGATGTAACGGAACTGATACGCACCGACAATAATACGGTGAGTTGAGTTACGGAATACTTAAACAGACAGGCGCTACTGTAAGTAATTAATTGAGTACCTTCTTGTATTCGGGACATGCATCCAACGTGACATGGACCTCATAGTTAAGTGTCATGCCGTATTCGACGCCGGAGCATCGCGTTGACTCTATAAGTGACCCTCCTTTCACTCCGCAGTCCGTGAAGTACTTGACCCTCACCGGGCCCAAATTAGAATCGTCTTCGAAGTCCACAACACTCACGATGTCTTCATAACCCATTTTGACTAGCTTCAGTATGTTCGAACTGTCGCTCTCCAATTTGGCGACATAAGTGAAATCGTCCATTAGCTGGTGAATGCTATCGTAATGATCTTTCACTCTTTCCGTCACGGCGAAAATTACGTTCACCTAAAAATAACCGCATCGTTACTCGAGATCATAAGGCAATGTAAACAAGCATGGATAGTTTGCTTACACTGGCCTCGTGGCGGACTTTGCGTAACCCATAATGCTTTAATCAAGCCGGAGAGGAAATATTTATTTACCTTGTACTTATCTAAGAGTCTATAGACTTGTGCGAGCGAGGGATAATCGTAAATGGAGTACTCGCTATAATATCCATTGTCATCCAAGTGGCATTGTTCATCGTTCTTCTTTATAGCACCACCTGAAAAAAAATTCAAATCATTATTGAAATTTTAATGAAGGGCATTTAATTTAGGTATAGGGCGCAAAACAATCAATTGCTTGCCACACTTTTATAAACTGTTAAAGTACTATTCTCCATACCTACATTGTGTCAGATGTATAGCAAAAGTGTCTAATGGCAAAAGGGTGCTATGACGTCAATTCTTGGCCTACTCGGTTGATTACTTTATTTATTTCAAATCATTTGAAAATAATTTTTATAGTTATTTAGAAAAAATACTATCTGGCTTTCTTTCTGACCTAAAATAAATTGTTATTTATTAATGGACACACGCACCACGAGGAGTACCCATCTCGGTGCGTTGCCAGTCCTTTGAGAGATTGATAGGCTTTTTTTCGTAAGGTTAATCAATATTAGATATATATAGGCATCGGACTATAGGTATATACTTAAAACACATTCTGTGCATACTAAAACATGCTGCTACTTCTATACCACGAGCTAACTCCATGTTATGTTTCATAAATTTTGAGCGTTTTTGCTTAGCGCAGAAATGTTGATTCTGACTGTGCAACAACAGTATTTAGGTACATTGGGTACGTTCACAATCTTTCAACAGTCATGCTGATAACATTCTTTCTGCATAATAACATTGTAAATATTCAGCGAATTTGGCAGCGTTTTTAGGGCTCCGGAGCCAAAATGGCAAAAACGGAACCCTTATAGTTTCGCCATGTCTGTCGGTCTGTCTGTCTGTCTGTCCGTCCGTTCGTCCGCGGCTTTGCTCAGGGACTATCAATGCTAGAAAGCTGTAATTTTGCAAGAATATGTATGTAAACTATGCCGACAAAATAGCACAATAAAAATAGACGTAAAGTGTTTTTTTTTTTTTTCATCCAACCTTGTAGTGTGGGGTATCGTTGGATAGGTCATTTAAAATCATTAGGTGGTTGCTAGAACGATTTTTTGATTCAGTGATTTGTTTGCAAAATATTCAACTTTAATGTGCAAAATTTCATAAAAATCGAGCGTCCCCCCCCCTCCCCCTCTAAAATCTAAACCGGTGGGTGGAAAATTTAGAAAAAAATCAGAATGGTAGTAAGTATATCAAACTTTCAAGGAAAACTAACACAGCTAAGTTTGCTTGAGAATTATTAGTAGTTTAAGAGTAAATAGCAGCCTAAGGTATAAAATATACTTACCTAAACTTGGAAGATTCCGTATAAAATACGAAATCCTTAGAAAAATATTACTTATTTTTTTCGTAATGGCTACGGAACCCTATTTTGGGCGTGTCCTACACGCTCTGGGCCTATTGGTTGGTTATTATTTACCGAGTTTTCCATCACCAGCTGTATGCAGCAGTCCATCGGACAGCAAGATGACAATCTTCCTGCTGTGAAGTGCCCAGCCGATCTTCTCAGCACAAGCCACTGCCTGCACCAGTGCATCCAGCTGAGCCTCTGCGTCATCCAGATTCGCCGTCACTTTACTGCTGTTTACGTGTTTGATGAAATCAGGCACCTGGAAATGTATTTATTAACAAGTCATCATCATCATCATCATATCAGCCGTAGGACGTCCACTGTCGGACATAGGCCTCCCCCATAGACTTCCAGTTGCTTCGGTTGGAAACGGCGAGCTTTTCCCGTGGCGGCTTTAACCAGGTCATCCATCCATCTCGTTAGTGGACGTCCTACGCTGCACTTGCCGATCTGCAGTCTCCATTCGAGAACTTTTCGGCTTTAACGGCCATCTGTTCATTAACAAGTATTAGGAAGTATCCTTGGTCAAACAACGATGATGCAGAGTGCAGTAGAAACTGCATGCTGACGAGCTGCATGAACACACATCTGTTGCATAGACGTAACTATCGTAAGGTCGCGGGTGAGTAAAGTAATTGTTTTTAGTGCATTGATATTATAAAGCAAAGCAAAGTAACGCCTGATTCAAGAAATTACAAACAGTTGTGTCCAGTTAGATATTTGAATAAAAGCTGTAAACGGTAATGATAATGATATTTCATATAGTTTATACCTCATTGGTGAGTGACAAGTGATGTCTATAGCTATAAGTAGGTTCACAGGTCTGCTCCTCAGCGTTACAAGGGTTCGCGCGGCGCCTCTCATCCACATTGATATACGGTAGAACTGGTTTGTCAGCAAAACTCCCGAAGCCTAGTCTGAAAATAACAAGTAGGTATTACGAGTGGTTCTAGTCGACTGAAAATATCACCACTGCCCAAGACACTAGGATTATTACCGAGTGGATACCTCAAGTCGTAAATCTTACTCTGCCGAAACACAAAGTACTGCTTTTTACTCAAATGACTCATACTCAATGACTCCGACTTTTCTTGAAACTGCAAGTACTTCAGGATTATTATAAAACTAACCAAACCTAACCTATATGGTTCTACAAGCAGTGGCGGTGTAAAGGGGGGAGGGGGCGAAGGGGGCGGTCCGCCCCGGGTGCCAAGCACCAAGGGGCGACAACGACAACTCACTATTGCATCCAAAGAAGGTTCACAAAATCTGCTTCTTTAAAGACATATCAATAAATGACTCTTTGTACCTAGCTACATACAAAACCACCCTGGGTACCAACCTACCATACGCCGCTATGATACACATACCTAAAATTATCAGTAAGATTCTTCAGCATACTAGGCAGATCATCTCGCAGCGACACCAAGGTTTCCTTGTCGTCCTTCATAGACCACGTCAGATCCATTAAATAATACAAATCCAGAGGGTAGTTTTTGGCCGGTCTGTAAGAAAATTGAATCTTCGTCGTTTCTCCTGCAAACATCATGACAGAATGATTAGGGGAATTATTGCGTGGGAATACAAATACCTCCGTGTAGCATGTTTTAAGGCAGGTATTCAACGTTGAATGTTTCTGGGTTAAAAGACTATAATATTTAGCGACGTTGCGTTTAAGCAGTGATTGATTTCAATCTAGGCGCCAAATGGTGGCATTTTTCAGTTTCCACTGCAAAATAAAATTACTTATGATGGCGCTTTTTGAGAGGTGTGGAAGCGGTGTAGACATCCCGCTCTACCTTGATCAAGGGCTAGACCCAACGCTGATAACTGCATACACACTATCTAAATACGTAGTCGCTTCACAATACTGCAGTAACACCCTAATAGGCAGACTGTTGAGAAACTTAATGCTTCCAAAACCAATCTGGCCCATTCGTAAATAAATTTCACTAGCATGGCTCTACCAAAACCTTCACTCCACCCTTTTCTTTCCGTCTTCTCTTCTTGTCATCACCTTCGTTATTTTAAATTTTAGACTGACCAGCGATAGACCTCACCTAATGATAAGTGCACATGAAGCCAACGATGTACTTACTACTTGATTCGTCACTACTTGATTCAGTAGCAATCTAATCACTCTGGCCTTTAATAGCCCTAAATTACATTGTACTTATCCGGAACAGCAAACGACGGAAAAGTCTTTTTCATCACACTTGCTCGTAACCAGTGTCGTAACATGCAGGCTACCTTGGTTGCAACCCCCCAAATAAAACCCTCGACCTTAATGCGCTTGTCATGAAACCCGTGGTCGGTAAATGAGTCATTGCCCGTACTAATTTTCATGTCATGAAGCCCAAGGTCGGTAAATGAGTTTGTTACTGCATGGCGCGCTGCTGCGCCGTGCGCGCGCTGGACACGCACGCCATGCACATGCTGCGGAGGGGAGGGCGGCGGGGAGCTGGCGCTGCCAAGAGCGCAATCAGCGGTATCGGCAATTTTTGTACAAATATTAGTTTTTCTTTTACAAATAAACAATTTTACTCGCAAATGTGATGAAAAACATTGTATGTCGCACGGGCGGTACTAGAATTACGAACATCAACTCATTAAAGAACTTCTAATAGACTCTCGTTCGTAATTCCTTATTTACCGCCCTTAAGACACAATGTACTATTTCTCATCTTTCTATTTAACAAATCCTTACGTGGCTTAAGCGATAGTCGTATCCTCTGGGGCTGTATCTGCACCACGGACTCGCTGCTGCCAGAGTCCACATCCTGCAGCGAGCGGTTCTCTGCCACCTCCCACACAGGCTTCAGCGGCCTTTGGATCATGCCCTGACCGCAGCCGCTGGCGACTAAACTGCAAGAAGAAGAAATAAATAGGGTACATAGAATTTCATGTACAATCACTTGCTTTAATATCTGCCACAGCGAAGCGTGTATAAATATCTGACACGTCCTACCGACCCTAGAAATAAAGTAGTAACTATCAGATATTTATGCACGCTTAGTTGTCTCGTATTGATGCTGATGGCTGTATGTACCAAAACGTAAATTCCCGCCAGCTGATGTATCAATCGAGAATTTACTGCGAAGATCTCATCCTCATCTCTCCAAATAAATAATAAGAGGCTAGGCTGATCTTGAATCATGTAGAGATTGTCGATCGAGAACGAGATCTCCTCAATAGGATCTTGAAGACACTGATGCACCGTGCATCGTAACCCTCGGAAGTCCCTATATCCCTGTTTAACTAGATTACCCGGCCAGATCATCATCAAGATCATGAAGAGATGACATGTAATGTATTGAAATGGGTATATTTTAATTAATACCATTGTCACCGGGAAACTGTGACGCATCCAAGGAAGTGCAACTGTGTATTCACCGCTGCTATCTCAACATTCGCGACTATCTTACTTGTTTATTTAGCTGTAAACGAGCGTTTCTTAAAGTAACTTCTACCCAATTAAAAAAACCGAAAAAGTACCAAATTTGGAGTTGAAATTATAATTAAAAAAGACCAATATCTGACACAGCAAGCGTGCATAAATATCTGGTACGACTCTATTTCTAGGGCCGGAACGACGTGTCAGATTTTTGCACGCTCCGTCATGGCAGATATTAATGCTGGTGACTGTACTAAAAGTAACAACAGTGCAAAACAAACAATCATAAATTATGTACAAGTTATGTTAAGACATGACTACTGAACACAGTAAATAACTTTATTTTAATGTTTATGTTATAATTTATGAATCACTTTAAAATAAGTATTTATTAATTTTATAAATAGGTAGGTAAAGTTAGTGCCATCCACGAAGACGCGTGATTTTGTGAAAATTAGACATAATGACATTGTAATAAGAACCACGGCACGCGTCATCGTGAATGACTCTACCTATATAAATATAGGTGTAACAAAACCACAAGAAATACGGAACACCTTTCCTGTTTATTGCTTCTATTATAGATTTTACTAACTGTGCCAAAGTCACTGTGTCAAGTGTATGCTACCTTTATTAAATTAATAACCCGTTGTACGTTAATACTCTTTTGTCTAAAAAGAATACAACAACGACGCGTACAGAATCCCCTGACTTTGTTAACTACTACTTTACTTAATAAAACAGCATTTAAGGCTCAGCTAGTAACAGTAACGACTTTTGGACATAGTGCTCGACCTACAGGAGCATCAATCTCACGTTTCAAATCATTCTAACAAATAAATAAAATTTTAGTTTTATTACGAAACGACCAGCACAGCAGGCTTTAAAACAAACTCATTGAAAACTATTCAACCGCGCCAGCCGTGAAGCACAATCAACTATCAATCACCCACCTCGCTCGCGAAGCACAACTCAACCTTTTCGGCCAATCGAGCCCAAACCTCAAATGTCGGTGAACTGATGTCGGCGATCCGATGACGGCGGACCAACGCCGGCGAACGTGGGAACCCACAAGCCGGAACCAAAGAATGCGCTAATGCAACGCGCTGTACCAAATGACTATCTAATCAATAAAACTCCCGCCTTTTGTAGCGCTTATCTATAAGTTATTTCATCTTAGATAACACGGCAAAAAGTAATAGGAGGAACGTGTTAAAAGCTTAACACTATAACAAATTGACCATTAGAGGCTCTCGTAATTACTTCCCCGCTGGGCTGACTTGACACCTGCTGTTTGAGCCTCGGTGGGGTTAGATACGATGTTAATTAGAGGCATTGGTACATATATGTATACTTACCATGCTAGAGTCTGCATTAGGTAGGTATTTTTTAAAACATGAAGTGAATTTGGTAGGTATTTAAATGAAAAGTTCAATTGAAGTACATAGTTAAGTATGTGGGAGAAAATATGTAATATATAATAATACGATCACTTCAATCCATTCAGCACAAATATGACTATGAATAGACAAGCATCAGAGCTTGAGAATATGTATAGTCGACCAAGAAATTGGTTTACCACCTTTTACCACCCTAAGGTTTAATGTAATTTGTAGCGCTTAAAACGTCAGTCTATTTTCACATGAATTTCACTCAGAAGTCAATATGACAGGCAGTCTCATTATTTTATTCCTGAAGTAGGAACTGTCATTAAAATTGGTAAAGCATTTTCTTGGTCGACCATACATCTGCCTAATGTTGCGTCGCGCCGCACGCGCCGTAGCATGCAGTGATGTCAATGCCACCTTAGCTCGCTGCTGGCTTACCTCATCGTCATTACACCGCGGAACCTTACTGCTGAAGTAAGGGTCGGTGCACCAGCAGCAGTGCTTGTTGCCACAGACACGCACAGCAACATGCAGCTATGTAAATGCCAACTTGGCCCGCTGCTGGCTTTGGCTTACCTCTCGTCGTCATTGCACCGCGGCACCTTACTGCTGAAGTAAGGGTCGGCGCACCAGCAGCAGTGCTTGTTGCCACAGACACGCACAGCAACATGCAGCTATGTAAATGCCAACTTGGCCCGCTGCTGGCTTTGGCTTACCTCTCGTCGTCATTGCACCGCGGCACCTTACTGCTGAAGTAAGGGTCGGTGCACCAGCGGCAGTGCTTGTTCATGCAGCTATGTAAATGCCAAGCTGGCTTTGGCTTACCTCTCGTCGTCATTGCACCGCGGCACCTTACTGCTGAAGTAAGGGTCGGTGCACCAGCAGCAGTGCTTGTTGCCACAGACACGAACAGCAACATGCAGCTATGTAAATGCCAACTTGGCCCGCTGCTGGCTTTGGCTTACCTCTCGTCGTCATTGCACCGCGGCACCTTACTGCTGAAGTAAGGGTCGGCGCACCAGCGGCAGTGCGCGGCGGCCGATAGACACGCACCGCAAGCCTCTTGCTCGATGCATACCAACTTGTTCAGCATTTGTTGCGGCACTGGAACAAGCACGTGATAAGTTTTCGTGAAATACTTGTATTTTGAATGTGAATCCTCTAGTTAGCAAAAAGTTAAAGAAGATTCTTAACAAGTAGCTAAGTATAGTGTTAAAGTAAACGAAGGGTCCACGGAAAGAACGGTTTGAAATTTAGTCATCACAAACAATTGCTATGGTTACCATTTATTCAAAAGTGAAAAAAAAATATTTTATATTGTTTTCAGATTATTTAATTCAATGGTAAGTCATAGTACTTTTTGAGCTCTACATTTTGAAGTTAAAATCTCAATTTAAAAAAAAAGGTGACTAGGCGTGTTCTTTCCGTGGACCCTTCAAATCTTAAACATAGCTTCGGTCACGTGAGTCACGTCACACAGCACGACTGGCCGTGATTCATTTTTTTCGCTCACTCAGTCGGTTCTAATCCAATTCTAACTTAGGTAAACATGCTTGAAAAATGCAGATATCTTATCTGTGAAAATAACATTCGGAGTAGGAGAAACTACTCTACTTCATTGTCACAACTACCGTTCAGACAGCCGCTCAGATAATTTTTGAGATTATACTAACATATTTATTTACACCATTTTCCAATTGTCCTTTTGTTACCAATTATAAAACCGAAAAACAGACTAAAGGGGTTTTTACACATGTGGTTTAAAAATTGGAGAGACAAGCTAAGCTAGTAAATGTCCTGCAATGCTAGTTAAGCATTCTGGCATTTACAGTGTAACCATGTGTAAATCTAGGCTGTCTCCTCATGAAAATGCATGACTCTACATTCTACATGCATATGTCGATCAGATGTTTGCAAACGTAAATCGCATCTGTCACTCGTTAACATAGAGTAAACGAAGGCAGCCTTTCAAGACAAGTCGTAAACGTATCTCCAATAGTAATAAAGCCAACTAACAACACAAGCAAAGACATAAGATTTCCGAGTAGATGGCAAAGGAATGTCTACGCGACCCAAATTTAAACTTTTATAAATGGACGTCTATTTCCACCTAACGTTTCTAGACGTCGTGCGTTAAGAATCACCACCAAATAGAGTGTGATCATTGTTTACGGCTGCTGACATAATTTATGTGGGCGTAAACGATGGGTCGCAGGGTGACTACTAACTCTACCTATATTCACAAATCAAGGGATATAGCTATATCAATCTAGGGATAAAACTGACGTGAATATTCGTAGGTTTTCGATCCCTATACTAAATACTTCCGAGTGGCACTACACAGTAGGTAAGTTTATTGGTCAAGTATAGTATGACATCATACTTGAGAGATTTGTGAAACCATGATACTTTTGATGTGAGAGTATGTAGATAGTTATAATCGGTTCTGTAGTGTGCATGCTTATAATTTTCTAAGGTACCTGTTATTGTTGACAAATTTCCGGTATTCTGATTTATTTACCTATAGGTACTTTACGATTCGACTTTATTATAGAAGTTTGCAAAATCCTTACCTATAAGATCAAATTTCAATGAATGTTACTCAAAATATGAACTAAATTCACTGACATAGCTAGAAGAATCAGCAAGTTGAAGTAGCAATAGGCGTGCCACATCACTCGAAGAACAGATACTTAACCATCAGGGGAGAAAGGCTTCTCTCTAGGGGAACTGATGACATCGTGAGAGTTGCGGGCAACCGGTGTATGCAAGTGGCGAGTTGTCGTTAATTGTGGCGTTTTAAGGGGGAGGCCTTTGTCCAACAGTGGATGTCTTGCGACCGTACATTTATTGTAAACTCTACTTTGAAAACTCTACAATTGTAATGATGAATGATGATACTTAATTTATTACGACAACATTACAGCAGTCACATACTGTTTGCAATTCAGCGGTTTTCTCGGTTTTTTAAACACCGAATGTACACAAGTATCATCATAATTACCGTAGACTCATCGCTATAACGGCCCGGCCCGACTACGCGCGACCGAGGGCGAGGCGAGCGTTTCCTCTGTTCATTGCGTGTTAATCAGACGAACGGCGTTTATTTCGTTGCGGGACATAGGCTTCTCCCAAAGAACGTCAAAATTTCACGGTGCGTGGTCGCCACTCAAGAATACATTGGCCCGAAAAGATCTTTCTTCGAGCATAATAGTTATCGCGAGCTAAATGAATTATTCACAGAGTCGCGGGGAACAGCTAGTAATAAATACATTGCCGTGACGGATAGACGGAGGGACAGGTAGTGTAGTGACATTAATATTGCTCCTGTGACCCTTCAGATACGGAATACCAAAAAACACTCGCAGCATCGTTGATCGCGCGTAGTCGTAACAATGCCTTAGCACAGCGCGCGTGCCGGCGCGGGCGCAGCTAATAGAGAGTGTTGTGATCGAAGACCGATAAAACCGCCCATTGATTAATGAATTGTGTCAATTATACAGCTTCGTTGTTTTCGGTATTTTCACATTTTAGCCAGATGGTGCATGTAATGCCTTATCTCGTATTACTAATACACGGCTATTGCTCATAAGTATAGTATAGTCATACATAACTTTGTACCTTTTTGTAATAGTGAGTAATGTTTAAAAAGGTATACTAAGAATTGTTTAGTTTAGTGGATAATTGGCACGTTTTCCCAGTCACACTAACAAAACTTGGGTAGGTAGGTTCGTTAGGTAGGTACACGGAGTATAAGTGCCTAAATATTTTACCAATTAATATTTTCTTTAATTTAATTTACTGTCTTTTTTCAAATTTTTAAGCCCAGTAGTTTCCAAGATATGGGGGAATAAATTTTGGCCTATATCCTGAAATAGCTTCAAAACGTTTTGTGTAATAACAAGTCCTTTCATTTAATTAAAAAAAAAGTAATAAACTTTTTTACCCCTATAAGTGGTTTCCATGCTTAATATTTATTTATTTGCGTTACATTGCCATCTCTGGTCACTGACTTTTACAGATGTGTACCAAATTTCATCTTAATCAGTCCACTAGCTTTGGAGCACATTAGTTGCGACAGACAGACAAAACGGAGTTATCCTATAAGAGTTTCGTATTTATTTCTAAACCGTAAAAACGCATTCACTGCCGGTTTTTTTTTCAACTTCTGCGAGATTCAAGACACCGGACTTCGCTCAATGCCATTTAGTACCTGGGCGACCGAGCTTTTCTCGGGCTAAAACTCGATAATAAGCGTTTTCCCAGATATAAGATCAAGCTAGATCGATTTGTCATCCCCGAAAACCCCTACATGCCAAATTGCATCGAAATCGTATATATAAGAATTGCTCATTTAAAGGTATTAGATTTATACTGTTTCATGGTAAATCCAGCTAAGATAAATTAACCTACAATAGCCTTCAATAAGGCTCTGGGTGAAATCCTCAAAATGTTTGAACTCTTACACGTTTTCAAGGTACTGTTTGCAATTATTTTAACTTTCATAGAGTGAGATATATTTACGGCACAAAATTTGGCCAACTCTATATACAAACTTACCTATTACTCATTTTAATGATTTTTCAATCCTACTGGGTTTTATTGAGAATACACTGCTCGTTAACATGCAAATATAAACAATTTGCGTCCTCTGAAAAGGTAAGAAACTCCCATAACCCTTCCCGTAACCGATGAAAGGTCGCCCTTTCGATAAGTATGTCTGTTTGACTAACATTCTCGTGTCATCTGCAATCTGCATTAATGTATGCCACAGCGAAGCGTGCAAAGTGCAAAAATATCTGACATGTCCTCAGCCCTAGAAAAGAGTCGTATTACATAAGTAAGTCAGATATTTATGCGCGCTTTGCTGTGTCAGATATTGGTGCTCCTAACTGTAAGGTCAACGACTTTAGTTCATGAGCCACCATGGAACCATTTCACAGTAAACGTCATAGTGGCACCGCATTAATTAACAAGGAAAATCGTAATGACTTTTTCTTTGAAAAGGTTCCATGATGGCTCATAAATTGAAGTCCTGACTGTACATTATCCCGTGACTAGGTATGGCAGTATTTTTTACTTCCAACTTCTAACTTGTAACACTTCCAACAGTTCCAATGATGCGATAGGTCTTAAGTAAACTGTCGATAGTGTTTTACATATGGATTGTCTTAAGTGACTCTACCATAAAACATCGTTTAAAGTATCTGAGCGACAGAGCTTTACTCGGACTAAAATTATAATAAATAAACTTAAAAGAAATATTTTAGTCTATTTTTAATGACACTTCACCCCAGGTGTGCTTATTTAAGACGCGGATCCATGTGAAATTTAAGGCTATCATTTTCTTTTTTATTTAAATCAGCTGAATTTGTGCTTATTAAAACAGTTGAGACTAGAAATGCAGTACTTTTTTAGTTCCCACATACGAAGAGGCAAATTTGGCAAAGAAAATAAGATCTACGAGTGTAGGTATCATGAATAAATAAATAAATATCGCGGGACAATTCACACCAATTGACCTAGTCCCAAAGTAAGCTTAGCAAAGCTTGTGTTATGGGTACTAAGCAACGGATAAATATAACTATATAGATAGAAGATACATACTTAAATACATATTAAAAACCCAAGACCGGAGAACAAACATTCGTATTTTTCATACAAATATCTGCCGCGACACGGGAATCGAACCCGGGACCTCAAGCTTCGTAGTCAGGTTCTCTAACCACTAGGCCGTCTGGTCGTCCTGAATGAATGAAAGCATACATACGTGATAGGTACTTTACACGCGCTTAAACTTTTGCAGGTAGAATTTGAAATTATAATATTCGCATATTACTTAAATTTCATGCAAATAAAAGCTAACCAATTCCATTTAGTGTTTTTTTTCTATTTTAGAAAACTAATGCCCGTAACAGGTGGTGCTGGCGCCCCGCGTCTGCTTCGGCTATTTTCGTTAACATAAAATAAATCACTTCTTTTGAAGCCATGCAGATAAGGGACCCGTTTTATTTGTCTGGAAAACCGATTAAGCAACTGCTTATTTGAACACGTGCTTTCTTTTAAAAGTTAACATTATGCATCATACGTACGATAGTAAAAGTAACTTTTGCTAATTGCTTTCAGGCATATGAAAATTTCTGTTACAGATTTATACAATGTAACAGCTAAAAATCTATGTCACTAGCGTTTAGAGTGTTATACAAGCAGACGCCTTAACCCATAATCTGTTATCGTAATCTTATCAGAAATCCATTTCAAAACAATTAAAACATCACTTACCTTGTCCATTTGCAAATCCAAATAACACAAAACAACACAAATAAAACAAAATATTTATGTTCATGATCGGAATTTAAATCACATCACATAGGGAGATATTCGCGTGTGTGGATCGATTGGGCGCGTTAGCTGGTTCGCGATGAGTAATTGATAAGGGCTGATAAGGTGATAGCTTGATAATGGAGCGAACGCGCGCCGCGCGTCGCCCGCGTCTTCTCGCGTCAACATCTCCAGCAAATGTGAGCAACAGGCTTACGCGTATTACGCGCTTACGCGTACGCTTTTCCTAGCCCTGCGTTTGTAATTGACGGCTGTAAGGATAGAACATGTAGTTTCAGTGGAAGTGTCGGCGTAATGAGTTCACGCGTTCAGCGGGAGTGTTCGGCGTGGGATTAATTGATACATGGCGACGATTTATACGCTAGTTTCTGTAACAACTCAGCAACCGCATTAGGTTCTTTGTCTTTCACGATTAATTTTCAGACGCCTGTGATATATTTAAACATGGTTTCTGATTTATAAATATCAAGATGGACTCCATACTCCACACTTTTGATACTTCTAAATATATATTTATGCCTGCATTATAACAATACATGATCTTATAAAAAATATGAGCTAAAATAAATCTTTACTAATATTATAAATGGCTAAGTGAATATTTTCGTTTGTTTGCTACTCTTTCTCGCTTAAAGTACTCTACCGATCGTGATAAAATTTGGTATTGTAGAAATAGTTTGAAGTCCTGAGAAGGGCATAAACAGCTAGTAATTTATACAGATAATAGTTATATTTAAGTATTTGAACTTGAGAACAATTTTAGGCTAGATAATAAGTATTAACTAAGTAACCGTGACCCGGGAAACCGGTGGATGCAAGTGGCGAGTTGTCGTTAATTGTGGCGTTCTAAGGAGGAAGCCTTTGTTCAGCCGTGGACGTGTTCCAGCTGATAATGATCATGATGATGAATAAGTATTCACAACACTTACACAGGCAAGCGCAATTAATCCTGTAATGTTGGCTGAAGCCACAGAAGCTATCAATGAAAGACGAATCACGTCAACTGTTATCTTTACGCAAAGATCAACGATTAAGTACTTAAATAATTCCTAAAAAAATAATAATTAAAAATCAAAAAACCCGACTGCCTTAAAAATACTAAAAAGTAGAAAACAAGTCTAGTGGGCTAGAACTTTGTTAAGTAGCTAACTTAAAGTTCAACAGTTGGGACCCATTAGTTAAGAATTTTTGAGCGTCACGATTTAAATGGGTCCCGAACCCGGCGGGTTTTTTGATTTTTTAAATGTATTTTTTTATTTCACACTTTTCTGTGAAAATGGTATATTAAAACGGTTATACCTAACCTATATATTTGTAGAATGGGCTAATTATTAGCTTTCATTTAATACCTCACTCGATAGGTTTGATTGAACAAAAATTTTTTTTTTAAACTTAGGTACAATTTAGCGCCATAAATCCGCCATTTTGATTTTTCAAGAATTTCATGTACCCAGTGTCACTCGCGTCATTAAGACGAATGCAATGACGTATCATTTATCAAAATAGGTTCAGCCGTTGAGTATTTACGAGAGGACATAGGAATAGACATACATACATACTTACATACATACATACGCGTCAAAAACATAACCCTCCTTCTTCGCAGTCGGGTAAAAAACAATAACTACTTACTTATTAACCTAAATCCTCCAGGACCTAGTTTAATAGACAGTCATAAAACTATAAAAAGGTCGCATTATAACTACGAATTTCCATTTCCATCGCCGCTATTAATTCAACGTCAGCCTTCGACATCTACTAATTCCAACACCGCATTACTTTACAAGATACACGACTTCGAAACACGCATCAAACCACTCCCAGACGAATACGTACGTAATTCGGAAACCAATGTAACTTGGCCCACTCCCCCTTTCTTATTAACACGGGATTGATACGCTCAGAGGGGGAACTCGGAGGAAAGTAAGAGGTCTATTAACTAGGTGCTTGGTGGGCGTACATTCGAGGCCAAAACTACAAAGCGAAACAAATGCTCATTAAACCTTTACTAGCTTTGGTCAAAGATGAACTCGTGGGTGGGCGGTCCTTTTACATTTTGATGATGCAAATCACCAGCCCGATTTGGAGAAGCAAAAAGTTCGCACAGCCTACTCGCGTGTATACGTAAACATATGCATACTTTGTAAATCTTATATCCTTATTACATTATGAACTATTAATAGACGTGACTGGATCAAAGCATAAGTTCTTAACTTCCTATTCGCTTCTGACTGGGCGGACTGGCTCTACACTGAATAAGGCTGCATGTCAACTGGAGCGGAGCAATGCAGCGGAGTGGTGAGCGAGACAAAAATCACCAAAATAATTGCATAAAATATCCGCTCCTCTTCAGTGGGCACTAGTGGCAGCATTCATACAAAGCCGGAAAGCGGAGCGAGGAAAAGGAGCGGGAAAGTGAGGCGAAGAAACGAGTGCGACCGGGAAAGTGGGGAAGCTTCGCGAATGGAAATACAGTCTACAACTCCGCTCTGCATAACTTTCTCGCTCCGCTCTCCGCTATCTAACTCCGCGTGTCCGCAGCTCCGCTCCGCACTACTTTCTCGCTCTGCTCCAGTGTCTCCAGTGGACACGCAGCCTAAAGGGCTTTTATTTCAAAGCTGAACATTACAGTTTTACCTAAGTATTGCTAAGAGACGAAGAAGAGATAATATTTCCTGCTAATAAACTAGTCGTTTTATTATTTATTAAAGCCAACCAGTAAACTTTACAACGCCATACTTTATTCGTGGCCCATTTCTTGGGCCGTCGGCTCTTAAAATACCTTTGCAGCCGATCATACTACTTTACTGTTTGTGGGTTCAAAAGCGAAGTGTCACCGTATAACTGGCAGTGTAAGTAACTAACAGTAGTTAGCGTCCAACGAGGCGTCTGTCTCACTAAGTGTCCGTTTGTTTGTCTTGGCCCTGTTACTGGGATTGTGTTGACTTGAATCATTTGAGCAGTTTCTATTCAAAATACTTTGTAGGTGCGATGTAAAGCTCGAGACGCAAAAAATATGGCGGTTCTAATGGAGAAGGGGACGATATTATTTGAAAACGAAGTACAGTTACGATTTAAGTATGGAAGTCTCGTTTAGAGGCCATATTTTATACTTACTATGAACTTTATTACTAGACTAGACGTAGACCGTAACTTCGTTTGCGAAGTATTCGTTTATCGCGCGCCCTTGGGAACAACTAATTATTTCGGGATAAAAGTTATTCTCCTATTATTTATTCTGGATTTCTAGTACCTATGTATGTATATTATATATGCAAAATTTCATGACAATCGGTTCAGTCGCTAAGGCGTGAACGCGGAACAAACAAACAAGCTCAATTTCCCATTGAAAATATTATATTTGTACGGATGTTCCGGCAGGTGACAACCGTTTCTGTTGGAGATATAGACATTAGGTACATAAATCAATAAATTTATGCGATCAACGCTCAATTTGTAATAAGTAATTGTAATAATCATAACGAATTATGTTCTAATTACCTACACTACTTAGTGAAACAAGTAAATATTAAGAGCGTCGTAATACATAAGCGGGTCACTTCTTTTTAGCAGCTTTCGGCGACGCGGCAACTTTTCCCACAATTGGCTTCTGAACCTTGCTCTCCCGTGTCTTCTCCAGCATATGATAGAAATGATTCACTGGTTCAAACCAGCCGTAACCAGTTTCGGCCTTCCCCAACCAGAGGTGGCCATTGGGGTCAGTCAGCACCAAGTTCCCTGTAGGATTATTCTCCACGAAGTCACAGAACATAGCACTGCCGTCCGGGTAGACGTACCTCCCTCGGCCAGAGAAGCACCATTCCTTGAACATGCCCTCGTACCTAGAGCCATCGGTGAAAGCTACAGTGACTTCTGCGTTGGCGCCCAGTTTGTCGTTGTCCCAGGAACCCGAGTACGTGTCGCCTTCAGCTGTGGTGTAGACGCCAGGCCCTGGAATGATTAATCATGTACTAAGGCTGCAGATCCGGCAATCTAAAGAGTCACGTTGCACCCAAGCGCTGACGTTCTAAGTCTCCATGAACAACACTAATTTACCTTGCCTCTCCGCTAAAACTAGGTACGGGACGTACCTACTATGCAACGTTTTAGCTGAGAAGTTAATTAGACTACTACTACTTAAATGAGACTCAGAAGATAATGTTCATCAATTGTTCTAAGTCTCATTTCATTACAAGGATCCGGAAATCCAGCGCAACACTCCATCAGACACATTATAAATTCGTATCTTATCTATATCTACTGGTGGTGCAATACCTACCTATGAAAAAAGCTACAGGAATCGCGATTTTAAGGAATGAGGGGGTAAGAAAAAATTCAGTAATTTCAAATAGTAAAGAAATCCCATTATGTTACGTTAATAATAATCTGTTAAAGAAACGTACAAGATTAGAGATTGTTGTCGAACGCAATTGCTTTGACTAATAAAGTAGTAGGAACGCTTACATTTTTTTATTAAGTGGCACTTTCCAACCACTTCATGCACTAAAGTCATTTGGAGTTTGAGATTATAATGGGCTCACACCCTACTGCCGTACACTTATACCGTCCCTTTTTGACTGATCTAGACACTCGTAGTGTGAAAGGGACAAACAGAGAACATAAACATAATTCCTTGCCGCAGGAGTCACCAAACGTCGGTGGGATGTGGGAAGATGTCATTAAAAGGAATACCACCTACGTTAGCACAGAAATTATCAAACATTTAGATGGTACAATACAATTGTGACGCAATTAGAGCGTAAACGTTTCGGCATAACGCGGCACGGCCCATTAACTCCGCGGATAAGAGACAAGCCCGGTGACGCTGGTTACCAAGTGACGAAGTCAAGCGTACCTATTAGTTACTGTGTGTTTATACACACAAATAACTAATAGGTAGATAAGTATCTACCTATTAGTTATTACCGAAGTTCGATTGATCTGATCTGATTTATTTATTTATTTCAAAAAATTACCAAGGCGTCTTAAAATAAAATTCTTCAGGTTTTTTTATGGTAATTGACAAAATGTTTCTAAACATTGGGCGATTTAAAGGGTACTTACATACCAGCGTGCATCAAAGGCGTGACGCGTGAGCACTTTGCGGTACGCGTGGAATCAAAACATTCCGAAGAAAAACCTTTGCAGAGGTGTTGAGTCAAGCTATCTATGAAAATTCTAGATTAATTATAAAACAACTTGTGAACTATGAAAACCACTGAGTTGTCCTAATAAACTCAAAACAATAAAGCATTACAAGCTGCCTAGTTTGAGCCAAGAGACTTATAACGTATAACCAGTCGAATACCTACGTTCATTCGCCTTGATGGAAACTGGATACAGATTACAATAGTACCTAACCTACTCGTGTCTACTACGTAACAGATTTGACACCTGCATTTGACAACCCTACCAGCTGATCCACCGCCAACGGTGTAATGTAAGTAGCATTCACAGTACATTTTCAAGTGTCAACTGCCGGAGGAAACAAAATCATTACGTCTCAACAATAGCGGTAGAAAGTGCTTTTCTCAAACATGACATGAAATTAAAAAAAAAAACAAGAAATGAAGCTGACGGGACGCTAGTCTCGTCGCCGTGTTGTGTGGCTGCTGGCGCGGCAGCTGCAGGTGGTGGTGCTGGCGGCGAGCGCGCGCCGTGCCGCAGCTCGCGTTGAAATAAAAGACGGTCGCATTGCCGGCCAAGGGCGGGAAATTTGTATGAAATCTCTTTGCAGGCCCCTAGAGTGAGCAGGCGGGCGTACCGCAATTATTTGTAACACAACGTCAATATTTCATGTCATGTTTGAGAAAAGTACTATTTAATATTGTATGGAGTATCGATGTACTGGCCTGGGTCCGGATGCGATCCTACCCGTACGTACTGACCGACGACATTAAAGTATGGCTTTGATGTCGAGCAGGGTTGCTAACGGACCTAAGAGACACGAGCACAACCTCGTACTTTGTACGGGATTTCGCTATACTTAAGTACATTTTTTTACTGTGATTTTGATTTTTATTGAAGACAACGATTAGATTTTTTAGTACACAGGTTGTGGGCGCTAATATTTTTTTGTCGCCGGCCCAGCATTGAAAGCCAAAATACGAGATATTTAGTCAACTCGTACGTTAGACAACTGCAGTGTACGTTAGAAAAGATAATTCTTCTTTTCTCGTTCGTTTTAGTACCTAGGTACTTTCTAGAAAGGTACGAGGTATGAAAAATCAAAATATAAAATGTGTAAGTAGTTGACTAGTGAGAAAAACAAATTATAAGATTGGCAACCCTAACGTCGATTCGGCCCTTAAATGATCGTGTTAGGCATAAGCGTAGCCCGTGAACGAGTGAAAACCGGAACCAATGGGTTTGGTTGGTTTTAAAATGAAGCAGAACAAACCAAGGAAATTGGACATTCGATACAGCCTTTTACTGTACTTGCGTAAGTAGGTAATCTTTAAGAAAGCCTAGGACTCTTCAGCAGCGGAGACTTTAATAAAGAACTAAAATGTTCCAAAAAACTGGGGGGAGACTACAAAGCTACTTAACTTACTTAATATTGCCTCCTTACTTACTTATCCTTCTTACTTAGGTACTTACTTAATATTGTAAATGCGAAAGTAAGACAGTATTACTTTATGCATAATTCACGAGGGCAACAAAGAATTTATATACGAGATTGAGACTCTTACCGTGCATTTTAGCCGTTTTATCCTTCTTTTTAGCTTCGAAGAACCCGTCGTACGTGTCTCCCGTGTCATGAACAAAGAATCCCTGGTCCTGGACCACTGGCACTTCCTTCACTGGCTTCTTCACCTCTTCCTGTGCCTCGGAGTCTACGTCTTCCGAAGTGTCCGTCATTTAATTTCTGTTTTGCGTAAGTAAGATATATTCATTTATAACTGGCTCTGTGTTGCTATTCCGACTACATATATTGTTTTTAGCTGTAGGTGCATTAAATAAATAATCTAGACACTCGGCAGCGTGCTCAGCCAAGTTCAAAGAAAAAGGAACGGCGATCTAGGCTACACTAAAGATTATCCGGTCCTAGTTAGGGTGAAGAAAATAAGACTGGAACAAGAAAATACCGAATATCCGAATAACCAGAACGAAAATGAATGTGACAAGGGGTATAATAGGTACAGTTATAAGTAGGTGCCATCAGCCAAATAAGTGGTCTATCAATTTTAAAACAAGTTCCTATCCGTATACGTCGCTAAAGTCGAACTTTCAAGTTGACAGACAGCCTAGGCCTATTGGCATTATTGTTTTATGACACGCAAACGATTATCAACTTTAGGGTGGTAGACCACATATTTGGCTGATGGTACTTAACTTAATGATAGCCAAAATACTATATTTCTATATTATTCGCAAATTTGCTTTCAAATAAAAAAAACCGCATTAAAATCGGTCCCCCGGATTAAGAGCTACGATGCCACAGACAGACACACATTGCAGACATACAGACACACAGACGCACAGCGGTCAAACTTATAACACCCCTCTTTTTGCGTCGGGGGTTAAAAACAAGCTCATTGTCATCCAACTTGCGTAGGTATAGTAGGTATACAAAATTTCAAGTCGACCCGACCCGAGGAAGTGGGTCAAAAATTAACTTGCAAGACTTGACCCAATAGGGCCACTTAAATAAAAGCTTGTAACAAGTTTTTGGTAAAATTATCATTTTTAATACAAGCTTTTTTGCTGACTGAACTTTTTGTCGACTTTACTTGCATTGTCACCCAAACTATTTACATTTGCATACCAAATTTCAATTCGATGCCATTAACAGTTGAAGAGTTCCGTCCTGCGGAGAAGACCCTGGCCGGACTACCAGGATGTCACCACCAGACTATTGTATTGTCACGCAATTCACATAAGTATACCAAATTTCAAGTCAATCTAGTAGTCAGAAAGAAGTTGGTCAAACTTGCAATATTTGACAGACAACGGGACAGGTGAAACTAAATAAAAGCTTGTAAAACTGGAGCCCATAACATTGTAGGTTATTATGAGTTTTTATTTCAATTTGCACCCTGGGCAGCGAGAGTAGGTACGCAGCGCTAATGCTGCCTAACCTGCAGTGTCGGATTAGCCCATAAGCAAATTAAGCAATTGCTAAGGCTGGAAACAGTGCTCGACCGACGGTACGTCCTGACTGTACGTCCTGACCGTCAGCGCTGACCTTTGGTTTCGAAAATTCATTCAGTGCCATAGATGAGAGTGTGTATTGTTCAGTGCTATGATGACGGCAAACTGCGACGCGTGTGTACAGTTCACAGGTTGGTCGCTCCGTCAGCGAAGTACTGAACGCATCTATACTATCTCATAGCTCGTCGGTCGACTGACGAGCCGGACCGACGGCTCGACCGACCGTACGCGCGAACCAAATCACGCGCGTACCTACCGTCAGCGTAGCTGAGTGCGCATTCATAGACTTGCATGACCGTCGGTCAAGCACTGTTTCCAGCCTTAAGGCATCACGTCTTGGGGGCACCATAAACAGCACCCAAAAAAAATTTGCTAGCTCATAAAACGTAAGGCTGGTTACGGCTACTTATGAATGGGATGGGGGGGGTGGCCAAAGGCGTGGATTGCTTAGGGCATCAAATAGTCTTAATCCGGCACTGCTAACCTGCTGCTAGTGGTACCAAGTGCATGCGGGTGCACTGTTGGCGCTGCACTCACAGCACGCCAATGATTGACCTTTGGAATAAATTAATTTATTTTCTACCTGACTTTTGTTAATCTAAAACTAACTTACCTAGTTCTTAAATTCAAATCATGCATTATTAGCGTGACAACCTTGTGACGTGCCCCTTGTCACGTGCTATTTATTTGCACGCCATTACACGCCGGCCATGACCCAATAAACTAATGAGGTTGTATAAGTTGTAAGGAGGGTGAAATAGCGAAGTAATATGTATTTGGCACGAAAGCGTAACAATAACTTTAATCATAGGTTAGCTACAGCTGTTTGAACACATCTAGTATTCTGTTTTGTGGTTTTACTATTTGGAATTTATCTTAGGGCCTATTAGGTATACAGTCGGCAACGCTCTCAACTGTCCATCATGCGTCATAATATGACTATATGACAAAGTGTGCGAAGTCTATCTAAGTTCATAATGGTAAAGGCCTATGCACACGACGTATTTTTTACCCGCAATCCACGTGCAGTTCGGTCACTTTTGTACGGACTTTTTAAGCATATGCGGCACCCTAAAAACACATTATCTGCGCCTTAAAATATACGCCATGTGTACCGTCGATAAAACTGAATCATTTACCAGCGTGGAACCTTTTCATAATCAATTTCGCTATGACTGATATGACTGATGCTGTGGGTTTCACCCTGGTACATGATTCAGTTCTCTGTGACAAGCTAGTCAGCGCTAGTATCGTGAACTCCGTTTGTGATTGGTTAAATACTAAATGATTCAATATCATATCAAGCAAAACTAAGCAAGACTAAGTCATGTCAAACGGACCTCACAATTCCAACGCCATCTAGCGAAATTCCCCCTATCCAGAAACCCTAAATGCCAACTGCCCATACATTTTTCATTATAGTTCCATTACAATCGGAACACCTCTTGAACACCTGCACGCAAACTGCACGCTGGCTGCTATTAAATATATGGGCAGTCGGCAGTTGCGGTCACTTTGCAGTTGGAATGCAATCCGTCTGTACTCGCCCTAAAAGCGACTGTTGGCGACTGTATAAATAAAAGCCGTTGGTTTAGCGAAAAGTTGATAAGACAGTAGAATCGAAGTACCAAAATAAAAGATGCAACGTTATTTGTAAATAAAATATATTTACTAACATTCATAAAATCATCTATCGGCATCAAAACTTGAGTGTAACAAAAGCTGTATTGGCGCCGAACCACAGTTGCTCAGTATTTACACGTACTACTCAGCGATGCCAGCGAGTTAACCCGTAACCTCGCGGAAATGGCAAATAAATAATGAAAAAAGATCGTTACTCCAAAATACATTCGATGAAGATGCATTCAAATTTTTTGAAATACCTATAAAAAAAACCACGGAGTATCACTTACTACAGAATTGTACGTATCATCATTCATTTATTCTAAATAAATAGTCTCTTAATGTTAACCGCACATCCTTCGGCAGGCAACAATGTCGTGTGCATAAATGTATACAAAAATGTATTCAATAATATAAATACAAAAACGTGATGGAGTAATATCGCTGGTACACAGCCTCGAAAGAAATATTTACTCAAAACTGAATAAAAAATGTAAAACAAATATAACAAAAGTTCACGTTTGAAAGAAGGATATGATAATGATATTTACTATGATGATTACTAAGTTGACGGACATCAGCTCGTCGCAATACGTTCCATGGACGACATGACAGCAAGGCTCGTTAAATATGCACCAATAAAAACTAAATAATGATAAATAACACTTAAATATGTACATCTCGCGGAACTAAAGACATTTGTCGGTAAATGCTAAAAATGATTACAATATAATACAATTTCATCACAATGGTAGCAGTGCAGTTTAACGGTAAGGCGTGCTATGGGACAACTGATATTGTGACTTTATAAACTAACGTTTGTTTCCGCTTCGTTGGCAAAGAGGTACTCAGTTTCTTTTGATCACTGACATCTAAAAATGTGCCAATTATGAGGTAGCTTTTCCTACGCCTCAGTGAAATCACAATAAATATCGTGCAAGCTTAGTTAGGTTGCGGGGCCGTGCGACTATCTTTACATAGTATCAAATTCTCCCACCTTCCCACCGAGTTAAAAACTTCCCACCGACATACAGTCTGAACAACAAATCGAGGGATTCAAGGGGAAGATTTATATTATACCTATGTATAACTAGCGACGAGCTCTGACTTCGCGCGAATGAAGTTTTAGAGAAAGGGAGGTGAAAAACGTGATGTTACCGCCTTTGATTATGGACTTTCTTTATTTTATCGCCTCTTTTTTCAAGGTATCATGCGAAGCCAGAGCAGGTCGCTAGTAAATTTATAAGAAATCAATCGCCGACAGCAACGTACGTAATTCGCACGACATTTCTCGCACAATCTAAATTAAACTTAAAACAAATTACCAATACTCGTGATATTTCAATTATATCGTCTGTCTCTATCCACGACACGTCACCTAGGTGTATATACGAAGCGAAATCTCTTGTCAGTTTTCTCAGTTGTACTATGTAGGGTCGTCTCCATCGAACAAATTGGTCGGAGCGCTCGCCGCGTTTGCCGAGGTCGGGTCAGGTTCACAGGATGATGTTGGCCGGGTCCTCCATGTTTTGTTTGAACACCTTCATCCATTCCGCGCCCACCGCGCCGTCGATCACCCTGTGGTCGGCCGATGCCGTGAACGAAACGAATTTTGCGACTCTGAATCTGTAATAAAATTGTTTTCATATTAGTAATTTAGAAAAGTTGAAAAATCCCCGACATTGTCATTTAACAGTTCAACATTGCAAAAACGGTTGAACCGATTTTAATGAAACATAGCTAAGAACCACCTCGAGAAAACTAGCTTTCAGGTAAAAAGACTGCATCGAAATCGGTCCACCCGTTTGAGAGCTACGATGCCACAGACAGACAGACAGACATTGGAGTTTAAAACATCCCTTTTATTGCGGTAAAAAAGTAATGACACATATTGAATAAAACCAGTTTGGTCATTGTTCAGAATCAGAATCAATTTGCTTTTAATTCTGCTGAGGGGATGTTTTGCGGGAAATATGGGTCTCATTTCAAGAAATCATTAAAAACTGTGGCCATGAAAATTTCAACAATTGCTCTAGCTATAGTCTCTCTTCAATGAGTATCATCAAAAGTTCTAAAAATAAAACAAAGAAATCTAGTAACATTGCCTAAAACGCGCGTAAACTTTAGTTTCAGTTGTATGCAAATTCAAGTAGAAAACCAATGATTTTGAAGTTTAGATATTATTATGCCGTCACACCGAAAAAGTGTTATTAGACGCTACGGCGCGGTACCAGGGGTAGGGACACTCCGCAATTTAGGTACGTGCGGCCGGCGCACCTTTTCAACAGGTGCACGGCAGTGGGTTGCCGCTAGGCTCGCTCGCACGCTGGACGCGTCGCGCGTGATTTGTATAGGTACCTAGTTACTTATTTTATTTTGCAACAATGACTTCGAATAGACAATCTGTTTAAGGTATATTGTAGTGTTTACTTTTATTTTTACCATCATAGAGTTAAATACTCTGTAAGTGTAGTAGGTGCATAATGAGAACAAGATTGTTAGGTATTATAAGCATTTTAGGGCGTCTAGATGAATATAGTTTTGCGAAAAACAAATAATTAGGCAAGTACTCGTAGGTACTTATCTAACCAGGTATGTAATAGATTTTTGTATTGTTCACAATCAAAGTTGATTCCTTTTTGATTGAATACCGTTTAGTAAACCTAAAAGTAAACACTTTGGACCCATTTCAAAACCTAAGTAACTAAGTTTGCTCAAATGTTTGTTTATAAGTAAGTAGGTATACACAAACATTCTGTTACAACAGCGTGCAACAGGAAGCGGCGGCCGGTCGTTCTCTTTACTTCTCTAATTTCTCAAGTCCCTGCCTAGGAATAGTTTCGTATGTTTGTAGTTATGTAGTGATAAAATTCTTTAATTGGTTGGTCAGAAATAATATTAAGACATGTTTTCGCCAATACGGAAATCTGCAGTAGGTAGATAAGTAGGTTATCATTGTCGTGCTTTGCTGTCATGTACATAGATTAAAGTATGTTTACTTATTTATTAAAGGTAGTTTATTGAATTCATATTAAATACCCACTGTCATCTTTATTCATCGGCGAGTGGGAACCCCGTGCTCTTGGCGCCAAACCGGTTTCCAGTCAACGGTGCCCAACATAATTTGAACGCTCGTGTAACATGATAAGTTTCAATTTCGCGTGCAAGTCGTAAGAGTACGGAACGATTTATACCTAAACTTGACTTTTGTTCGAGAAAGTTTCTTCTGTACGGTAATACTATTAGTTATTCTGCGGCGTTACTAAGAAAGTAATGCCAGCCATCTCTTTCTGTCTTACGTTAATTGCTAACACTAATTTCTCTGTCATGAATGATTCCAAATGAGTGAGCTCACTCATTTCGGAATTGACACATTTAGGCGCGGTTAGAGTATGGTAAGGGCGTATCTAAGCTTGTAAATCTTTGTAGAAAATAATTACCCTTTCTCGGCGTTTTCGTCAGGAATGACTAACTCCTGCACGCCTCCACACGCGAGAATCAGCGACTGCGGCGGGTTGATGATCGCGTTGAACATAGTGATGCCTGCAAACAGATACGGAGATTTCATTATCATATGTATTCTAAGCCGTCGCTGAGAAGCATTGCACAACTACCGTCATACAGTCAAGCAATTGGATTCCTAAGCTACTACAGAACTTTGTCATTGCGACGTTTTACGTCTTCAATAAGTATTGTTATTGAAAAATAAAATTATTTACGTTGATACGGTTCTATATCAAAAATCGTTATCTTTCGAGTTATTTAAACCATTTGATGCAATGTCTTGTCTTTTTTGAGATACCACCTTTTACTTTAAGAGGGAGTGGGCATAGCGGCCTGTGAATCAAATTGTTTGACCGTGTCTGCATAGCATGTGTACAGTCTCAGTAAGCTTTATCACTTGTCGGTTGTTTGTTCAAGTTGGCGACCTTAATTGACACAAACGAAAAAACCCCACCGACCCACAAGTACCTAAATACAAGAACTAGCCCATAAGTCTCTGGCCCTTAACACTAATTCTTCAAGGTAAAGTCTCTCACCGAACATCCCAAGGTTAGAGACAGTGACGGTGCCGCCCTGGTACTCCTGGGGCTGGAGTTTGCCGTCCTTAGCCTTCTGCGCTAACTCCTTCATGGTCTTAGAGATGTCAATGACCCCGCGCGAGTCCGAGTTGAAGATGATCGGCGTGATCAGCCCGGTGGGCGTCGCCACCGCCACGCTCACGTCCACGTTTGAGAATCTGTGGAAAATTTTGTACTTAGAAAGATTATGCAAATTCTACTGAAAAAAAAAAGTAAATTGTAGCTTAAAATTATTAAAAAAATTATATTTAGAAAGGGCGAATTATTAGCTTTTATTTGGTAACCATATTGTCACAATGTAAAAAAAAAACGTTTGATTCCCCCGCCATATTTATTTTCATGGATCTTTCCCTTCTGGATCCTTTCTCTAATGGATTCTTTGGTCCTCTCTGCAGCTTAAACGGCTAGACAGATTTTAACACATGACTGGTTAGATTCGTCATAACTGTTGGAGTGACAAAGAGTATAATATTTAAATATGGCACGAGGTATTTTCTTCAACCATGAGCCGGTACGCTTATAGACAAATAGAAAGAAAACTACGTACTGTCTAATAGAGGTCTCCATCCAGTGAGAGTTAACGGTTGGCACGCGCTTACACGCTGCAGCCACGGCCTTGATGATGAAGTCGTTCACTGATACCTGAAATAATCAAACAAAATTAATAACTTATTTTACAATTTTTTTTTATTAAAAAAAATGGTTAACTTGTATTTACCAAGTCACTATCAAACGTGGCCACTTTAAAGTCTAAGCAACTTTACCCGAGTCAATTTCAGTGACAAAGTGTGTTATTATTAATTAATTATAGGCTGACCAGGAATATAAAAAACCTGATGCGAGGGCAGCATTTCTACGTTTTATATTGCAACATTCTTTACACTTACTATACAATACCTACCAGTCATATTGACTACGGTGTCAGTGATGTTCTGATGTTATTTAAAGGAATATTTTCTAATCCCTCGGACTTTTTCTATGACAAATACTTTTATACATTGTGAATAATTTTCCTTCGAAGGCTATGGATAATCTTCGGAATTTTACCGCAAATAAACACACTTCAAATATACCACACGCAAACAACGTTAAACATTGACAGCAATAGACAGCTGACATTTGAATTTAGTGTTACCAGTGCAAGAAAGTAGTTCTAATGGTGGGGTTTTTTATAATTCTGGTCAGCCTTCAACATAGAAAACCTTGATTGAAAAGTATTTATTCTAGTTTTATAATATTAAAAATGCGAAAGTAACTTTATCTGTATGTTATCTCTTCTCGCAAAAACCGCTGAACCAATTTAGATAATATTTGGTATGGAAGATTGCATTTCTCTAGTGGGATAGCGATAATCGAATTCTTCGCAGACAGAGCCAGAGGCAACAGCTAGTTTCAAACTAACACTAACCTTAACACCGGGGCTCTCCTTAGCCAACCGCGCATTAATCTTCTCCCGCATAGCGAGTGTCTTCTCAACATTGACAGTAGCGACCAGCTGGTAATGCGGTATTTGTTGTTTGGCCGCTGTCAGTCGCTTGGCAATGGTTTCCCTCATGCCGGACAGGGGGATGTCGACGAAACTGGCGCCCGGCGTCGGGGTCGGCACAGCGAAGGACACTGGCGCGGGCGCCGCGGCCGCGCCTGCGAGGTCCCCACTCTTCAGTGAACCGTATAGGCCGGAACCTTTGCCTGTGCAGATGGCATGAATTAGGGAGCCGGATTTTGAAGCTACAGCATCATAGGTTCTCAACGTGGATGATAACTCCTAGCGGCTGTTGAAGGCTTTCAGGCAGTGGCTGTAGAATGCTTAGAGAAATTTAGGAGTCGTTACTTAGAATGAGTTCCGCCAATTTGCTATAACGATAATCAAAATTTAACTAGGCGTCAAATCAAAGAGATTTGGCAACACATTTTAATACTTGATTAGTATCGGTAATAAGTAAAAGAGAGAGCTTTAGAAAAAAGGGTAAAAATGTTTGAGAACCTATGGCTTAGACCATTCTGCGTTGTCTGAAAAAAATTGAATTGACTAGCCGAATGGTAGTGTTTTGAAACATTTTAGTGACTTAGGAATATGAAGTACCTAACTCTCATGTTACTAGTAACAGACAACACAATATGACCGTAATTTTTAAAGTCATACCATCTGAAGCAGGTTTGTTCGAAATACATAAATAGTATTCATACAATATTGAATAAATGGTCAAATAATATTGGAAGAGCTATAATAAAATTATGACAGCTCTGTCATCCTTTCATTTTTATTTTTAGCTCGGCTCTATCTACGCTACTTTTATACACGAGCTAAAAAAAATACATTACAAAGCGAAAAGCACAAGAATAAGAATTACTAAAACTACCAAATACGTGTAAATAAAATAACAAAAATTAAAAAGAAAAATAAAAACCGATAGGAAACTTCTGTGCATAGTCACGGGCGTTTAGCATTCTAGCACTAGAACAAAGAAAAAGCGTTTTAGGATTATGTCACACTAGCGGATCTTCCGTTGACGACTCAAAGCGCACTGGCGATCCATCCAATATGACCAAGCCTCAAGTATAGTCTCTTTCATTCACTCATCTCGCAAACAAAGACAAAATATGACATTCATTTTAGAACAACTTTCGTAAACATTTGACAATGCATGACGTCAGTTACGCGAATCTAGTCAGTCGTGTTTACTAATATATTTACGCAATTATCATAAGAAGAAATACATGTATTGTTTTACATTTACTAATATTTTGCAAAATTACTATGCGAATCAGTTTGCAAAGTAATAAATAAGACAGCAACTAACAGATTTATGCAGCCGTAAATTTAATATAGGCTTTTAGTTCTCGTTGTACAATACACTGCGAATACTTACAACTATCAAGACAATACGTTGCAATATTTTAAACAAAAATAATAGAATACGCGCCTAAGAAGCGCTGAAATAAGCTGCTGTCGCCGATTGCGAACAACCCTTACTCGTAAGCTGATTGGTTTCAAACTTACGAGTAAGGGTAAATTTCAAGTGTTAAGCATATGTAAAACACCCCTTAGCAACCAATAACTTTGTATAATGGGTTTCTCACAAATTTTACTTTCTGTTAGTACTTCTTGTTTATTCGGTAGAAGTGTTCTATAATAAAATCTTGAACTAACCGAACCAACAAAAAGTTGGAAAATCCCCGACTTTGTCACTTCAAAGTTCAATATCTCAAAAACAGCTAAACCGATTTTGATGACACATGTCTAAGAACCATCGCTAGAAACCCTGATTTCAAATTTAAAAAAATCTGCATTTTAATTGGTCCACCCGTTTAAGAGCTACGGTGCCACAGACAGACAGACACACATAGCGGTCTAACTTGTAACACCCCTCTTTTTGCGTCGGGGGTTAAAAAGGAAACCAAACGTCACGCCAATGTGTTAGGGCAAGACTCGTTCACACATCACTACCAATTCACCTCCCACATTTACATTTACCCCCTGTTTCACCATTCACATAAACAAATTTTATGTGACAGATATCCGTGATACCTTCTCTATTTATTTCGTCCGAATAAACAAGCCCTATACTACGAAGTGCAAAATTCGAACTTCGTTCTTGCCGTCCCCCTAACGCTAATATTATTTAAAATGAGAGTGAAAGGGACGGTACGATACGAACATCGAATTCGAATTTCGAAGTAGCCCCCCCAGAGACCGCATCACATTTATCAGTCACATAAGATTTAAGAGTGGTGAAACAAGCCCTGAAGCTTGTAAATCCCATCCGCTCACCTCCCAGTCGGATGTTTTTAATCTCGGCGAGTCTTCGGGCCATAGGGCTAGCGTAGACCCTACCTCCGGCTGTGGGGGCGGGGGCGGGGGCAGCGGCCGGGGTGGCGGCGGGGCGCGGGGCCGCCATGGGCGCAGCGGCAGCGGGCGCGGGTGCTTCCGCTGCTGTAAGTTAAGGTACATCGTACAAGTTAAGGTACACTCGAGGAAATTGATGCGGGTGGGACCTTTTCATAATCAATTTCGCTATTTCTTAAACGTCAATATGACATCAGTAGCACAGGTTTCGAAGACTTTAAATCTGGCCTTACACATTAGCCCATATCTTCGCCAATTGAGGGATGTGTTCAATAAATAAATTAACATTACGACTGAATTTTCAAGTAATCTTTAAAAAATGTAGACGAAATCGCAAAAATTCCGCACGGTCCCCACCGGCCCGCGAAAAACACGAGATATACAATTATATTACATTATACAAGCAAGACTGCATATTCGGTGAACAGCGAAATTAAATAAGAAAGAATATTAATGTTCCATAAATAGACCGATACTAAAATAGTGCACAAGCATATGTATTTTATTGTTACATTATGTTCACTAAAAATGCAGCCGAAAAGGAAAAAAAATACCGAAAAAATGTAGATTTTAAGGTATTTTACAAATAAATATTAGAAATATTTAGTAAGGAACAGAATAAGTGAATGGTTAACCTTTTGGAGCTGGGGCTTTCGCTGGGGCACCAGTAGCTGTGAAACAGTTCAACTCAAGTTAGTGATGAATGGATCATGCTTTCAGAGTTTTTACATATGCATGTAATTACTTTTATCTATTTCAAACAATACAATGTAAACTGAACACAGTGGACAACCATTATCATGTTTTCAGTGAAAAAATCATGCAGAAATTTGGATTTTACAATGGAACTCTAAATCTTTCAAGCAATAAAAAACAAATTAAAGACAGATTGTACAAAATATCCATCCCATCTAACAATGGGAAAAGTTTTAGGTTTAATTTGTTGGCCAAATAATGTATTTTTACAATCATATTAAATTGTCTAACATATGATTTGAATAGAAAGTATCAAACTCTATGAGGACATCCCAACACTAAAATCTTCTTGAACCTCAGGGTCATGCAGGACACCATTCTACAACTCTCTTACAGTCATCTTTGAAGTCCTTGAAGGCAGCAACATCAGCCTGGTTCTCAACAATGATGCAGAGCAGTTTGCCAACCGCCACCCCCTTGGAGCCAGCTGGGATGATGATCTTGGCCAAGTAGCCTTCTTCGGGGGTCTCAAAGCCCATGGTCGCCTTGTCTGTTTCGATTTCGCAGAGAAGATCACCTTGGGGGCAATTAATAAAAGTTATGATTGGTTTTTTGGAGTCTTTTTGTATTTTTTATTTCAACTCCAAATTTGTTACTTTTACGGTAAAAATTAAAAGCTGCCTGCTTTATTTATCATCATCATCATCAGCCGTAGACATCCACTGCTGAACAAAAGCCTCCCCAATAGAATTCCGTAATGAACGACAACTCGCCACTCTTTTACAAAACGGGCTGGTAAGCTAAACACTGGATTTTGTATATACATATAAGCCTATTTATGAAAATAAATCAAGCCTTTCATTATATATACTGAGCGGCAAAAATCTGGCCCTCAAATGTGGGCAGAAATAGGTAATTTTGTATGGGCAGTGGACCAAATTTTGTGCCTCTAAGTATTCTTTTCATTTCACTATATCTCAGGTGCCGATTTGACATCCTGGTTGTTCTAGGCATACGGCACATTACCGCTCCACTACCCCCTGCAATGCTTAACCTTAAAATTAATTACCAGCCCGCGGCTGCCGGCCCGCGCTACTTAGCCTATAGAGAAATTTGTTTGTGCTCTATATGTAGATGTATCAAACAAATAAATAAAATACCTTCATTCAGCTTATCACCCTCTTTCTTTTCCCAGCTGACAATGGACCCACTCTCCATGGTGGGGGAGAGTGCAGGGAGGTTCACTTTCGAGTGGGAGGGGAGGCTCGAGTACTGTCTCAGCTGGGGAGCCCATTGTGGCGCCGCTACTACTTTCTTGATGTAAGATGATGAGAGTAATCTAGAAAAAAAAAAAACATTTATATTATATCAAAAACATTACATTAAAGTCCAATTAACAGTCACTTGGTCACTGTTGGGCTGCAGAATGGCCAAACGCATATTATGGTCTATTTATTAAACCGAGATACTGAAATGATGTTTCATGTGTTACCTGTTTTTTACGTCTCATAAATAGTGATTTGCCGCAACCGGTTATCACCGAAAGATGTTGTAGGTACCTATGTTATATGTATTAACCAATCCGTGACATACTAACATGTAGGGCACTTAGGAGATTCTAAAAAAGGTAAAATGGGTCTTATAAAAATGCAACCATTTGGAGATATTTCTACTTTTTATAAATGTTGATATTTAAGTTGCAATTTAATTCAAAGTATGATCCGCCTCAATGCTTACCATAAAAACACACATACCATAACACGAGAAAATGCACGGAACATATCCAATCACGATATGAGTAAAGTAACAAATGTTGAATACAAAAAACATGAATGACGTTGTGTGATATGGCTCTATACTAGGAAATGCAAAACTCTAACTTCATATGTCGCCATCCCGCTGATGCTTATCTCATTTAATATGCAAGTGAAAGGGACGGTGCAATACGAACATCGTTTTTCCATTTTGTAGTAGCCCCTCTGTGTTATGATTTTTGTGTGATTTTTTACGTTGGCTCTAAGTGATGAACACTGAATTTTTACCTGTGCTTAGATTTTATCACTTTATCGTACAAGTGCTTTTATATTTTCAAAATGGAAAGTAGAATATTATTTTTGCTTTAATGTTATTTTTGTTATCATAAAATATATTATGCATATGTTTTATCTATTATTTACAGTTATATTGGAAACCGAAATCATAGAGCAGCACTGTTTGTTTTATGCTGGCCACATTATTTTTACATTTGATATTTCAGACTGTCCTTTTAGTATCTTGGTGTTACAAATAGACCATAATATATACAAATCATTAAGAATACATTTTTAGCTGGTACTAAGTAGCTGTCTTACTTATCATGTATCACTATGCAATCATTATGTCAACAAAGCTGTGAGTTTCTTATGTGGAATGGCCATCTTTTTACCATAATTTACAAGTTTTCAAGGTTGAAATGATGGTATGTAGTCCCTGCTTTTTAGTAGTATCATTACTTTGTAGTAGTGTAATTATTTGTAAACTTGTAACCGCATGGTATCCAAGAGATGGGAAAAGGAACAAGGGAAGGCAATTTTGTCGCTGGGAAGACGAAATAGCCGGAGCGGCTGGCAGAACATGGGCGAGAGTAGCTGCATGCGAGAGGGATTGGAGACTGCTGGGGGAGGCCTTTGCCAACAGGCACACAGATGCTGAAGACTGAATGGGAAAAAAAAATGTATTATGATTTAAGTATTTTGTATGTTTGCATCTGAATAAAGAGGCTTGTAATAAAAATAAATAAATAAATTATTTTTATGATTATGCTTACGGCTACATATTTTTAATGGGATAGCAAGAGGACAGTTGAAATTACCTGCTTAGAGAATGAGTTTTTAAATGTATTTATTTCTTTTACCAAAATTTTCCTTTCTATCATTGATTAATGATCTCAATCATTACCTTCAAATGAGTTTTCAATTAAATTAAATTTTTGGGATAATATGGCCCCATCAGTCCATGGGACGTAAATGAGTTTTATTTTATAAATTTTATAAATAATATGTACATAGTTGTGACTTATCAATGTCAGGGCAATGACAAATGATCCTCTTATCAGACAAAAGTAATCTATCTGTAGTAATATGCCTCAACTGTCTGAATGTGCGTCTAGATTTGAGGTCTTGAAGTTTTGGGTCCCTCTACTTGGTAGTTAGCTAAATACCTCAATTATTAAAAGATTCTTTCATTATCACTATTTACTGTTCTGTTGTGTGTATGAATATTAAAATTATTTTTTTCAGTGTTTTTTTTATATTAGAGCTATCCAATTTTTCGAAATAAATAAGTACTGAAATTCTTTTCATTTAAATTAAATTAAATTTTTTGAAAAAAAAAAACTAATATTCAATGAGACACCTTCCAATTTTATGTGTCATTTACTTTGGAGACTCGAGTATTTGCATTGTTTAGTGATTAATTTAAAACAAGATTTTATTTTCAACAAATAGATAAGTTTTGAAACTTAATCAGATCCGACTAGACTAGGCAGGGCATGATGCTGAAAGTTGTTTTTTTTGTTAATTTTATGGGTTTGCTCTTGACATAGTAAGAATCAGGTACAAAATTATGGTAGTCATTCAGATTACTAACAAATCTAAGCACTGAACTCTCCTTAAACTATCAAGTAGTCATTAATATTTTATGTGGTTAATTATCAAAACAATGGAGGGTTTTTAGCGAGTTCTCGTGACACGTGGATTGCCGGTTCTGATCATGTTCTCGTCTGATGACAATTCGCAAGGTGAAGATTGACGTTTCGGTTATGCAATTAACACCGCTAACTAAGCCTACTAGAAACTCGAGTTACACGATTTAAATATGACCCCCCAAAACTAAAAGTAACAAAATAATGATTTAAACCCAAAAAACGCATACTTTTAATAAACAAATACAGTAAATACTAACTTGCTAGGGTGCTTTCGTCGGGCCAGTTCGGTGCTCAGACATCTCGTGATGTTGCTCTTCACAACTTTATTTAGGCTGTTGTTTAAAACTTGGTTTCGTAGTAATATCGTTCGCAACATGTTTGTGTTTTGATGAAGCTAAATCTATGCCGTCCTGCTGATCTGGACGGTTTTATGTATAACCGTAGGATCGACCTTTTGGGTTCTTGTAGGTCGTTCGTTGAATTCAGATTAGAGGAGAGGGTTGCCGAAATGTCAATGTCACTTTGACATTTGACTCGATAATAGACAATACAGTTTTTTTATCCCGATGATTTTTATAAGGAATGGTATTCACTTAAAGGCGCGGCCTCATGCAAGTCGCTCGACGCTCAATTCCAGCGATAAATCTGGTCACGTGACATATAGCGATAAAGCTGAAAATGTTGAGGTTCAAAATGGGAAGCAGCAATGTGTTGACACTGATAAACCCATTTTTGGTACTTGTAAACAAACGACATTTCGTCAATTTCCACATACTGACATTTTTTTTCAAGCAGCCGCTGTGGCGCTTTGTATCATTGTGTTGGTTATTGTAATCAATATCTGCTTCGCTTATTAACCGCACCACATAAAGATAATTGCCAGAGTTCAGGTTAAAACCCAATAAAGAGCATGACAACTAATTCATCTGAATATCAATAGTAATATCGATGGAAATTGCAATAGTAATAACATGAACTCATACCTTAAACTATCTCCTGTGATGTCCGCACTCTTCAGCTATGTACAATTCACTCAGGCGCTAACCTGGTGCTCATATAGGTGATATTTATTCCCAAATGTCCACCACCTGTAGTAAAAATAGTCACTATGACTTCAACCGCAGTTGAAGCCACATACACATACCATTGATAATAATTGAAGTGTTAATGCTAAGCTTTCAAACCAATTTGGATAAGCCAACAACCAGTTATATATATCCATACCGACTTTAAATAGGAAGACATATTGCCATGCCTCCTGGTGATGATAAGAAGACATATTGCCATGCTTCTTCCATTGGAATGATGATAGGAAAACATATTGCCATGCCTCCTCCATAGGGATGAATAGCCAGACATATTGCCATGCCTTCTCGCAATGATGATAGGAAAGACATATTGCCATGCCTCCTGCATAAGAATGAATAGCCAGACATATTGCCATGCCTTATCACAATGATGATAGGAAAGACATATTACCATGTCTCCTCCACTGGGCCGCCATAGCCCGAGCAGATTTGTAAGACCGTAAGACCATAGAAAACTTAGCTTTAACATCGTTGTACTCATCATATATTAAGAGAATTTGCTAATGCGTTATTAGAGTAAATCACTTGGCTAATCAGCCACCAAGGTACTTAGCTACTTAGTACTTCGAACTTAGAACTTAGGACTTAGAACTTAGCTTTCAGATCAGCTCAGGAGTCAGGACATCACATCACAACTTATTAGCACTTTATATTTGGTATGAAACATTTGAAGGTAAACTATGCAAAGAATGTAAAACAAATGACAGCTTACCATAGTCAACTATAGAAATAGCGGCAATTTGAATCTTCGGATAATGTTGCTATATACAAAATATTTATGGTTCGCGATCCTTTGCGACAGCCGCCATGTTGAAGCTGCTGTTCGACGCCGCGACTTGACGCTACTTTTTTGAGTCGCGGGAAATTCGAAATAGGATCACGTGACCAGATTGGTCACTGCAAACGAGCGACGAGCGATTGCAAACGAGCGACTAGCAGTTACCGATTTGAGTCGCGGGAAATTCAAAATGGGGTCACGTGACAAGATTTGTCGCTGGAAACGAGCGTCGAGCGACTGCATGGGGCCGTGCCTTTAGAAATGTGAGAGCGACTCATTCTTCACTAGTATCCCAATAGTCTGTGATCCCAGTAGTAGGTGAGGACACCTCACTGATAAGTTTTAATTTTTTTTATGGCAATAATAGCATGAAAGGATAAAACGTGTATTATTAATGTTTTGAATTTCACATGCACTGGCGATAGTTGTAAGAGAGATGTATAGATAGTTTAAAATACATTTTTCATTTTTCTACATACATGAAAAAAACGAGTGATGTCTTCCGCAAATGAGTACAATCCTTATTGTGGCTAAAAAAGTTGGAATCCGAAACTCAATGAATACTTTTTCAATATACCACAAACAAACAATCCTCTATCTTCTTCTTTTCTGTCAACTGTTGTGTTAGACAGGTTAACAAAAATGGTGAGAATTTTTTATTCGTAAATATTAAAGTAATCGCCGTGTAAATATCGTGTTTTAAGGTCTATATTATGTGGTGATGCAGTGCCCTATTATTCGTGAAGTTTATTTCATCGGCTCTACTTAGGAATTCAGCACTTCAGTGGTTCTTGGTGAAGTCGTTTGCTAAACCGCTATTTCGATGATTTCAGGCCAAACGCACGAAAAAGGTCGGAATTACTGGCAAATATGGCACACGTTATGGTGCCTCCCTCCGTAAAATGGTAAAGAAGATGGAAGTGACACAGCACGCTAAGTACACTTGCTCCTTCTGTGGAAAGGTTAGTTTCTATTTTTCTCGTTCTGCCGCTTAACTCTGTTACCATTTAGCTTAACACTAATTCTAGTCCTAATTTGTGTTTCGGCTCCTATTCCTAGATGTAGATGTAGATGTAGATTGGTAATTAGGTCCATTGTTTTGATTGAATAAACATACATTTTTTTACTTCTATGAAATGAAGTTAATTTTGAAAAGTTAACTTGTCTATTGAGTTGCAATAGAAATTATTCTTGTGTCTATTTTTAGTTAATATGCATAAATTCAAAGTTGAACTTTAATGTTTTTTATATTTCCACTGTATGTTTGATTTCTACTACTTAGACCCATATTTTCTACAATATACACAGCTCAATTTAGGTGCAAAATTAAATTTAAATTTACCACTTGCTTTATGGTGAAGGAAAACATTGTATGGAAACCTGCACACACCAGCAAAGCAATTTAATGGTGTGTGTGAAGCTCCCAATCCACACTGGGGGTCAGCCTATAGCAAACGGAGTCCCATACTCGGAAATCTTGTTATTGATAAAAACTTATTTCACATTTCCAGGATGCCATGAAACGTTCCTGCGTTGGTATCTGGTCCTGCAAGCGCTGCAAGAGGACCGTAGCTGGAGGAGCCTGGGTATTTTCCACCACTGCTGCCTCCTCCTGCCGGTCTGCCGTCAGAAGGTTGCGTGAAGTCAAGTAAACAGATACTAGCATAAGCCAATAAAAGGAAAACCTAATTTTCTCTCTTTCATTTGATCACACCCTTAAAGATAAACTAGCTCATTTTTGGCATGCCTTCATTGCCTATGTATGCTAATATTGTGATTTACAAACCCACCTTATTGTAATTTAAGTGCCAATTATGAGATTGTTCTAAACTTACATCTCATTAGCAGTATTCATGATCAGTGCTTATTTGTCCCATTACTGGGCTGTTTGTGTTACATCTGATTGCGTTTAGTAGTACTCTACAGTAGTTACACATGTAAAGGTCACATTACACCATAATCATACCATGACCGTAATAGCTAGCAATGTGTCAGGCAAAAATGCATTTTTTATATCGAAAAGTATGCCCACTATAATAGCATGTTTCTACAGTAGCCAACAGATCTCTAGTGCTACTGATAGCTGGAAGATTTCTAGTTACTGCTACACAGACATGAAACCAATGGCTTTCTGTGCATTCTTTACCAGATTTACTGCCTACACTGGTTGTGCACACAACCACTTTGACTTGGAAATACCAAAAAGTGATTTTTTCATCTTTTGGGCCCTGTAATTTGCGTGCACTTGAGGCCTCTACACTGCAAGCAGGACCTGAATAGACCCGGTACAGGCGACATCAGATATTTCGGAGGTAGTCAAAAACATCAGAACATGCACTCTATTCCATAGAATTGAGAGTTCATGTTTCTATATTTTTTATTACTTCGGCTGCTCTGAAATGTCTGGTGGCGACTGCATATATATACCCACAATGTGATAAGTGTATGGCTATTATTTATTGAATCAGGGTTCCTTTGCAGAGGTCCAAATATCAATGAACTATTACTAAAACAATAAGGTCATTGGCGAGGATGTTTGTTTACAAGTTTGTGACATTAAAGTAACCCTAATGTTATGATGTCAATGTACTTTATAGATAGTTATCTTTGTCTGATAAATTTATCACCCCAAAGAGAAGCTGAGAAAAATAAGGTAATCTTATTGACAAAAGTAAACAGTTTTCTGTGATATATCAATATTTTATTCAATAATTTATAAAAATAATTTAGCTTTTAATATTAGCTCTAACATTTAAAAATGTAAACTTAGTCAGTAGGGCAGTAGCACCAATTTACATTATTATTTTCCTTATATTACTCATAATTAAGTATGGTCTAAAATTCTTAAGTACCTATGAATAAAACATCACATTTTTTTACTCCATAAAATTAGAGTAGTTCCCAATTATTTAAAGAAGTACAAACATTAAGTACCTAACAGTTTTAAAGTCATGTAAAATATATCAGTTCATATTTATTTTTATCCCATTGCTAAAATAAAGGTAATATAAAAATTTACCTCTAAATAAGCAATTCTCTTATTTCGAAACCATTAATTTAGCAATACTTATTTATAAGTAGAGATAGAGACCAGATTAATGCAATCGCGTTTTAGCCTATTTTTAACATTGCATTTTTATTTGTTAATTTACTGTTGATATCTTGATTTTATTTTGAAATAAATACAAATTAAAGACTTTTAAATGGAATATTGCCTATTTTGCTTTTAATGTTGCATATAATCAGGTCTCCATTAGTTCCTAACTCAATAATCTATTTTCTCAAAAACTGTAGTAGGCACAAGTCTTAACTTAATTCCTGGAAAGATCATGTATAATAATTAGGTTTGTGAGTATAAACAATTAAAAACATTGCAAAAGTATACCATACCATACTTATTCATATTTTAATATCTTGTCTCAATATAGTATAAGAAGTATGTACAGTCAAGGGCAAAGATATTGACACGGCCTTAATGTTAAGTGCATAAATATATACATATTTTTGTAACTTTTGCTGTGTCAATATCTTTGCCCTTCACTGTACTTACATTGTGCAATTTCAAATTAGTAATGCTCAATTGATTATTAGAAACTGTAAAAGAATTGTGCAATGCCCTAGTAGAAAAAATACTTTTGATAATATTCGAAATATTATTATGCCTAATAGTTTAAGTACAACAGAATAATGCAATTTGATGGCACAGGGTCCAATGTCACACAATAATGCGTCTTTGTTTGTTTGACTTCAGTTTATTCTATCCTTTAGTTTAGTCTCCCAGATCGCTGTCCTTGTCCCCTATAGCATACAATATGTGGAAAGCGACCCCCAGCAGAGCTGTGCCAAGTAAGTCACCAAGTGCAGTCAAATATGGTATTGCAGAGTTGTCAGGGTCCATACCTATTTTCCACATCCAAATAACCATGTAGTGACTAATAGCTATTAATGAAAACACCTGCAAGAGTGCAGCTGACATATAAATAAGAATGAATATAGGTGTCATAGATGTGTGTCCAGCTTTCAAGTAGCCAATAGTGTAAATAAATATTAATTGACCAGGTATGACCATTAAGAGTAACAGTTTGGTAGTTTTCCCAACAAGAGGGCCTGCTTTTTCTCCTGTATGCAACATAGTAGACAGCCTGGAGGCATGTACAGCTACCATATTGCCACCTATGCCATTGATAACCAGTTGAAAAACTGCGATACCCTTGTAATTAACAACTGTGTAATCCAATATTAGCCCCCCAGCACTACTTATGACCATGGCAGACACAACTGGGACCCATCCTTCGTCCAATGCTTGTTTAGTGAATTTATTCTCCCAGGCAATATAACCACAGACTGGCACAATCATTGCCCCAGCAATGATAATAATAGATGGCATAACAACACTTGTGCCAATATTCCTGTACAGTAACGATGCAATCCATGACAACAGTGCCAAAGTTGTCAGGTCACCCAGACTAGCTGCTATTGGTGTTGCAATATTGTCTGGGTTTATATTTACTTTCTTTGAGATGACAATCACACCAATCATGATTAAACCCAAGATGAAACTGGCAAATGAAGCGGTGAGAACACTAGATGCAGACAAGAGCAATGCATGGTGAATATCAAACTGGCCATCTGGTATCCAGCCCATAGCTATCGCAGCCATTGCTGCTAGAAAGCCCACCAGAACAGCTTGACACTGTATCAAACACAGGTTACCTACTATTAATGCACCCAAATTAGTGTCTAAGTGTCCCAAATGAGCGTGTGTGGACAAACGTGATGCTAATGTCATTTCTAAATTTCCTTTTAGTCCTAGTAAAGCAGGAACTAGGATGTAAACTTCTGATACTTGCTCAAACACTTCCCAGTGCTGCACTATGTCCAGTACAAGACTCGCCGCGACCATGCCAAAGCCAGCCAGTAAGAACGACACAAACATTTGCACCCCCGCCACCCAGGAATTCTCTTTTCCGTACTTGATATGGATATCAGGTGGCTTGTTGTCATTGTTGATGAGACTATATCCATTGGGTTCACTGTCGCACTCAGTAGATCTTGCCATTTTAGAGTTATTGTTCTTGCTTCTGTTCATGGTTACAGATAGATTTATGAATTATACCGGTCTGATATGACACGTAAACATATAATTATTTCGATAATTTTGAAGTAGACGAAACATGAGATTCATAAAATTGTTGATCACATACTGATTCAATTTCGTAGACGAACGAACAGTCGTCTAGTGGGCTTCCGATTACTAAGCAGCAAATTAACTGCAATTACGTTTTAGTTACCTATCTCGCCACGGCAGTCGTATCCGTGCGTCGTATCGTAAGTAATGTACTTCAACTTCAACTTTTTTGTTTAGTGGCAATCGGGTAAGTAATGTAATCTAATCATAAAGAAAAATTGCACTTCTGTTTGACTTCACTGACTGACACTGACATCAGACATGACATAAGTTTGTCTTTTTTTATAACAATGGCCCCTTAGCTTACAAAAGGTAAAGAAATATTATTCCATACTGTAATTTCGTCACACTTAAATAAAGAAGTAATAAAAAGAAGGAACTAGGCAGGCATACAATAACATTTCAAATAAACGGTGGAAAATAAATGTTCCAATTGATGTGATTCCCAGGTTCATTCTCATATTCCTTACATATTCACATTTTTTCAGGCTTTCAAGGATGTCAGTTTTGTTTCGCTAGCTGTGCGATATTTTAAAAAGTTTTAATTTTTATCTGTATTTGTCTCAGAACAATCAAATAACCACAATGACATGAGTTACACAGATTTGAAATATAATAGTATTGCATTTGACTTTGACAGAGTTTTGACACGTGCCACATGACTTTGTTTTCATAAGTTATAACAGTTTTTATTAGAAATTTAAAGTTTCATAAGTTATAACAGTTTTTATTAGAAATTTATTTATTTATCCAAAAATATTTACAATTTTATTTAATAATAAAACAAAATTGCCCAAACTATACAAATATTGATTAAAAAAAGGCCTGTTCATCGGTAGTGATTTAAGATGAGATAAAATATTATGAGCGGAGGTTTGGGGCACAGACTAGTAAGAGATACTACGCTTGGGGCAAGTTTGGGGTTTGGTCATACATGTAAATACCGACTCTGTTTTTTGTGTACATGCCCATAGAAACTGCAGGGCTACTAGAAAACTCGAAACTCGAAGTTCGTGTCGTATTGTCTCTCTCGCTCTCGTATTAAATAGTATAAGTGTCAGAGGGACCTAACGACATGAACTTCGAGTTTCAAATTTCGTAGTAGCCCTGCTGTGACATGAGCTTCTACAGAGTACAGGGTCGGTATTTCCATGTTGGTATTATCCGGGCTGGGAAAGAGTGTCACCCACCCCGACCGACACGCGATGACGCGAGGTAGAAAGTTTGGTTTGACTTGACTTTTGACGTATACATACGTTTTCGATTGTCGATGTCGAGTCGACCGCTCACATTACCGCTAGCCAGCCAGCCAATTTTCATTCCTTCCGACGCTTTTAATTTATTCTCAGTTCAGTAGATCTTGCTAGGAATCAATAAATTATAAAAGAGAATCGTGTGAGTACGGATAAACGGCTGTGCGATTGAGTGCTCACAATGTGTTTGACGTAAAAGTTCGTAAAACAGCGGTGCGATATCCACATTTTGGATCCGGAAACCTACTTCCAATAACACAGACTTATTATTTAGTGTATGAATGACTGTAATTTTCTGTGGTCTTTGCCGTGGATTTTTAATTTGGTGATAGCCGATCTGTGTTTAAACCGTCGTCATTGTAAGTTTGATTTGGATCACTTGGCCTGCAGTTCGACCTTTAAGGATCCGACGTGTACAGTTTGATATGTGGCAGTGAAGTGAAGTAACAAACATGTTTAGAAGTAAGATAAGGATTCACACATGCCGAATAATCTTGCTGACATCACTGGTGTGGTTGCTAGTTGATGTGGTGCTCCTGACCCTATACTCAGACTGCATTGGAGATGGCTGGGATTGCAATAAAAATAAAAACACAGAATATATTGAAAAGGTAAGTAACTAAAATATTCTATTTCAATAGATTTTTCACGGACAAATCCATACAGCTTTAAAATATAACTTTTCCAATACCACATGTATGATTTGCTTATGAACTAGGTGTGAAAAACACTTTTTTTTAAATAAAATTTTCAGTTATTTTTAATTCTTCATTTTGTTAGTTTAACTTTTTTGAGGGTAGGTTTGTTGTAAATTAATATTTTTCTTAATTCAATTGATTAGCCTCGAAACAATCTAATTCCAACTAGTGAACTATGCTAAGTAATTTAATTTAATAAGCTGGTATTTCCTGTTCTTATCAGTGTGATGAGATAAAAACTTATAAATAATTAACAAACTGTAAACATTTATTCAACAGTTAAGGTATTATATTTAATGATATTGTAACGGATAACGGAGTTAAGGTATTCTTAAGACTAATATCTTAAGTTAATGTTCATGTATATCAACTGGTAAAAAGTGGCTTTAAGTATTTTTTTTTAGTTTAGTCTAAGGGGCTGTTTGACCATCCATTGATTAGTATTAACTGACGGTTAAATGTGATGCCGTCTCTATTTGTTTTGTTTGAATAGATGGAGACGGCATCACATTTAACCGTCAGTTAAAACTAATCAATGGATGGTGAAACAGCCCCTAAGTATAATTAAAGTCGGGTTAAAACATAGCAAAAATTCTTGTAGCACTTTTGAGCTGTCATAGGGACTTTTTCACTTATCAACTTCCAATATTTATATTATATAAATATATTATAGAACACAAGATATTAAAAAGATTATAACCTCACAAACAAAAAGTTGTAAAACCCCCGACTGTCACTTCAAAGTTCAATGTCTCAAAAAAATGCCTAAACCAATCTTGATGAAACATGTCTAAGAACCATCCCTAGAAAATCTGATTTCAAATAAAAAACTGCATTCAAATCAGTCCACCCATTTAAGAGCTACATTGCCACAGACAGACAGACACACATGGCTGTCAAATTTATAACACCTTTTTTTTGCGTCGGGGGTTAAAAAGTAGAGGTAAACAACAGGCAGTCTTATTACTAAATATATCAATAGCAGTGTTTGTTGCAATCTCTTCTATTTTGTGATATTTGTGTCTTTAATCCCGATGTTTTGAATTATAATCCACGCTATATAATCTGTTTAATTTTGCTTTATTTAAATGAGTAATAATCATGAAAACATCAGAACATATAATTATAATTCCTATTTCAAATTTTCAGAAAGTTATCTTGAAGAGATCACTCTTTAGCTATAAGGCCACCTGTTGTTTACCTCTACTTTTAATCTTCTTTAATATGTTGTCGATTAATGAGTAGTCCCTATGACGACGGCTGAAAAGTGCCAAAGAATTCTGGCCTCTATTCATAAATAAGGTCATTTTATCCACTTTTACAAGAGATTTTTGGTGTATTCTATTCCCAGTCACATTACTAAAATGTCTAGGGCCTTTTAAATTCATCAGATGGGAGTATGCTCAATGTAAAGATAGTGCTTCAATACCCCTTTTAGGCTCTAGCTAGGTGCTTGCAACATTTTTTGAGACCTCATTTTGCCTATCCTGCTACCCTTTTGTTATGGCACTCTATTCTAATTATACCTTTCTATTTAAGTTATGAAACCACCTAAAACATTTACATACATTTGTCCTTCACTTTAATCACAGTTACCTACTTGCTGATAACAGAAACGTAGCTCTGGTTAGATAACTTCTAGTATTTGCAGTAACAAATTGGCTAGTGAAAGGGAGAACAGGTTCCTAATTGGATTGTCACTGAGAGACTCAAGCTCAAATGGTATTGTGAAATACATTACCTAATGTTCAAACAAATTTAATATGGTTTCTTCTATTATAATAAACATAATATCACCTTATTTCTCCACTAGCTGTTGCCCATGACTCCTTCTGCATAGTTTTTTTTATTACCATTAACCCCCCCAGGAACTATGCAATTTTCTTGTGTCCTTCCCCGGAACTCAAATTATCTCTTTACCAAATTTCATCTCAATTGGTTTAGACATGATAAGGTCAAAAACAAACAAACAGACTTACAAACTTTCACATTTATAATATAGAGGGATTACAATTAAAGCTTGAAACACACAGAGAGTGGTGGCGGGGTGGTGCGGCGTGGCGCGGAGGCGGTACCGATTGTAATATTCGAGCTAACATGAAAGAGGGCACACAGAATAACGCGCGGGAAATAAGCGCGGCCAGTATTCTGTTTGCTCTCTTTCATGTTAGCTCGAATATTACAACTCGCACTGCACCACTCCGCCTCCGGCGTCAGTGTGTTTCTATTTTTATTGTTACATATGATGGTTAACTTTGTAATTTTATGGATATTTAAGATTAAAAAACATCTATCTACTACACCTACATACTAAATTGAATATCTTTTCAGCCACTTTAGCATGAAAGAGGAATAAACTTACGCACACACTCATTACAATTCACTCAAAAACTCAAAATAGAATAGCAGGAATTGTCTCCAACATCATTGTAATGTACATTTATAACTACTCAGAAATCCAGTATTATCAGCGTTTTCAGGTGTAATTCAGTTACATCCATACCTCAAGATGATGAGATGAGATGAGATGAGAATGATTACAGTATGACTAGCAAAAGTCACCACAATGATGTATACATCTGACTCACTCACTACTACTCTAGAGGGAGCAGTGAACTATCATAAAAATAAATTGGCAGCTATCAGCTACACCTATAGCACTTCATATTAAAACCAGGCTCAATCTACAAGTGTACAGACCTCATAATATAAACACATTGATGATTGTAGCCTTTGAAAAGTGAGGCAATTTAAACTAGTCCATTTGTGGCATGGTTTCATATGGACTGTCAATGTTCAATAGTTAGATTATTCAACACTTATTTGAAGGATAGGGGTGTAAATTTGTCATAAACTGGATGCTGTTGAAATGGATGTACCAATATCTATACAAAGAATATTCAGGCGGTTATCACACTGTCACCGCATACTGCTGAGATGCATGCGGAGAGCGATGAAATTCGCTGTTAAATTGTACAGGCGCGCGCGCTGCACTGCAACCCCGCACGGAGATACGGAATCAGTGTGTAACGAACTACTAGAAATTCTAGATAAATACTCAAAGGTATAACGACGTAATTTTCGGGGATTCCCAAGGAAATTTTTGCGGTATCTTGGTATTTTTAAAGAATTTGGTGTGTAGATAACTGGACTTCTGGAATAACATATAGGCTACTTTTGAGCCCCAAAATGCCACGGGATAGGGTTAAAATCCAAAATTTCAACAGCTAGGATAAAAACATTAATTAAATTCGCGATGTAATTCTTAGGAATTTCCAAGGGAATTATTGCGGAATTTCCATTCAATTACTATGCCTAATGGATTTCGCTTGGGAAGTCGCAGTTAAATGGTACAATAAATAACATAAGTTCAATTCAAATCTTCCAAGTTGAATATCACCCGTTTTTAACGGTCGGATTGACTTAAATTTAGTACAAATATGATAGGATAGCCAGCGGCGTCTTTAGCCCATGTAGCGCCCGTGTGCAATTATTATTTTAGCGCCATCTAGGAAGAGCGCGGTCAAAATGGAGTGGGCACAAAGTGCCACGGCCGGCGCCCCTAACACCGCTGCGCCCGTGTGCAACGCACACCCTGCACTATAGGTAAAGACGCCTCCGAGTATAGCAATGCAAGTCCAGTCATATGTAGTTACAGTCAGCGAAAAATTTTTACCTATTTATTAACTGTTTCCAATTCGTTCGGTAGAATTCGTTTACTATGCCATTTTCCCAGAAAAAAACTAATGGTATGTGCGATATAAATCGGTTCAGCGGTTTAGACTTAGACGTGAAGAGGCAACAAACAAACAGACTTACGAACTGTTGCGTTTATAATGTTAGTGTGAGTTGTGACAACCCTGACCCTGATACATTGTCAATGTCTAGACATAGTCTAGAGGATTGTCGTCATATGGAACGAGACAAATGAGACAAAGCAGTACCACTACCATGAGTTTACAGTGACGGTACTCGATAGCGACGGCGTAAATTATTTGTATGGAGAATCGTACAGCGCCTCTACAAATAATTTACGCCGTCGCTATCGAGTACGGTCACTGTAAACTCATGGTAGTGGTACAGATCGCCTAGGTACTGTACGTACACTGTACAGTAAGTATATTGTTCTGCTGTGGTTACACCACAGAGGTTACACCATGCGATTTTTGTATACAAATGAAGATTTTACAGTCAAGTTAGAAATCTCAGCACAACTTAATTTTACCTTATATTTAAAGAAAAGAAAGAAAGAAAAACATTTATTCGTGACATTTTACTAATTAAAGAAAAGGAAATAAAGACAAATTTTGTCACGAAATGTCCCAACTCTGCATGATGTCAACCTTGCGGCCGACGCTGGTCTTCCGTTGGAACCATTTAGGAGAATTAAAAGTATTCATCAACAATCAACTCGACAACTAAAACAATTTTTTCACAATACACAAATCTAGTAATTTACAACATAAAAATATACCTTAACTACACAAAATATAAATAAAAGAAAAAAGAACAATATGCACCTCTGTATAGGCCTATTGCCTTTGCCAATCATTCAATATTGAATTATTGACGTGGCATTAAAAAAAAGAAAAAGTACTCTGTGCTATGCTGTGGACGTGGTATCAAGTGGCATGGATGGATTCATAGTTCGTGTAAAAAAAATGAGTTCCGAATCATCCATTACCATTTCAACCAACAATAAAATATCAATGTAAACAAAGCGCCAAAGGATTAGCGATGTAGCGATTTAGTGGTTTTAATAAAACCTTCGGGTTTCGGGGGAAATCGGAAGGACTCGTTAATAAAAAATTACAATTGTCTTTTTGACAGTAGCAATCCATCACTCGAAGAGTGCACTCGTTGTGTTTTCATTGTTTTATATAGAGCAGTTAAAACCACCACTTACTTATTTATTTAGTTTGTTATTTTTCGGAAATTGATTTCCATGGGGATTCAACTTAAACAGGGTATTTCTGTAAATAGACAATAACGGGAAATTGTTTATAATGTATATAAATATTTTGTAAAGAAGCTGAAAGTTTCAAGAAAAGTGTTGATCGTAAATATTTTAATAAGGTCCCAGACCGAGTTATAGAAGCAACGAGGATTTCAAAAAGTACATTAAAAAAATATTAAACGAAAGCAGACCAAAAAAATTTATTTGACATACCCAAGAGAAGTAGATACTAACAATAGCTCTAAATACTTCTAAATAAAAGTAGTGTGTTTGGACGGGTGTTCTCTATTTAAATTAACGATGGAAGAATTCGAGAATGCTAATTTTGTTTTATTTGTAAGTATCATGACAAAAAGTCATATTGTATTAAAATTAGAAAAAGATAAAGAAGTGTAATATTATTACAGTAAGTTTTATTTTGTACTGATGATTATACTTTACATAACTTTTTACGGTAGTTTTGCGAGTTGTTAACAGAACAGAACCGCATATCACGATCGCGTGTCATCGTCTATTACCCGAAGAATGCTTCTAAAATCCGAGGGTTTTTTTAAGAGCTCATGGAGTGTACCTACATTTTGCTCCCGATCGTAATTTTTAAGATACATAATAATATTGGTTTACTTAGATATTTACTACTTAGTATTGTGTTTGTATTTAGTAGTAGGTCGATAATCCCAGATTTCTGGGACTTTTGCTTTCCATCAGGTGGCCCACTTACCCTATCAAATAAAAAAGCTTTTTTTGGGCACGGTTTTAATTTGCGTTATTAAATAATACAATTTGCTGTTGGCAATAGACATTCTTTTCTGTGACGATGACGGCGTTTGAAACGAATAATCTAATTATTCTTTGATATATCTAACCTAGGTACGTAGGTAAATGCAAATGCCGAGCGCATTCACATATAGGCGTTTTTGTCGCGCGACTGAAGCGCGGCACAGCGAATCCCTTCGCATTACAGCGGCTGTAGCGCGGCTAAGGACGCGGCCACATGAAATACAAAATAATTTATTTGACCAAAAGAGATAACAGTATATACAACTTAGTAATCCGTCAGAGGCCAAACTAGGCTAAGCCTGTATCTTGGTCCTCTGCGAGTGCGGTTGACAAAAGTAGGCAAAATCGCTCGACGCTCGTTTCCAGTGTCAAATCTGGTCACGTGAAATATAGCGATAAAGCTGAAAATGTTGATGCATTATCGCTGAAAAAAAAAACCTTAAATTTCGGCAAAAACATTGTTATTTATTTTTTTAATTCATCCCAATTTCTTTTATTTGTACCACTGCCACGACTGCTACTAAATGAGATTAAGAAATCAGCTTCCAAGGCTATGAGATTCCTCCAAGAAGCCATCTTGTCGCTGCTGCTTAGCGCGGCGACTTTGACGCTACTTTTTTGAGTCGCGGGACATTCAAAATCACGTTCAAAATGGGGTGACGTCACCAGATTTATCGCTGCAATCGTGCGTCGCAGCTTAAGTCGACAGCCGCGCTTCAAGGTATCTGCCACCGCTAGCTCGGAGCGCTGCAGCTGCGCTACCTCAATATGTATGGACACGAGTCGCGCTACTGCAGCGCGACTTAGAAGCGCTACAGTCGCGCGACAAAAACTACTATATGTAAAAGTGCCCTAAGGATCAGCACAGCACGCACTTTGATTGAACGCGAGCGGTTTCAGCGCGTCGTCCCTCTTCAGAGTATAGTTTGAGAAAGAAATGGTGTGCTTCTAAGCTTAAGGTCTCCCCACATCTATCGACGCGGAATCGGCTTAAGCAGATCAGCTTTATCTCCACTCAACAAGAGTGATAACCTAACCTAACCTAACCAACAAAAAGTTGTAAAACCTCCGACTTTGTCACTTCAAAGTTCACTATCTCAAAAACAGCTGAACCGGTTTTGATGAAACATGTCTAAGAACCATCGCTAGAAAACCTGATTTGAAATTAAAAAAAAACGCATTCAAATCGGTCCACCCGTTTAAGAGCTACGGTGCCACAGACAGACAGGCAGACACACATAGCGGTCAAACTTATAACACCCCTCTTTTTGCGTCGGGGGTTAAAAAAAACGTCGATCGGCTAGGCTCATTCTGACCGTCGACATATTCGCTGTTATTGCGTAGCTTAATAGGGTTGAATTATTCGACTGAACTGTACGGAACCGTACCATTTTCTTTCAATATTAGCCAATCAGAATCGTCAGCTTCCAGTTGGCGAAGTCGAAAGAAAATTTATTTGATTAAATAATTTATTGATTCAGGCGTTACTGTAGGGGACAACCCATAATAATGAACTATAATATGTTTACATTGCTTCTCCGCTACCTATCCACCGTGCACTACATCTATGCGATACGTACCTACACATGTTTGTAATTCTGAGAATGAACTCGCAGAGATTGAAACCCGTTACCATTTTGGTGTGGTCTTTGTCATAGTTAGGCCTGTATGACATATGTATTGTTTTATGTGGAAGAGGAGGAGGGCGAGTTTTGCATGTAAACTCTTAGGCTCCGTTTCCACCAGATATCAAAGTCAAAGTCAAAATATCTTTATTCAATTTAGGCTATAACAAGCACTTATGAGTGTCAAAAAAATCTACCAACAGATGTGCGAGGATGTGTTTTTCATGAACCAATAGAAACGCTTCATTTACCTCGCCTCGCTCCGCTCAGCTGTTTCCACTAGAGTCAGTGACCCCATTCCCACCGGCTTGCCCAATATTTACAAAATACGACAACAGGACGCAAATTATTTACGAAATATGTGGGCGATCTTTACTTTGGCTTTACCACGCAAATATCTGACGCTACGCCACTGCTGGAGATGTGCTGTGCCAGGATCATGAAGAACACATTCCTCCCAACACATTCTCGCAAATCTTTGGTGGAAAACCAGTCTTAGCTCTGTGACTTAGGTAAAAACCCCCAATCCACCCCTTTTCATCAATGAGTAACCAATGTTATATTTCCCGCAGAGTCACGAAAAAGAAGAGTACAGAGGTAAAAAAGCGGCGATAGCAGCCGCGTTACACCGAGACGCTATAGACGATGGGGGTAACGACGAGAATGAAGTGGACGATGTCCCAGAAGAAGGCTTGCTACTGCCGCCGTACAGTAGATCACAGCTCAAGAGGTGGCAGAAGGCGCCGTTCGTCAAACCGCAGGGAGAGTTGCCTGGTGAAATGGGTAAATATCAGCTCGGCGTCCACATAAATCCGGTTCTACTATTTTTAGCATACAAAAAGTTCAAAAAGTTTATTTTTTTTCCTATGGGTGGTGGTGATCTCTTACCATCAGGAGACCCAATTTCTCGTTTGCCATCCAGTCGAATAAAAAAAAACTAGTGTCGCATAGTATCGTTTGGCATAATTATCACATCGCTGAAACTCATAAAGGTAGCATAGCATATTTAACTTCGTTTGTATGTAAATCATATTCACAGTTCTAACCTAACCTAGCTTTATGGTATCAGCTCGTTTCATTGTGAAATCAAAATTTTATCCTAGCCTAACCTTCTTTTCTGTTAACAATTCGTTTTGTGTTTTTTTTTGGGAGAATAGTTCGATGAATCACATTAACTAACAAATGGAAATAAGACAACCGGAAAGACTAGTCAGTTGAAGCGAGAGGTCTCGGGCTCAAATCCCGGTAGAGAGCCGCCTGTATGATAAATAAGAATGTGTGATATCTGTTTAGGAAATATTTAGGTACACAGGTGTATTTTAATATTTGGCGCCCCGTGCCAATTAGCTTTGCCGCCCCATTAAGTGACAATAAACCCCTGGCCATGGCAGTCTTTGCCCTAGGGTAAATACGCCACTGCATAATTACATTATCCTATATCTGCATGCTTTGCTCAGTTTGGGACTAGGTCAATTGGGTTAATTGTTAATTCGCCACTATAATACTTTGATCAAAGCTCGTGTTTCAAATCGATTTGTGAAATAAAGTTAACCGTGAGTTAACCTAAAAGAACATTGAGTCTTGAGAATCAAGCTTTTTTTAAAGTTATTGGTATTGGCCAACAAATTAAGTTTTTGTTAAAAAAATATTTTTAATACATATATATAATGCGATGGGGTCAGAAGGTTCTCGAATGGCGTCCGCGGACCGGGAGACGAGCTGTCGGTAGGCCTCCAACAAGATGGAGCGACGACTTGGTTAGATCGCGGGATCGCGGTGAATGCGGAAAGCACAAGACCGGTCTGAGGCTAACATGATGATGATGACATATATATAAGCTTTTTTTAGAGTTCCGGAGCCAAAGTGGTAAAAACGGAACCCTTATAGTTTCGTCAAGTCTGTCTGTCTGTCTGTCCGTCCGTCCGTATGTCACAGGCATTTTACTCTAAAACTAAAAAATATATATCAATTAAATTTGGAGTAAGTACAGATGTCTTGTCAAAGCTGCTATTTAGTTTTGTAGTTAAATTACAAAAATAAATATTTATATTTACTCCATACACGTAACAGAAATAGAAAAAAAAATAACGCATCAACGTGTGGCACATAGTTCGACAGCTCTTTTGAAAAGATAGTAAGGTTTCTCAAAAACTTTTTTGGTTAAGTGAAAATTTCCGGAAATAATCGCTCCCAAAGTAGCAAAAATTGTGTCCCCCCCCCTCTATCTTGTAAACCGTTTGTCTAAAAAATATGCAAAAAATATGGAAAGGTAACGCTTAATAAGTAAATACTTTCAACGAAAATTGGTTTCAACAACATGATCGGATATACCGTTTTTGAATTATTGCCGAAAAACTGCGCTTCTCAACAAAAGAACGTAAGTGCCGTGAAGATACGCTCTTTTTCTGGTAATAGATTTTAAGACTGTAGTAAGTGATTTAATTGTGTTATAACGCACATAATATTACTTGATTTTTTTCGTAATGGCTACGGAACCCTGTCTTGGGCGTGTCCGACACGCTCTTGGCCGGTTTTACTGACTGCTGTCATCTAAACTACATGTTCATACCAAATTTCAAGTTGATGCAATTAACCGTTGAGGAGTTCCGTTCTGCAGAGCCGATTCTGGCCAGAGTACCAGTATGTCACTGCCAGATTATTATATTGTCACCAGATTTACATAACTATCCCAAATTTCAAGTTAATCCGACCACAGGAAGTGGGTCAAATTTAGCTTCCAAGATTTGACCCAAAAAAAATAAAAAAGTAATAAACAAACAGCTAAAAAAAATTGTAATAAAAATATAGTTCACCTGTTCAATATTTAAATGAAAGAATTCATTAGTATGCTATGCCTTTTAGGCATGACTAACCATTTGTGGTATTCACTCTAACAGCATAATTATTAACGGTGATTGATCGCTAATGTCTATCTCTTTTGTTTACAACTTATACAAGTAGACAATAGAACACACGGTATGTTGCCTCTTTTGTCACATCCCTGTTACATCCTATTTCATTTCATACCGTCCTATACCATCCTATTTGATTTTAACGAGCTTAGCTAATAAAATTATTAATCATGGTCAGGTGGCGATATTGTTGTATACATAAAGCGTGATTTGTTACACCGAATCTCCCACCCAATTCAAATTGTATTTTACATAAAATTAGAACTTTTACTACCTGCAACTGCAACCTAAAAAATTAAATAATTAGATTTCATAGCTTTTAGACTGGTTAGTGACTAGGTATACATTTATTTCATCTCAATTGCCGTTGCATAATTTCTTTTAATTAATATTTACATCATACCACACCCTGACAATGCCAAGCAGAAACGATCATGCATACTCTGTGTAGTATCTCAGTGGTCAATTTATTCGATGTCTTATATTATAAGTACAAAACAATACAACCAAGGATGTAGGTTTCTCAGGTAAGTAACCATAAAGGTCTTTGTTTGATCCGTCCGTTGTATTATTTTATGTAAATATTAACATCAAACGCGTCTCCAACATTTTGTACCATCTCTTTAGAGGTCGTACGTCCGAGTACCTATACGTACCTAACAAAGCTTTCTATACGTTGAGTCACATTTATTTTAAAGATTAAATGTAAAGTTCTCATGGTTTTTGAGTGCGGCATAGATTATAGCTTTCATGAAAAGGTCATGGCAACAAATTTAGTCATTGACTCAGAAAACAAGCCAGCAAAGTAGCTACCTACCCATAGTTTTGTGATGTTTTATTTTTAAAGTTGAATTTGCAATGGTCTTGGTTCCTATATTTGTGGTTCCGATACTAATAATTTAATAGGTTCAAAGTCCCGCTGACTTTGTATTGTCTGAATCACGAGTGTGTTATGACCAAAATTATAAAAAAACATGCGACTGCGTATAAATACAGATGTGCAAGTTGAGGAAAGTTTCCAAAAAGTTGTTTTTGTATTGTCTGAATCACGAGTGTGTTATGATCAAAATTATAAAAATATGCGACTACGTATAAATACAGATGTGTAATATTGTGTAAGTTGCGGGAAATTTCCAAAAAGTTGTTTTTGTATTGTCTGAATCACGAGTGTGTTATGATCAAAATTATGAAAAATATGCGACTACGTATAAATACAGATGTGCAAGTTGAGGAAAGTTTCCAAAAAGTTGTTTTTGTATTGTCTGAATCACGAGTGTGTTATGATCAAAATTATGAAAAATATGTGACTACGCATAAATACAGATGTGTAATATTGTGTAAGTTGCGGGAAATTTCCAAAAAGTTGTTTTTGTATTGTCTGAATCACGAGTGTGTTATGATCAAAATTATGAAAAATATGTGACTACGCATAAATACAGATGTGTAATATTGTGTAAGTTGCGGGAAATTTCCAAATTTTGTATTCTCTGAATCACAACCGTGTTATGAGCTAAATTAAGAAAATACGAAATTGTGAGAAGTTTCCGATATTTTTCTATACCTGCGAAAAATTGTGCAATTTTGGTAAAGTTTCCTTTGGCACGTATAAATGTACCTGCTTATTACTTAATAGTTACTTAAAAATCGATACTCTGCCCGATTTTGTTCAGAAATTGTAGGTTTCTAACCCACAAATACCCATAATATTGTTTGTTATGTTCATTCATTGTTTGTTATGGCCTGGATTTTTGTTTGAAGATATCAGTAGAATTTTGTATCGGTAGCCCAACATCCTGGGGTGGGACGGCCCACCCGGCCCCCCCTCTATATACGCCTATGATTACTATACCTAATTTTCAATTTGTAGTTACAAACCCTTGCGTGGCCAGAAACATAAGAATCCTGATCGAAAAATATTTTAGGTCAGCCCGTAGTTATGAGTGCTATAGCCCAACTCCAATACCGCTCGTCTAGATTGAAAGGGCATCAACGCAAAATAATATCTCATCATCATCAACATGTCAGCCGAAAGACGTCCACTGCTGGACATAGGGCTCCCCCAAGGCTCTCCACTCAGACCGGTCTTGTGCTTTCCGCATCCAACGCGATCCCGCAGTAATGACATACGGATCTGAGACGTGGGCGCTAACGATGGGCCTCATGAGGAAGCTCAAAGTCACTCAAAGGGCTATGGAGAGGTCTATGCTCGGGGTTTCTCTGCGGGATAGAATCAGAAATGATGATATCCGCAGTAGAACTACGGCTACCGACATAGCCCGAAGAATTGCGAAACTGAGGTGGCAGTGGGCGGGGCTCATTGCTCGCAGGACTGAAGGGGTCAGAAGGTTCTCGAATGGCGTCAGCCGACCAGGAGACGAGCTGTCGGTAGGCCTCCACTCCAACAAGATGGAGTGACGACCTGGTTAAGATCGCGGCATCGCGTTGGAAAATAATATCTACAGCATTTTAATTTAGACCTTTCAGAAATTAAATATAGGTCTAATTTAAAATGGTATATTTGTGTATTATTTTGAGTTGATGCCGTTTTAGATCTAGATGTGCGAATACCATTAGCGACTGCGCTAATGCAGCTAGTTCGAATCTCGGACAATGCTACGGTAAAACCTAGCATGTGTGCATACCTGTTTCTACCGTTCTAATTAGCAAACTATAAAAAAAAGGACTACGCTTCATGGTGCTTAATTTCTGTGCTAGGTAACCGGCCATTGTTCTGTTCATTGTGCGATAATTTAAGATTCATGATTTAACCATACTTTACACTGTTTGTGTTTTTATGGCGTTATTAAGATATTATGATTATTACAGCATTAAATGATAAATATCTGGGCGAAACTCGGTACCAAGCGTTTTCCCAGAGATAATACCAAGCTAGATCGATTTTTCTCCCCGAAAACCTCTACATACCAAATTTCAAAGAAATCGTTTTAGCCGTTTCCGAGATCTCCTAAATATATATACAAGAACCGCTCGTTTAAAGGTATTCGATTAGATAGTGTGACGGCTTGAAATGTATGAAGCGAACAATCGATATAGATCTCGTGCCAGTAAAAGAGATACACTGTGCCAAATAGTTGACCGCTGGCTAGTCACACTGCCGGCGAGAACTCTCTCCACTAGTTAGTCGCAGCGACAAGTGCTAACAATAATAAAACTCGCACCGAGAGAATAATAAGCAGGGGTCGTTTTTTTACTCTACAGTTCGAGTAATCGTCCGTCGCACTCATAAACTCCCTTGCTCATAATCATAATCCAGCTACAAAACTACCGGAACTACGCACTCGCTTCTCGCCGCTCGCTACTCGTATCTAGTTGTAGCTCTACTCGCTTCTCCTTCATCGTTGGTGGTGGGACGAGTGCCTTAGCGTCGATAACTTGACTTGGAAGAATGGTATACCTACCTACCTAATGTTTATTCATGATTGCGTTTACGTCTCGGCATCAAATGGACAAAACATAATATGTTTACAAGGTTGGTGACCAAACGGCAGGGCCGCAGGGCCAGACAAAAATGAATGAAACTATTCAATCACTTCACTATTCAATTTGATTCAAGGCCGTATTCGGTCATCGACCTATGCAAATGCTCCATAAATCTCGGTATACACTCATTATCTACAAAGTAACTGACTGACTTAAAATAGGCAAGCTTGGCTCAGACTCTAATACATTCGATATAGCCCGTCATACCCGGTCTATTTACGTTGCTAGCTTTTAAGTCCTTTCCTTTACAATTTTGGGTTTTTAACCCCCGACGCAAAAAGAGAGGTGTTATAAGTTTGACCGCTATGTGTCTGTCTGTGGCACCGTAGCTCTTAAACGGGTGAACCGATTTGAATGCGTTTTTTTTATTTGAAGAGTTCTTAGACATGTGTTATCAAAATCGGTTCAGCCGTTTTTGAGATATTGAACTTTGAAGTGACAATGTCGGGGGTTTTCCACCTTTTTGTTGGTTAGGTTATGAAAATATTTGATTTGTTTCAGGCAAGGCTGTGAACATTCCTATAGAGCAAGAAAAGCTGATGTTGGACAAATTTCAAGAGAACCAGTTCAACTTACTCGCCAGTGACATGATCTCCATCAATCGATCCCTCACTGACGTCAGATTTGAGAAGTAAGTGAGGACTTTATTTTGATTTCAGTTTACCCGTCCAAAATCCGTCCTTATAGTTAACATTCCCCAAAATGGAACCTCTACGCAAAAAAAAAACGATCCTATCACGTAAGTTAGTAATAGAAGAATCGTAATCGAATTCCAGTGCTTCAGAAAAATTAACAGACGAAATAAGACCAATTTAAGTTCTTTATTCGTAAGCGTTTGCGATATTTAGTTGCGAGGGGAATAAAGTGAATAAAAATATAGAAGAACACTAAGAAAAATATTGCACGAGATTATATTATATATAACTGTCTATTTTATGTATCATGCACTTGAAATAAGACTATTTCTATTTGCTTTTGACCACGGCGACATTGCCTATCTCAACCTCTCGACTTTGAAAATACATATACATCTTTATTGTACCTACTGTTACTCGTTGCTTTTTTATATTTTAAGTAAAATAAAGAGCTATACATTAGATATGCATATGTACAAACTAATTAAAAGGATACTATTTTTATTTTATAATTACGTTATGAAATGACTACTACGGAAGAAGACACTTAAAAACTTAATTATCTATGTTTATGACTCTACGAGTTCACTTTCCTTTCCTGTTAAGTATTTTTATTTTATTTCTTAGCACATATTTTTAGTGTATTTTTTTAGATTTCTAAGATCGGTTTTATCGAGGCTACAATACCGCTCTAGTTCTAAAAAAGCAATTGAAATACTGTACATTCGGTATTCCTCACTCAACTGGTCCGCGGCTAAAGAGTGATAAGAACAGGACGATTCTTGACGAGTATTGGCGATTCTAGTCGCGTTTCACTACAATATTTTCATCACGCAGTTCATTTCCCCCTTTTACCATAAATACGTCATTTACTTCACACGAGACACCAGAATTTCTCCTACACACTACTAAAGACCTTTCTTTCATTACGTCGTATATTAACAGGGAAAAAATAAAATAAATTGAAAAGACTGACTAATGTTTCCGTTTAGGTTAATGGGGTGACCAAAAGATTGTCTTTTGTGATGGTGTGTCATTGACACGTCAAATGGAATTCTGACTAAAGAGGACACGGTGATATATGTATATGAGATGACTGTAATCCACATCAACGCATGGAAAAAATGATAAACTCTTACATATACCTACACAGTATTAAAAAAATCCTGTACGATAATTTAACCCACACTAAGAATACTGATCACTAATGAGGTACTTATAAATTTAAATTCTGGTAAGGAAATGAGTCACAAGCAGACTATCTCTATGGAGATAGAGATCTCTATGGAGAGTCTCCATAGAGATAGTCTGCTTGTGACTCATTTCCATACCAGAATTTAAATTTATTTTTTCGAATTAAAATGTTTTTTTCACTTGTATCGCATTAGTGATCATTTTTTATGCAAAACCATTTTTTTTCCGAATTTCAACATTTTTTCACTTGTAAAATAAATTATCGTACATGATTGTTAAACACCAGTATATAAAAAAATTAGTGGTTATTATTTTTAACCGACGAAAAACGGAGAAGGTTCTCAACTCGACGCGTATATATAATTTTTCACTTCTCATGCTCGTAAAGTTCGTGTTTAGTTTATGATGGATTTAGGCGACATAAAAAGACTTTTTCACACCTCTCCTTCAGAAAAGTAACTTTTTCTCCCTGGCGAGAGGGAGCAAAGTGCAACTTTTCTGTTCAAGGCTTTTCTAAGTGTTTTATTGCAAATGCCATTTATTGAAGTTGATAATTGTTAAACCACGCCATTTTCTATAATGGTTGTTCTTTAATAATATTAAGAATTATTTTTTTCAAGTTTATTAATGCTCGGTGTGAAAAGTTGTATGAGCCACTCGGGAGCAAAATTATTCTATTGTAGAATCCTTCGCTACATTCTGGATTCAATTTACGCCCTCGCCGTAAATACACCATTTTGCTTCCTTGTGACACAAATAACTATTTATGCTCTAGTGCCTAATGTAAAATCTTCGTCTAAGACCAAGGCAATCAGGTGTCAACAGCCACAAACAAAAAAGTTTCTAAATATATTTTTTTTAATATTTTTTACTTTATTATCAAACTATAGTAGATCGATTAAATAAATCAATTAAACTAAAAAAAAATGTTATATAGTAATGCATGATAAATAAAAGTTAGGTAAAATGTACATAGTAAGCGGACAAGTGTTTCCACTGTTTCTATTTCATTTCCTCGCAATCGAAGTGAAAAGCAGTGTAAAACTTGACAGCATGAAACCCATTTTCCTCTCTATCCACCCTTGCCGTACCGACTCGGGTGGCTATGTGAGTCTCGGGTTAAATGGCTCGTTTTATGATCTCGTTGTACAATCTACTATTTATGTTCGTTTCGTAGTAGGTACAATGAAATGATACAATGCTGTCTAATCAAAGGTATGCAACTACTTAATTTTTAACAATAACCTGTTTCTTGTCAGATGCAAGGACAAGGCTTACCCAAATCTGCTGCCGACTACCAGCGTGGTGATAGTGTTCCACAACGAGGCTTGGACCACGTTGATTAGAACCATTTGGAGCACAATAAATCGGTCGCCGCGGCCTTTACTCAAAGAAATCATACTGGTCGACGACGCTAGTGAAAAAGGTATGGTAGTTTACCTTAATTTAGCAAAGTTTTTTTTATATTTGAATGGTGTCAAATATTTACTGATGTATCATCCTATTTTGAAAATGGCTTAGAATTAGAGATACTATTTGCAGTAGATCTTTTGCTAATGAATCTTCTGGTCCTTTACACTAGAACTATTTAGTCATTGCAGCTCAGCTATTTTCATATTGCGGATTATTTTATAGAAGGCTACTTCTGTTACTGTCTGTAGTAGGCTACCGAACTTTGCTGGGCCTAAAACTCGAAAACATGTGTTTTCATTTCACAGAGATAAGACTTAAGATAGGTCGATTATTCGCCCGCGAAAACCCCCACAAAGCAAATTGAATCGAAATCGTTAGAACCGTTGAATATACAAGAATTGATCGGTTAAAAGTACGTTTTAAGATATGTTATAATTTCACGTCCAAGAGAGGCAGGTGCGCTTGTAATGCGCAGAAAAGAAGCGGGAACACGAAAAAAGCCGAGCTGCAAACCTTAACCAGCAGGACTATAGTTTCCACACTTTCAATTCACCCATGTCAGTGTGCAGTTATTCTTCTTGCATGATTTCAACTGGTTCATTTTTTTTTAGGCCAAGGTAAGTTGCTCCGGCTGGTTCTGGCTAAGTACAGGCTGTTTCTATTAGTGTATTGTTTGTTCGTGTTGATTTGGTCTGTGTATTAATAAGACTTTATTTATATTTAATGTGTTTTATTTGGTCGTAAGTTTACAGAGCAAGATCCTTATATCGATATCATAATGTCACCATCTTGATATGCCATAGATCAGAGAGTCAATCAAATTCGGAACCATAGATTATACAACGGTCTGTATATCTATGTGATCATATTTTTATTACTATTTTATTCTCGTAAATCACTGGTACTATGATGATTGAATCTGTAATGTTTTTAGTATTTTAATAGATTAACCCCTGATATGCTTAAATAGGAGGGGATCCGTGCCAACCTTTTTTTTATTTATATCAGCAGAAGTTGTGCTTATTAAAACAGATGAGACTTGAATTTAGCTTTTTTTGGTTCCGCGAGGGGTTAATGATTATTTTATACGATGTTGGGCCAATTTTTTAACCTAGTGGAAAGGAAATTGGGACCCTAGTGAAAAAGGGGTTAAGTCTGCAGAAATCACACAGCTATTTTCTATTTTATGTGTAAAGGGATTTAAGTCGAAATCAGCTGTTCAACTTTTGCAGAATTTAACCCCTTTTTCACTAGGGCCCCTATATAAGCAAAGAATCCTTTTAAATGGAAAGATAAACATGTATGTGGCTTGTTTTGCCTATATTGGTTAATGTTTGGTGCATTATTTTCAATCTCACTTGTTATAGCGTGTTATTAGAATATTTGCACCTATTGCTTTTTTTTTAAAACCGTCGGCACCCAAGCAAAGCGAGGATGCCGACGGTTTTTTTGAAACAAGTGAGATTGGTGCTTTTCGTCCCTCATTAATTAATTTACCTACTGTTTTTTATCTCTCAAGTTTTCGGTGTCGGAAACGAAAGATTTTTGTTTTTTTTTACTTGAGCTTCCAGGTTTGATCAGTACCCTTGTTATTCACACGGCAAGGAACTTTACGTTTCATCAGAATTGCTTTTTATAGTTCTGATTTAAAAGTTATTTCGACCTTTGTGCCAATAAATAAAGAATTTCGAAATGGCATACTCTCCGTGTACAGTAGTAGTTGATTGTACCATCTCGCACAATCGTAACGACTTTATTTTGCGATGATTATTGCTTTATTTGGCACAGGTTACATAGTAAGTAACAAGGGCGCGGTTCGTTTATTAGGTGTGACTAACAAAAGCAGAACTTAGTGCCTTCAAAATAACTTATACTTGATTTTTTTACACAGAACACCTGGGAAAGAAACTAGAAGACTACATCAAAACTTTGCCAGTGCCCACACATCTGTTCCGTACCGAGAACCGGTCGGGGCTCATTCGCGCGCGGCTCCTGGGCGCGAAACATGTCAAAGGGGATGTTATCACGTTCCTGGACGCTCACTGCGAATGCACTGGTATGTGGAATGAATTATGGTTTAATAAGACTGGCTGGCGCATAGAACAAGCGTTATGGTTTTTTTTTTTACATAAAACTGACCGTGGTGTAGTCAGAATGGCCTGCGCATGAATATTTTTTTAGCGGGTATAAAATAGTAGGTAGGGGCCTGGTTCACTACTAATTGATAAATTTTAGTGACAGATAAAAGTGATGCCCTCTCTGTTTATTCAGGCAATACAAACAGAGACGGAATCATAGATATCTGTCACATAACATTTATCTACTTATGAGTAGTGAAAAAGGAACTAAACATTCAAAACATAATTTACAAATAATAAGTTTCATATTTTGTAGAGCATCTGGCGGCGCGATATAGTTATTTCAGCAGGTGGAAGGGGTCGTTTGACTGAACACTCCTTGAAATATTTTTCGGGACTTTTTAATTGTGGTTAACAAATGTTTTCTTACATTGATCGATGTTCAAAGTTTACCGCATCAAAGGCTGTAGCTTTGGGTCAAAATTTCTGTCTTCCCTTGGCCTTCTTCAGTCAAGCTAACACAGTATTTTGGAAATATTCTGTAGAAATCTGTATTCGTTGGTAATCATCACAAAACTGGCAGAATCGTTTAACCAACAATATGACGACTGTTGACTATCTAAGTAGGGACAATCTAAGAGGTCTTAAACCATACAGATATTGAAAATTCTGCGTTAAAATACATTGTTTCTTGCTATAAAGTCACCCCGAGTGCTTTATAGGGCTTGTCCTTCAGTGCACCTCTTTCCCACTATGCCAGAAAAAAAATGCTCTAAGCGACAAACCATGTCCTTCCACTCGCGCTAACCATCCATGTTAGATTACAAATAGGCCTGTCTTACAACACCATGGTAAACCTCTTGTCAAAACAGGTCAACATTTGCCCCAATTCAGAACCGTGCAAGGAATGCCTCGCGTTTCGTTTAATTTGATCGCCTTTGTATAACTGGCTACATCTGTTATTGAATAACAGACATTTACCACTCGTCGATAAATTTGTGAGGCTTTCTCTGTTTGTTTTGTCCGAATAAACAGAAACGGCACCACATAATCTGTCACATAAAATTTATATATCAATGAGTCGTGATAACAGGATCTTCTTATAATTTTTTTTGCAATATTTAATATAATTTTTCCAGTTAGCGTTTTGGTATTTCAGGTGAAATTATTTTTTTTTGCCTACTTTTACACTTCATCGAAAAGTGAAAAAAATTGGCATACTTTGTTTTATAATCAGGTCCACATTATCTATTTACGTATTTCTTTCCGGTACAGACGCTATTAAAAATTGATATTGGAGCGAAATAGGATAGGTGTTCAAACTCTGTGTTCGGATATTTTTGAGTACCCAGGCCGCCCCGACATACATGCAATAATTATGACAGTTGGTTAGACTAAACTTTTGTAAACATAAACGTCACAGTGATATAACATCCTTCTCTAATACAAACAATGGCGCGTCACGATTCGCTTGTTCAATGAAATTACATAATAATTGTTATCACAACTTTTAGACTTCTTTAATACGAGTATAAACCCAACTAGTCCGGATTCATTCAGAAAATCAAGACATTCACTTCCTGCGCGTATAGTTTTAGACAATGTGCAAATTAGACCTAATTTGCAATGGAGAACATTTCATTTGGTCTTGGTTAACTTTAGACGAAAATAAATTTGGTTATACATAAATATTTTCAAGAATAATTGACTAAATGATTAAGTCTGACAGTCGAATTGAAATTCTAGGATTTTACCAAATCCCTATGGGAGTTCCCGAGAATCACATTGCGGTCTTCCTTTCCGTTCTTCGAGGACACCCTTGCAAAACTTCATGTCTTTAGACTTAGCGATTAAGATTTTGGGAAATTAAATAGATCCCGTTTGTATATCGGGATAAAAATAGTCTTTATGTTATTTCAGTCGTAGGTAGGAACTGAAGCTGATTGAGAGAGCACGATAAATATGAACTTTTTTGATAAAATACCATGGAAAACCATTATGCAATGCACAACATCTGTATACGATTTTCCCTACAGTCCCAATAACGGTAAATTCTTTTCTTTCCCGACTATATGTTCTTTTTAGTTGACATTTCATTAACCTCAACCATATTTTGTAATTTTTAGAGGGATGGCTGGAGCCGTTGTTGGCCCGCATCGTGGAAGACCGAAGCACGGTGGTTTGTCCCATCATCGACGTGATATCCGACACCACCTTCGAATACATCCAGGCCTCAGATATGACGTGGGGTGGCTTTAACTGGAAACTCAACTTTAGGTGGTAAGTGGACTTTAATTTTATACATCAACATCAGCCGGAAGATGTCCACTGCTGAACAAAGGCCTCCCCGTTAGAACGCTACAATGAACGACTACTCGCCACTTTCATCCGCGGGTTTCCTGCAGCTCTCACGATGTCGTCAGTCCATCTAGTGGGAGGCCTGCCAAGGCTTCGTCTTCCAAATCGTCCAGACTTTAAACAGCTAAGCCAAAAATTGACCCAAAAGCTCTATAACTCAAATATTCTAATCACTAATCAAAATAATTGTGACTGTACTTACAGAAATTTACTAAATTGTAGAAATAACAGCATAACTCTACTACCACCGCCACTTTTGCCAATGGAAAAACATTTTTCACTAGATCTGTATGTGGTTCCTCCTGATGTATCACGAAGCAAAAAGCGCAAAGTACAATAATATAAAAATGAACGAATGAAAAGAAAAATAAATTGATCATGATCAGCTTTTCACTTTGATTTGATTTGGCTGAAGAGAAATTTTTCGCGAAAACAACTAGATTCCAAACTAGTCGGCAAAACGGAACATAGCCTATGTAACGTAAAATTTCTGTTTTCACAATTTGAACCGAACATCAATCAAGTAAATTTCAATTTTTTTTATGTCCTCATGTAAGAACCGGAGGATCTCTTTGTTATCCATCTGTCTGTCCTGTCTGTCAAGTCAAATTAAGAACAAACATTTACCTCTTCTAATCCAGTTCCACCTGAACCGCTAGCGTGCTCTGGTTGTTGGCCTAAAAAACTTTGCGACAGTCTCGTAAAGTCTTTTATTAAAATCGGTTATGCAAATGAAGAAAAAGTTAAAGACACGTTGCTCTTGTCCATATATAACTAAACGGATTAGCATTTAAATAGCATTTGTTATGAACTTTTCTGTTTTTCGAGATGAATGGGAATGATTGGATCGGAACAGATTCTTAGCGTGGGCGGATCTTATTATACTTCTTATCTCAGAATCAATATCTTAATTGGCGTAGTTCATAAATAAGGAAAATGAGAAAGGAAAATTTGCGTCGAGTTGCGACGCCATTGTAAAAAATGTGTGCAGTGAAGTAATGTTCTTCATCAACTTAGTTAGGTACCATATATTGTTTTTGAAAGGGTTATTTTTTTTTTATTAGCCAAAAAAAGTAACGAATTGTTATTCCGGGTATCAGTTATCTCCATTACAAATTTCATACAAATTCGTGCGTCTATTTATTTATTTAGAAAGTACATCCACATCATGTATATTACAATTTGAGCCTAAAAGAACTGTTTCGGGAACAAGGAACGAAATAAAATATACCATGTGTCCGTTTTCGTGTCAAATGCTTGCGTACCAAATTTCATCAAAATTAGTTTAAGCGCGTCGATATACAAACAACTTTTCACATTTTAGGCAAGCAGTTCCACCACCATCCCAGCCTATTTACGTCCCACTACTGGGCACAGGCCTCCTCTCAGAATGAGAGGCTGGGCCGTAGTTTCCACGCAGGCCCAGTGCGGATTGAAACTTCACACATACCGTTGAATTACTTCACAGGCTTGTGAGGTTCCTCACGATGTTTCCTCACCGTAAAGATCGTGGTAAATTTCAAATGTAATTTCGCACATGAATTTCGAAAAATTCAGAGGTTCGGGCCGGGGTTTGAACCCACGAACCTCTGCTTGAGAGGCGATAGGTCAAACCAATAGATCACCACGGCTTAAAGCAATGGCAAGCAGTTCATTTAGTATGAATCACTGCTTAAGGTAACAATGCCCTGTTACTGTAATGAACAAGTCTGCTATTGACTTGACAGCTTTATATGCTAATTATCATAATATACTAAATGATCTTAGGAACTGGCCATCGAGACGGTTTGCTATTGTTTGGCGACTCCGCGCCGTTCTATTGTTCTCTTTAGAATCCTGCCTAATACTGTACTAATCCTGTAGTTAATTTTGATCTACTTCCGGTGGTCGGACTAACTTGAAAGTTATACTTATGTAAGTTGAGTTGGATCACATGCAAGTACAGTCAATAAAAAGTACAGTCAGAAAAAGCTTGTATTAGGAATGACATTTTTTACAGAAACATATTTTGTATATTTTCATACATTGCAGTAGATATGGTTAGCTTCATAACAATTCTGAAAATATAGTGTTCACTAATATGTAAATTTTACGCAAATAGAATTATTGAAAACGACACATTATGTGTATATTAAATTCTGACCCACGATAGAGAGCTATTAAGTATGAATTCAAAGATACCTAGTCAACTTCTTTCATTCTGATAACAGTGCATGTTAAATTAATTCAAGTTCGAAACAAGGCAGCTGCGCCAATTAGTACACTGTACCGATAACATTTGCCAAAACAACACGTTGCATAACTCGTTGCCGCGAAGAGAGCGAGTTACTCGACTCACCTCCTATTTTTTCCTGCTAACTGTACCATGTTAAATCTAACATGACATCCTCAGTATTTGGACTAGCACGCTAGGTCTTCTAACTTTTTCTAGTCCAGTGTTTTTCAACGTGTGGGTTGGTTTTTTTGTCGCAAATGAAAAGCGCGCGTTTGTATCGATACAAACGCGCAAAAAAAACGTCGTGTGGAACCTTCCACACCGATCCTTAGATGTCTAGCACGGTAGATATTTACCTACTTACTTGAAATGCTTAAACTTAAACATCAAGAATTAACGATGGTAGGATATTATACGCCATTCCGATGCGTTCGTTTCAGAAATTGAGGTTAATCATAATTATTATTGCTAAAAAAGAAAATAATCGAGCAAATCAAAGAGCAAAGTTAAGTATTTCGCGTCTGCTTAAATGATCTCATTTATGCATGCTCTACTTTTTAAGTACTGATGATTCGGCGTAAAGGTCAGCCTGCGACATGTTTTAAAGATGATATAGAAGTTGTAGGCCGCGCCGTGCCCGCTTTTAGGATAGGACGGACATCTCTTCCCGTGAGTGTCATAAAAAGGTAGTGAAGCGACCTGATATGAAAGCAGGCAGCAGCGCTCTCTGTTGGCATGCCAACTACGATAAGAACTGAAACTCCAGCAATATTTATTCTAATTAAAGGACTTTTATACAGCTCAAACATAACAGATAGTATTTATTACGCACCTTTTTGATAAAATAAATACTTGCTTGTACTAGTCTTATCCATATTTACTTGTAATCGCTACTTTAAATCCGCTCTCTACTTATGAACATCAACCGGACACGTTGCTACGAGGATTACAGTTATCGTACGATACGGTGTAATTGTTACAGACCTTAAAAATGTGTTTTTTTTTTATTCGACTGGATGGCAAACGAGCAAGTGGGTCTCCTCCTGATGGTAAGAGATCACCACCGCCCAAAAACATCTGCAACACCAGGGGTATTGCAGATGCGTTGCCACCTAGAGCCCTATGATGGATACTCAAGTGCCAGTA
>NC_133494.1:11748079-11756050 GCF_025370935.1 Choristoneura fumiferana
GGACAGACAGAAAGACAAATTTTCTATTTAAAATGTTTTTAAATATAAACTTTACGCAATTTGTTTTATTTTGGTACTACGTACGGGGTGGGCTCCCGCCTTATTTTTTTTGGGAAAGATATACACATAACGTGTGTATATTTCAGCTTCCTATCTATTACGTTCTTTGCGATAGAGCCCTGTGACAAACATACAGACAGCGGATGCTTAATAGAAGGGATTCGTTTGTCACCCATCTTAGTCCTCTAGATTGGCAACGCATCTGCAATACCCCTGGTGCTGCAGATGTTTATGGGCGGTGGTGATCTCTTACCATCAGGAGACCCACTTGCTGGTTTTCCATCCAGTCGAATAAAAAAAGGAACCTTAAAAAAATAACCGAATTGATAACCTCCTCCTTTTTGAAGTCGGTTAAAAAAGAACGAATTGAAGGAAATAGATGAAGCTATAATTCAAAAGTAAAACAGAGTATTTTTGTCGAAATAAAAATTAGATTACAGGCTCTAAAGGGACCCTTTATTGCTTCCGTAAAAAGATACTGGATTATTCGCAATTTAATTCTGCAGACATCTCCATCGATTACGTTCAGTAAAAGACTTAATGTAAAAATAAAACGGATCAAATTTAATTCGTTTTAGAGAAATTGGCTGGGTATGTTCTCAGTGATAACAGACGTTTTATTTCACAGGTTTCGGTTAGACTTCGATTTTGTCAGAGTCAATCATCAGTACAAGTTCTTATCATTCAGCCAGTTGGACAAGAAGACGACGACGGAGAAGGTCTTCGAGCACGTCCACGAGGCGGCACGGGGACTGTTACTCTAGTCTCATAGGACTAGCAATTTCAGCTCATTTAGACTCCAAATGCCTGTCAAGTCCCAGCAAATGTTCCTGCGCTCCGACTTCTGGCCTGAGGTGTGGTGTTTCGTCGTTTTAGGTTAGCGACGACGACGAAGACTAGGTACATTGAAAAATCCCTAAGTTTAGTTTAATACCTAATTGTATTTTTTTGCCTGTGGCCTGCAGGTTTTTAAAGCACAGGTTAAGCCGCTTATGGAGTAGTGCTCCCTTCTCTGGGCTGGAGCACCCCGGTATCAGTTTCTTCCGCATCCATCGTACAGCTAGATTTGTCGACAACTAGGCACTCTCTTACCGGCTCGATACGGCTCTGGGTAGCTTTGCGGAGGGACGTAGCATCTCTCTGCATTTTGTAGAGTGCTCAGATGAACTGTTGGAATTGTTGCATATGGTTCGCGCAGCCGTAAATCATTTCATCCTCACCATCTTGGTGGATGGCAATTTAGCAGTGTCCGTTTTAAGCGGAAGTTTTTATTAAGCTCCACTAAACTGTGGAACCAACTTCTTAGGACTTACTTCGGGATCTTTAAAAAACAAGCCTAAATCTCTCAAAGGACCGGCAACGCACTTGTGATACCTAACCTACCCCTCGTATAATGATTAGCGGTATTATAATAGTTCTGTGAGTAAGCCACGTCACTCCCGCTTCCGTAACATAATTCTAGACTATTACATATTGGCCTAGTGCACAAGGGAGTTATAGGACACACCTAGTTCTATCCACGGAAATGACAATGGCCATCAACAAAGCGAGGCAATCTAGTGTGACCTAATTCTCGAGATTAATCGCTGGCTGCAAAGGTATAATTGGCTTCCGATATATAATCGATGTATAGAAATTAGTGAAGGCGACAGGTGATCGTTTAATTCAATTGAAAAGGGCACAGTAAGTTTCTCGAATAACGAGGCGTCAATGTTAATTACGTAGTTGATGAAATTAATTAAATAAAGCGTATTCAATTCGGAAAAAATCATTTACGTGGGTGATGCTACAAGCAAATTGTACCAGCAATTGTTATGGGTAAATCGGTACTGCGGTTTAGACGTGATGTAGTAATAAGCAAACAGACAAACAAACCTTCGCATTTATAATATTAGTGGGATGGAATTCCACCTTTATTTTTAAATTTATTTAATCGCTTGTTATTGCAACGGTACTGCAGATACAGGTAAGAATTTCAAGTGTCTTCTTATTAGGGTTCAAATATGTGACAGATGAGCCCTAAACTGTGTAGCCATATGGACTTAAGGAACCCTAAAAATTTTAAATAGCACGCTCGACGGTCGGCTTGTTCGTTGTTCCGACATATCTTAAAGGTACCGCATAAAGTTTCTGCGATTCTACTCAGAGAGTAAAAATAAAATATTAAAGCAAATAGCTCCTTCGACTTCCTCAATCTTAAAATAGCATTAAGATGGTTATATTAAAAGATCCTGGGGCAAAGCAAAATAATGTAAACGACTGAGAAAAATATTGGATGCTGAACTAACGACAATACTTAGGACTTCTGGTTGAGTAACATGAAGCCTATTTTGACCAATAACCTCTCGAGCAGAGGATCGTGGGTTCAAACCTACTAAAGCTACTTTTTTTATCGAACAGCTGGCAAACGAGCAGGCGGGTCACCTGATGGTACTAGCGCGTTTTTACAGAAAAAGAATACATCCTGAGGAAATCGGTTCAGCTGCTTAAGTGTAAAGACGTAACAGACAGAGTTACTTTCGCATTTATAATCATAGCTGTTGCCCGTGACTTCCTTTGCCAAGAATTTATCGCCATTCCGCGGGAACTATGCCATTTTCCGGCATAAAAACTATCCAATAGGGTCATACTGAAAACAAGCGCTGCGGCTTGCCGTGGCAACACGCTGAGTATGGCCCTTTTTGCTTCTTTCGGCACAATGTTTCTTTTCTTTCTTTTTATTTAGTAGGTACGTATGTAAGGTTGTCTTATTTTTAATTGTATTTTTTTTGCTGTGCCGAAGTTTGGCAAATACATTTATTCTTTCTTTCTTTCTTTCTTTCGATGTCCTGCCCAGAGTCTTACACTACTTCCATATCACGTCTAAAACGGTTCAGCGATTTAAGCGTGAAGAGATAACAGACAGAAAAAGGGACAACACAGACTTTACTCTTGCGTTTATAATATTAGTAAGGGTTAATTAGGGTGATTGTACTTAATACAAGGTTTCACGTTAGTTAATGCATAAGCAATTACTTAAAGGCGGTTTTATTTTATAAGTATTAAAAAACGTGTTATAGTAGATTATTGTCGTGGCCTGGAAGTAGGAAATTGTTGGCTGAGTATGAGAATTAAACAGATGAGTTTGCGAGCAGTAATTGCTATTCCAGCCGAGACTAATATAAAGCTTTTCTCAAAAATGGTGAAGGAAAAAAACTAAATTAGAACCTGAACCCTGAACTGAATTCAAACCTTTTCTTAACAAAATATATTATGACATTTAATTTTATTCCAATAAAATTTTTCATGCTTTCACGCCTTTTTTTTCATTAAAAAACCGCAGGTGTATTTTTCCACCGAAAACACCACAAGCTGTTTCAGATCCAATAAAAAAAGTCTGGAGTTCCAACAAATAACTGATAGCAGCCATTTGAGTTGACTGTATCAACCAACATTTTTCCATGGCTGTTTTCACTTTTTAAAAAGTTTGAGACTCAACAATAATAAAAAATATTGTACAGCTAGCGTGCCTGCGATCTTTTTAACTTTTTAATTTCTCGCTGACCATAAACCCCCTTCTTCCTCTTCTTCTTTCTTTAGCCTTCTGATATTAAGAAATAATGTAGACTTTTACGGACATTTTTGAGAAAAAATATTTCTAAGCGTAGCACAATTTGCTCTTATTTGATTATTAATTTCAATTATGCTCGGGTTCAACTAAGCTTAAGCAAACCTAACTCAGAGCTTAAGCGGGGTTAATGAAACAACCTTAAGTTATCCCGAGGATTAAACAGAGGATTGTAAACAGGGATGCCGATTTTTTAGCCTCACATCTCACATCCTTGGATGCGGTTGCAGATCTGAAGATTTTTGTACTTAACTAAAAATGTGCGAAAAGGAAAAGTGGAACCGTCCACTGGAAATCTAGTATCGAAAAGCGAAAAAGCGACGACAGGAAAGCAGGAGTAATACAGAGACGAGTTGGAAGCAAAATATTGCGTCTTAAAAAAATATAACATTTTACTGCCGAAAGCACTCACCTGCGGGTATATCGTCTTCTGTGAGGGAGAACCTTCGCGCGTCAGTAGTGGGCAGGTGGTTCAGCTCTTCCGGAGATACTGGTGTTGCATTTATCCTTATATAAGTACTATGCGAGTCTTCAGCAGTTTCAGCACAGAGTTTTACATTTATTTAAAGTTAGCGTTGGAGAAAAGGTTTTACTGCCATTCAGTGCAAATGGAAAATCGACCACTTGAATTGACCATTTTGAATTTGGACCAAAATGAATACCATCCAGAGTGAATTTTGTCTAAATGTGATTATGCTGAAAAATATTTACAACCAAGTTTTAGTTTTAGATAATATTGTCCATTATAAATTAAGAGCAAAATAAAACAAGCAAAAAGTTAATGTTGTCTAAATCAAGTCATAACTTAATAAGTATGTACCCAAAACAATTGATTACGCTTGGAAAATATTTACAATTCGTCAAATTTCTGAGTGTACGTAAATACAAGACGTGGTCGTTATTTTTTCGGCATACTTCAAATTTGACAATTTCCAACGGGACAAGATTCCATTTTCGACGATATGCAGGATGGACAATTTTCCTTGTTGATGTATTTTCAATTGAAAATACAAACTGAAATATAGATGCCCAGAAAAACCAGAAAAATAAGACCATCACTGGGAATCGAACCCAGGTCCTCGGTATTCCGTATATTTCAGTTTGTATTTTCAATTTAGGTTTTACGGGATGACCGTAAAAGTAAAAATTTGGAATTGAAATAAAAAATACAGAAAGATTCAAAAAAACCAATCTTAATGTATTTAAAATTGTCATTTTTGTGCTTTAACGTATAATTTCGAGTTGTCCATGTTCCATTTGCACCAAATGATAGTAAATCGAGAAAAGATGTAACATCCGTCAGCGCGACGGGCAGTGCCATGGCTGCTATAAATGTAAACTAAGGGGCTGTTTCACCATCCATTGATTAGTGTTAACTGACGGTTAAATGTGATGCCGCCTCCGTCTATTCGAACAAAACAAATAGAGACGGCATCACACGTAACCGTCAGTTAACACTAGTCAATGAATGCTGAAACAGCCCTAAATAATGTAAATGATGTGGTGCGACACTTTATTCTCGATATCGTCTTAATGGCGATATATTAATTTATTACTTAAAATTGAACTAACTAACCTTACTTAAAAAACAAAACTTTCTGTCAAGTATTTACTGTTAGTTATAGTTATAATTGTCAAATACCTAACACTAATAAATTACAAAAATTTTGTTTATTTTCCAGACTTACCTACCCAAAAGTTATCTAGCTACTACATATCAAGTGACATCCAAATTTAATCAACGCAAAAGGCATACAATTTCGCACTTATAATTATGAGAAGTTTTGAAATTTCAACGCACGCCACATCATTACGCATTAGCAATTAAAGTAATTATTTTGTTATAAAAAAAAATCTGCGATGAGCTGATTTGTGAAATTCCCAGTAGGTATGAGTGGTCCCGGAAGAATCTCAGAAGGTTAGCCACCTTAAGGCTATATAACATAGCTGCGCTGCGCGGGCGCAGTCAGTAAGACTCGTGTTGTGACCGTGACTTTTGTTTTCGGAACGTAAGTGTGAACGAACCGTTTTGAATTGATTTGAAATTAGAGCTCGTGATTGATGTTCGCTTGTCTGACAGTGTTTCTTTGTGTGTTGGCATTCTGTTTGCTCTTGTGTCTTATTTCAATTGTGGAAATGGTTATTCGCGTTTTATAAAGGGCGATAGTGTTTGTGAATTAGCATTTTACTACCTGTAGCTTCGCACGCGTGAACTAGATTTGTCAGTTAAATTCAATTCCGAAATTCAACTGCATTTCCATGCAAATTCGCAAAAATTACCCTTGGTCTTCATTGTCGATTGTATAGGTAAAGAAGACCTCTGCAAAATGTCATGTGAAGAAATGAAAAGAACGAAATTACATAGCTTAATACGTAAACGTAAAATATAATGTCAAAGCGATTACATTGGTACAGTCAAGTGTAAAAACATGCGTCTATTCGAACCACTCCAAATATGTTACCACGGCCTTATTACATCGGAATAAGAGTCTGTGGAATATATTTTAAAGGGTTCGAGAAGTGCATATTTCTAAAGTTGACTGTACAGCCACGAATCAATTCAGTTTAACTAATATATGTAAGACAAAATTAAAAATAGCATTCAGTAGGTGCGTGTTCGAGTCCAGCCTTAGACAGACCGACAACACGTACACGTAATTTTATCTACGTAAACCCTTTATTGTACAAAAATAAAGGAAAATTAAAAACAATAGACAAACTAAAAAAAATAGACAAACTAAAATTAATAATATAGGTAATGGAATAGAACCCTCCATTTCATCGATAGTCTCAGTGACCTGCCGACATGTGCGACAAATTTCGGTCCATTGATTTGCTAAAAGGTCAAATTCGGGTGCTTTTATATTCTGCTTACATTGTATCTCAATATCTCGTACTCGACACTTAGTCTTGTATGAGTTGTCTGGCGCCACAGAATCGGGCTCAAACTCATTACTGAATTAATTAAGCTTCGAAAGAATTTACTATTTTTAGCTTATGCTAATGAAGTTAGAAAGGGCTGTTATTAAAAAAGGTTAATTTTAACTGAGGTCAAGATACGGAGACCGTGTTGACGTCTAAATTTTTGCGTGAACTATCTTCTTACGAAAAACCTTAATAGTGTAATTTATTTTACGTTTGCTAGTAATTTCGTGTTTGAACTATGTATCTGAAACTCGTCAAGGCTTTCAAAGTAATTAGATTTTTAATTTAATATTTTATCTCATCATCTCGGTATACATTATTATAAGCTGCTGCCCTAAATGCTGTTGGGTTATATGGTGCTGGGCATAGACTCTGCTTGAGCTGTACTTCATTCGTGCAGTGAGCACCAACTGCGAGCCCAGTGCAGATTGGTTATTTCAGACACACCATTGAATTATTTGCAGGTGTGTACAGGTTTAATCACGATGTTTTCCTATTAAGGAACCACTGTAAAGCTAATGGTGAATTTTAAATGTAATTTTGCTCATATTTCGAAAAATCCTGCGTGGATCCTGGCTCCAACCCATAGTCCTCTGCTTGAGAGGCCATAGGTCAAACCACTAGGTTACCACAACTTCTGCTAAAATATACTGAGCGGCAAAAAATCTGGCCCATTAATGTATTTTTACTGCTTTATGGTGTGCAATAAAGAATATTTGTATTGTATTGTATTGTATGCAGTAATAGGTACTTTTGTATGTCGAGTGGACCAAATTTCGTGCCGCTAAGTATATATCCGTACGTAATGCACTGTTGATACGTTGCTAGGTTTTGTAAGCAAAGAGAAACTGAACTAAGCAGTGTCTTCAAGTTAATATTTGCTTCAAACTGCAAAGCACCTTAAGGGAAAACAAATTAGTTTAGACAGCCTTTCAGACTCATCTTCCAGCGACAACTTCGAAGACTGCAATTGTTATTTCACTCGCATTTCTAAAACTCTAGACACATACAAGTCTAAGGTTTTTCAAAACACTTTACTGGCAAAACGTGCACAATCCATCATTTTTCCATTTCGTTGCTTACCATCAGGCGTGTTTATGGTCAAATTCACGCCTATTTTGCATAAATATTGCCACTGTTTTGATGCATCACGAAACGACACAACAACGACACACTGTGATTAGATACACACACACTGTCATCAACATGTCCAATACCATAAATAATTGCACATGTATTAATCTTCTTCCCTATTTCCAGGTCAAAATGCGCTGCCTAATACTCCTAACCCTGGTGGCCGCAGCGTACGCGCGTCCAGCCCTCATCTTCACCCAGCCTCTTCAGCCAATCGGCATCGAGTATGCCCACTCTTCCGCCCC
>NC_133494.1:11756060-11776102 GCF_025370935.1 Choristoneura fumiferana
CAGGGGGTCGTGCCAATGTTGTACTCGTATTGCATATTACTTACGAAGATAATACTCGTTTTACGAAGTAAATTAAGAAAGAGAATTTAATTTTGTACCTTTCAGCGTCGAGACCCTTGGTCCGTGGGGCCCTGGCACTCTGAGTCTCCTCAAAGATCTATCAAAGAGTCTCAGAGATATCACAGGAGACCGAAGAGCTGGCAGTTTCCTCGCTTAACGCATCAGTCTTGCGATCCAGCGGGAAAATGCTGAAAATTCTATTTTAATCTGTCACTATTTAATTTTTTTTTTTTAAGTACTAAATTTTAAACATTGTAATGGACATCTCGCATTTATGGTCAATGACATGTGCTCCGTAATTGTCATGTATATCGGAATAAAGTACCTTTAAATAGTTTATAATATGGCTCAAATTGTAATATACGTGATGTGGATGTACTTTCAAATAAATAAATAAATAAATAAAATGCTGCCCGCATCTTTGGTATAACCATGCCGCAGTCTATTTTTAGATTTTATAGTTTTAGCTTATTTAATTTTTGTATGTTTTTTTTTCTTTATTGTACCTACCTAAAAAAAAGAAAGAGGTAAATGATATTTCAAGCAGTTACTTACTTAACAAATCCGAACTAAATATTTTTTTCAAATCGGTTTAAGGGAGCGTTTATTTGATAGAACTTTCAGTGTCTTAACTTTTTGGGCTCGTTTTAGTTATTAGTATTTGATAAAATAATTATTGAAATCAAAATACCCAAATCTTCTATTACCGTGGTACATGGACAGGCTGTACATTCCATTACCGCGAATTGAGCTTCTATTACCGGGGTATAAAAAAACGGCAATTTTCTACCATCGGTAAAAGGAACCGACACATGTTTTGGAACTTATACCGAGGGATTAAAAAAAGGTAATGGCTTTGGTTCTGTACATCAAATATTTTTGAGAAATTTAAATAAAAAACTAAAGTATGATTCGAAATAGTGTATCCAGCCCATTGTATCCTTATTATGCTTATGCCTCAGTTATAGTTTGATGTATGCATGCTGAGTAAAAGTCACAACTTTATCAAAAAATCTGCACTTACGGTACCCTAAATGTGAATTATTTTAACAGAAAAAAAAATGTCACTCGATAATAGGACTTCTTTAAGAACCCATTACCGACCCAAAGACAATTGAATGGGTCGGTAATAGATTCCATACATTCTATTACGAGGGTTATGCGATCATACCATCGTTAATTGCTTAATTTGGAGTATTGTAAATCTAATTCCGACCTATAAAAACTATAGGATAGAGTTGTGATTGAATTACAAATCAAATATACTTATTACATCCTTGGCATATAACCAAAATTACATAACTGGTAAGTAATATAAAATTTCCGCAATATTTAAACAACTTGGCAAAATAACGTTTCTATAGAAACTACAAATTCAGTATGAAGTTTTTGCTAAAAATTAAGAGTTTGTTAATACTTTTCATACCACGAAATAGTTTTTTAAAAGCGTGAATAGATCAAGATTGAATAACTGTAACAAATTAATAAACGATAATTTATACCAAAATAAAGCTTGAAGAACCAAAACTACCACTTTAACTATTACCGTGATATACCACGGTATTACAATCAACAGTTAAAAAATGGCGCCTATCGCCGCTGTATTTTATCCATTTTTAATCGTATTTCGGGCCAAAAATATACAAAAAGTATTTCAGAACTCGTACAAAAAACTATAAAAAGCCATTTAAAAACCATAACATTAGTTCAATTGCCATAAATATTTTGTAAAACACTAAATAAGATTCGAGTCTGCTTGTATGTGGTGTCACGCGTTAGTATGGCAAATCCTCTTCCGTCGGTGCCATTTCGGAAAATCACGAATTGCGAGATCTTTATTCATTTCACATACACTAGCGCTCATAATCCGTGAGTCGACTAAATAAGCTTTTATCTTGTAAAATATATTTTTTTTTAGAAATCTATCGGTTTGATTATAAAATGCGTATTTTAAATTGCCGCGGTGATGGCCGTCGATTTCGATACCCCCGTAATAGGCGTTTCGTTACCTTAACAGCTGAAGATTAATTAGGTAAAAAAAATGTTTTTTTCCGGAAGTTTACTTACTCAGCTAGATTTTTATAGGTAAGTAACACATTTATTTCATTGATTTTTGATTTTTTTTTCGTCGAATCGCAACGAATAATATATTTTTAGGCCAGCACCATTAATCTATTGAAAAAAGGGTTAAGTTTTAGAAGAATCTTCATGCAGTTACTGTCAGATGAAAAATATTACTGACCTATATACCTAACTACGAATAAACAGCACAACATAAAAAATACTGACTACCTGTGTATGTTTTTCGGATACATACATACTCGTACATCGTTGTCAGACGCAAACGAAATACAAAGTTAACAAAATACCTAAGACCGACTTATCCTTGACAGGTTTTTATTATTGTTGCAGTTTATTATCATCATCATTCCGAGTTTAATAATTTAATCTAAAGGCCGGCAACGCACTTGTGACTCTTCTGGCGTTACAGGTGTCCATGGACGACGGTAATCGCTTTCCATCAGGTGATCCGTTTACTCGTTTGCCCACCTATTCCATAAAAATATTTCAATATTTGCACTTTATGGATACCTATAGAACGAAAATAATACGATGTTTTACCGAGATCCGCCTGTATTTTCGATATAAATCTCTGTAACGATAATAATACTGCAATATGTATTAATTAACAAATAATAAACAACCGTCAAGCATGAGTCGGTCTTAGGGAAAACATATACTTATAAGTAACTCTCAGCAAATAAAGTTGAATATAATAATCTTTTATGCGCCCCTTAATTTTCTAATTTATATTTCATTTTGATTATATGTAGTGGTAGGGTTTAGTTTGTCCGTGGACGTACGGAACTCTTACAGATGTATTTATAATTTTTTTACAAATTGAATTACGAGAAAAAATGTAGATCCGTTTTTCCGTAGACTTAGCTGTTTATGTTGACTCTACAATACCTACTCTACATACAAATTACAATGACAACAATTAGATGATGGGCGGACAAGGCGTTTGTTGATGTGTCCAGTCCAACCCAAACAACGCGTATAATACAAGTGTTTTCACAAGTTTAGTGAGTTAGTATACAGAAATATTAGTAGGTTTTACACGTTCCTTAAATTTGGATTATAATTTTGTATGTTTTTTTCTCTTTTTATCCGTTATGTAATCTTTGTGTAACCGGAAGACGAAGCGTTGGCAGGCCTCCCACCAGGTGGACTGACGACATCGTGAGAGTAGCGGGAAACCGGTGGATGCAAGTGGCGAGGCCTTTGTCCAGCAGTGGACGTCTTCCGGCTGATGATGAATCTTTGTTTTCGATTTCTTTGTGCAATCTTGCATAAATGTTGTTCAAAAACATTTTAATGGAATGAAATTATGGCTTTACAAATTATTCAGGAGGTTTGTATTTTTCTGTGTGTTTCAATAGGTAATGATAACAAATAAAATGAACTGATACTGCGTAAGTAGCTCAAAGGAATAATAAAATATATATTTTTTTAGGGTTCCGTACCCAAAGGGCAAAAAACGAAAACCCTATTAAGCACTCAGACTTCGCTATCCGGTCGTCCGTCCGTTTGTCCGTCTGTCACCAGGCTGTATCTCATGAACCGTGATAGTTCGACAGATGAAATTTTTCATAGATTTATGTATAACTGTGGCTGCTATAACAACAAATACTAAAATAAAAACAGATTAAATTAAATGTAGGGGGGCTTCCATACAACAAACGTGATTTTTTTCCGTTTTTTTGCTAATGTCTAATTAATGTTGTATAGATGGTACGGAACTCTTGGCCGGTTTTTTTATAATTTGTAAGTAGATCAAATCCTGCATTGGATGCACCTTTTTTATTTATTAATCACATTTTACAAAAATAACAACTTAAAAATATTTTCGCCAAACTGCTAAGCAGTTTGTTGGCGAAGACAGCACTCTTTTCTCTTTTCTACGGAACCCTAATATCCTACGTAGATAGTTGGATTTTAGGGTTCCGTAGTCAACTACGAATCCTTATAGTTGCGCCATGTCTGTCCGTCTGTCTGTCCGCGGGTAAGCTCAGAGACCGTTAGTACTATTGAATTCGAGCGTCCCCCGCCCCCTCTAAAATCTAAACTGTTGGGTGGAAAAATTAAATTTACCTAAACTTGGAAGATTCAGTACAGAATACGAAATCCTTAGAAAAATATTATTTGATTTTTTCGTAATGGCTACGGAACCCTATCCTGGGCGTGTACGACACGCTCTTGGCCGGTTTTTTGAAATGACACAGGTAGATATTAGGTACTTTTAACACCGACATTCCAACGGTATCGGGGTTAAATCTCGAAAATGCACCCACTGGGTACAAAGTCATGGAATTTGGCACTGTTGTTTATAGCTATAGCAACATCAATAAATACAACGATTTATTTTTTGGAAATTTAATAAAATCCCAGAGCGAAACCTCGTGCGAAGCCACGGGCAAGCACTAGTAAATTCTAATTCTTATTAATGTAAAAACGTTTTCGAAAATCCGCCCCAACCCTCTAAGTATTTATTAAAATTCTTACGCGTTGTTTATACCGAAGGCAATCAGTCAACTTCCTTGTGTAATAACGCTAACGTAATGAATTCATCTAAAAATAACGCCATATTTCTTTCAGCGGTGCGTGCTGTTAGTTATTTTATTATGTGTATACGGTATTGTATAGAGAGCATCGAGTGGGATGTCACGCGAGCCATGCCCTTATTGTGGGGCACAGTGGGCTATTTGCAAGAAGGTGAAACAAATAATTCGTTAAGATACCATACGTTTTTTTTAAAACAAAATTCCAAAAAATATTATGGTCAAATACTTAGATACGAAATTGAAGTCTAATGTCAAGAAGATAATAATATCTAAGGCTTATAAATGTGAAAAATAATTGAATAAAGATGTAGTGTGTAATGATTTTGCATCGTATTTTATTGGAAAAAATCATATTTATCTTGCTGTTTTAATTAGCTTCAGTACTCATCGTACAGTCACCAGCACCAATATCTGATACAACAAGCGTGCATAAATATCTGATACGACTCTATTTCTAGTGCCGGAAAGGACAGGTCAGATATTTTTGCACGCTTCGCTGTGGCAGATATTAATGCTGGTGACTGTACATCCGTTTTGGCATTTGACACTAAATAATAAAGTTCCGTATTAATGGATATGAAAATGTCACTCATTTCATCTTTATTCTTCATTGTTTCTCCAGGTGCCGTTGTATTCCGACTTTTCCTGATGGAAATACCATTATGAACTTACTTACTTACTTACTTACTTACGGTTCTTGCAGCATAGAATAAAAATGAGTTCAAATATCTATTTAATAAGTGAGTTACACTGTACCTTACTTTACAGTTCTAACAATATTAAATAAAGGGCTGTAATTGCACTTTGCATGTTTCCATGTCTGATTAAAAATACTCACGATTTAGTATTTGTAAATTATTAGTCTATTTAGGACGTTTTCTTTTCAAAAGTAAGTAATAAATTTTTCACCCATATTAGGTACTTAATATTTCCGCAGAGTTGAGACTGTAATTTTTTTTAACCTGTCCTCTCCCAGAGGCACAAATTTGTGCCCAAATTCCTTTGATCCTGTTATCCTGGGAGATGACAGATTAATGTCTTGTCTAAAATTCATTACTTTTATTTCGTACAAACAACGTTCAAACGCTCATTGTTAATTGCTTATTCAGATGTGATATAGCAGACAAAAATTTCATGTCCAAATCGCAACTTTCTTTGACCACTGTGCGCTGTATCAAGATCCAAACCACAGCGGCTCACTTCCTGGTAGAATTAGGAGTTTTTCAACAAACCCAGCGGTCACGACACGCGCCCCACTGTGCAATTACCACTAGCATTACTAGTAAACCAGGAAAATGACTTAAGTAGTCAGTACATTTTTGTACTGTGAAAATGTTTGGAATAAGGAATGATTGTTTTATTTAACAAAGAGTAAAGGATTTTTTCGTAATAATTAGCTATAATACAACCACTTTATTTCATTGTTTCCTAAGTAGGTTTAAAGTAATAAAAATGTACAAAAAACCGGTCAAATTCGAATCGGGCTCGCGCACCGAGGGTGTTGTACAAATTTGTAGGAATCTACGAATATTCAGTGTTAGCAGAGCCCCTTTTCTCAGCAAAACGTACCCAGTGTGGGATCATTTTAGATGGTTCCTGACGTAGATAGACAAAAAAACAGACTTTTTTTGTTGGTTGTGCTACAAGAGCTTACCTTCATACCATTGCAAGTTTCAAGTTTCTAGGACAACTTAGATACCCTACAAGTTTCCTGTTTTAACTTTTATGGGATATTAATCATTATACATTTTGATTTCCTTGACTTAAGTACATAGGTATAATAGAAGTTTGATTGTTCTCTACTTCATATATACAAAATAACAGTGAAAAATGAGACAAAGGCCGTATGTGAGAAAAGATTTGACACATTAGGTCATCATGGTATGTACGTAGGTCAGTCGAGGTCAAAGTTATCTTTACACGTTACTAAAGCACCTTGTCACAATATTATGCCTCCTGACAAAAGACATAAAGTGACATCGACAAGGTAGTAAAAGTATCTATAATATAATAAACCTATCTTTGACCTCGTATGTAAGTGATCACAGACACTCGCAATTTGCCAACGGGGTCATACTTGTCCATTCTGTACATAACTAAGTACCTATACCAGTATAGGTAAAAAACTTAAGACGATGACCAGACGCCGTGTTGCCTAGCGTTTCTGACGGTCGCGATCGCAATCAAATGACAGCTTTTGTATGCGCTGTCATTTCATTGCGATCGCGAGCGTCAGAAACTAGAGCAATACCGCCTCGGGTCCCAATTACATAACAAATTACAAGATTTTGTATTGAAATTCACTAGGTAATACTATTTGCTTGTAACTTGTTATGCAATTGGGCCCGGGTCATCTTAAGTTTATTACCTATAAGTACGTATCTGTATACTGTGGCTGGGACCTGATGATTTTCCGTTGGCGGGCGCGCTGTCGGGTGCCACGCGCCGCCGCCGGCGCAGCCCGCGCCGCGCGCGCGCAGCCGCGCCCACAGCGCCGCGCAGCACGCACTCTCATCCGAACTCATGCTTTTTTTAATTACATTATTTTTAAGTCTTTTTACTTCTTGTCACGAGTCTAACATACTAAAAATCCCCGCGTTTGGGTCTGGTTTTTGAACTCGCAATCTCAAAAATACCACTTTCAAAGTAGTGTAAGATTGGGCTGAATTTTGAATATTATGAGTAGAGTGGTTGAAAATTACAGCAAGGTATTATTAGTCAACAGTCGAAAATTAAATTGAGCTGAAGTTAGTACTTAGTTTTGTACTTATGAATTTTACTTTCGTGAAGGGTAAAGTCGGGGTATTTAGACCACTTAGACTCAATAAGTAGAGTAACTTTATCCCATAATAAAGTCATATTTATAAAAAAGGGCTTAATAAAACCATACAAATGTGGACGCCCGCGCTTAGGTGAAACCAACGTCATATATGGCAATGAGCCATAACCATAATTAATTTCAAAACAATAAAAGATGAACCGAGTTAATCTGGAAGAATGTTTTTAAATATGGTTTTAATTATTATTTTCCCAATGTCCTAAGTTCCTCAGGGCTATAAGTAACCCGTTACACCCGTACCGTACGCTACGGTACCTAATTTGATTTCACAAACCCAGTTCCTGACGACAGATTAAAAAAAATATGCTAGCAGTGAATATGATACAATAGCCGCTAGAATAACTAACTTTTTTTTTAGTACTAGGTTTGAGTAAGTATTGGATTTATTGCTCGAACGGTCTCGCGTAGGCACTGGTCATAAAGGCTGCGGTGCATTTCTGAATAAATGATCATTATCGATCTGCTCGCTGTAGCTCTACAAGTATAAAATTATAGGTGAGTATATCTCCAACGTCGTTAATTACGCCCACAGGCAAGCAGTTGAGTTACCATTTAAGGTTCGACTACACTTCTGCTCAAAATACGCTAACGCGAAGGCGAACAGAGGCACTTGAAATCGCTATCGTTTTCATCACTTTGTTCCGTCAAACGGTTTACTTAGAATGAGGGTAGAGCATGGTAGAGCGACGTTGAATGTGATCGCTAGTCAATACTCAGGTGACCTCAAAAGTCCCAAAAGAGCTAGAGTACTTATTAAGGGTGTGGTGAAATTATTTATTAAATATGAGCCTGTTATTATCCTCTTTTTAATTGTAGGAAAAAAATCTTAGTTCCTTTTCATAAGCTAGGCATAATAATTTAATTTGAGAGGTAGTTTTTAAGGGGCACTTATTTTGTTTTTCATCTTTTTTGCAACGTATAGATATAAGTACCGTGCGATTTCCAAAATCTACCCCCCCCCCCCTCCTGAAAAAACACGCAATAATTTTGGGTGCTCTTTAACTTATACTTACTCCGATAGATTTTTTTAAGAATAAACTTGAGTGCCTTGCCTTATTATTACAGACCGTCTCTTAATACCTTATTATACTTACAGTAAGTAATTACAATTCCAAGCACCTGTTACTGCAATAATTGACTTGATAACACATGGCTATAGATAAGTATGTAAAAGTTATGAATTTTATGATAAATGACAATGCGTGCACCTCTGGTTTATTCCAAATTAAAAAAAAAACTGGGAGTATTCAAGTGAATAATTTTAAACTACTTGAATTAAATCTCTACTTATTTAATCTATTACGCGATACTTGGGTACGAATACTTAATAACTTTCCTGCGATTTTTTGAGTGTTTAAACGTCAAACTGACTTTAAAAAAAATTACGCGTGCAATGCCCGACGAACTGGCAGTCACGTTTTATTTGTAACTTTTTAATTCTGTCGCGTGTTGTGAAGGTTTTTTATAGGCGCGAGGCGCCATCGCCGGGCGCTCGGCAGCGACTGAGACTAGGTATCGACTACACAACAATACTCAGGAGATGTAAGGGATGAAAAAATAAACCCCCTGCTCTATGGTGAAGGGTAGTGCCTTATTGCTTCCCCATTTAGACTTGAGAATAGGATGAACTGCAAGTCGAGCGCATGTGGTATATAAATGGTTCGTTCGGCGTTCTTATCATATGACTTAATTGGCTTATTATTGGGGCTGTAGACACTATTTCATTTTCTTATTTATAACTAACTAGCTTATGCCCGTGACTTCGTCTGCGTGGATCTAGGATATCGCGCGGTGGCGCCCTCTACCGGAATAGAAGGTATCCTGTGTTGATCCTTGGGGTTCAAACTTATCTCTAAGTAAACTTACCTTTCATCGTACTCGGTTCAGTGGTTTCGTCGACGTGAAAGCGTAACAGACAGACAGACAGATAGTTACTTTCGCATTTATAATATTACACACGAAATCACGTAGCGACTGAAAGCGACAAGGTACAAAAGTGATCACTTATTTATGACATTGACTGTACGAGACTTGTAGAATCACTATAATATGAAACAACAGAATACGCAGAATAGAATTTAAATAACTAAGAACTCTACTTTCTTAGTAATTGACACTTCAACGTATAAATTCTCAAATATGTTTTTGTAAAATATTGGTTTCTTTTTCATCAATTTTTCAGTTCCAGACTCCGGCCTTTATGACAAAATGACACATACATATAATATTCAATAAAATGATGTAAGTTCAAAAAGTAACTTGTCATGGCGTATGACTTCCAAACAAGGACTTACCTATCTGACTTCGAATAAACTTTCTGGCAATCCAAAAACACACGCATACTGGGTTAGGTTAGGTTAGGTTAGCCTATAATGTGTAGGTAGTTTGTGTAAGTTGCGAAGTAATTTTATAACATATCCTTAATCTTTTATACAGATATTTTATAAAAACGGTCTTTATTTGAGCTGGAAATAAAACGCTTGGAAGGTGAACGTTAAAAAACTTTATTAAAATATACCACTTAGGTAGCATTGACTTACCAAACGCTATCAATTAAAAATTGAAATGAGTGACAACACAAGTGAATTTTGCTTTAATTTCGTTTGAATGAGACTTGTGTTGAATCCTTTAGTGCAGCTTTATTTCGTTAAAAAAATGTTTCTTTTGAGTATCTTACTTCAGTATTGAGAGCGTAGGTAGGTAGGTACTTTTCCTCCAGGGCCTAATGGCATAATAAAGTACAAGCTAATAATATTAGTAAATTTCAATATAAAATCGCTAATACTATTAGCTTGTATTTTTTTATGCAATCGGGCCCAAGTGGGATTAAAAATTTTCAGTCTGTGTGACGATGTCTCTATAAAAATATCATAGACATGGGCACTGACATTCTAGCTGGCGCTAGTATCAATCATGTCAGGAGGTAATGATTTTTGACAACCTTGACACTTGTGTCACGCGAGCCAATCACAAGCGAGACTGTAACGTCAAACGGACCCCATGATACCAACGCCATCTATATTTCGCCTGTCTAAACACCCTCCTTAAGCGCGCACGCATTTCATCCGCTTGGTGGCGGGGTCTTGCTTGCACACCTCCTGCGGGCTGCACTTCTGGTTGTTGCAGTACACGCCGCTGCCGGCTAAAATTATAATGAAAACCATTTTAGAGTCAAAATATATGCATCGTTTGGAGTTCAAGAGAATGAGGACTATCGTTTTTTGTCTCACTAGATGGCGCACTGTTGTGTGAGGTTTTTAAGTATGGCTTTCAAAGTCTGTTATTACGGGCGTGAAACAAAGTTTAGATTAAAATCATATTTAATACACCTTAAAATTGTACCATAAAAATATCAAGCATGCCACAGTGTTGCATAGTCCCCGTTTTGTTCGGAAAAAAGGGAGGACAAAGGTTTCCGAAAGACAAAACTGTCTCAACAGACATTCATTGCCCCGGAACGCATATTTGCCATAATTAATTTCAGATATTTCCAAAATATTCACAAAATTATTCTAATTATAAATGAACCCGCGTAGCTCAAAAAACTATGAGATTTGACATTTCAGAGACCTCACGCTACACTAGCGCCTCTGGTGGCGAATTCATACGCGATAGCCCTCATTGTCACAAATTTAAGATTAGTGTGGCTCGGTGAGCTCAAGATCTTGCGAGTTTTTAATACTTATGATTAAAAATAAACAAGAATCAGTAGAAAAATGCGACATGTAGAAGAGATTAACATAATTATCATAGCCGAGCAGACGGTGACCGATTGATTCGCTACTTCTATTGCGCCAATTTTCAACTCGCACGTTTAAGATTAACCTGAAACAATTCGAAATATTCACAGTTCCAAAATAAACTTTACATAAAACACAACTGGTTGAATTTTAAAATGAGAAAATTTCGAATCATTTCAGTTTAATTTTAAAGGTGCGAACTATTCGCAAATACTTCATTTGGCACAACATCATTTGGCAGAGTAACATTGACATCATTTCATACTCAACTTACTCGTTTCGTCAATTAGTAAGTCGGCATAAAATCTATACGTAGATCAAACCATTTGGTCGATTATTCATTTTGTAATTGTCATTGTTTATTGTGTTCTTATAATAAATAACCGGAAACGCTATGAAAATCTAGAAAAATCATTTGTAAAAGTTGTCCGAACACTGGAAATAATGACCCAAAATCTGGTGGGAACAGAGTTGTGAAAAAAATTGTATATAGGAGTAGTGTCCGTATAGATGTCGGCGGCCGATCGTAAAATCCGCCAGATCACGAAATCCTAGGCATATCGTGAAACGCCGCCATTTCATGATATGCCTAAACGTTGGCCAGGCATATCACGATGTGCCTGAGAAATAATACGGCAGATCGATTAGAGCAACGCATTCGTCGATATTCCTAGCTCTATACCGGGCACATCGTAAAATAGTTTCTTATTTGGCCACTGGTGGCGCTGCGTATGCAATGGCGGCCGTGACCAGCTGACCGGCCGTGTTTGTTTAGCGCGTGAAAAATGTCGGCGTCACAACAAAATTATCCTTAAACCGAAACTAGTGAATGAATTCAAAATAGAAGTGCAAAAGAAGCTTTTGAACATCAGCTCCGTTCAAACGGATCAAACCGAATCAAACGGATTCTGTGCACAATATGAAAAAACCATGGACGTCTGTCCGTATTTTAGAGGTTAGTATTTTGTTGATAAATAAAGTATTCACTGGTTGTTATTTATTTATATAGAAAAATTTAGGTACGACGAGCGAAGCGAGGAGTGGTTAGTATTAATTGTGATCACGACGCACGAGCCGAGCGAGCGAAGCGAGCGTGCCGCGGCAGCGGCCGGCGAAGTGCCAGAACCGATATGGCGGCGTTTCATGATATGCCTAGGAATTTCATGATCTGCCTAAACTGGCCAAATCATGAAATGGCGGCGCTTCATGATATGCCTAGGAATTTCATGATCTGCCTAAACGTCACTAGGCAAATCGCTAAACGGTGAGTTTTGAACGATATGGCGGATGTCCTTAGCCAATTCATGAAATGGCGGCATTTCACGATATGCCTAGGAATTTCGTGATCTGGCGGATTTTACGATCGGCCGCCGACATAGATATGTCGACTTAAGTCCTATATCAATACTGTGCACTACTACATACAGCAGGTCATTTATTTAAGTTTTCATGTGTACAGGGAGTACCATTATTCAAGTGTTTCAACCGTCTCATTTTCGTGGTTACATTTCTTTATGAATGGGCTGTAGAATTTGACGTTATGTGCGATTATTTTTAAGACATCCCGTACTTCTACTCAATAACCTAGAAACTGCAACACAACCTAGAGATTTCAACAAAAATGTGCCCACTAAAATGATACGGAATAAACGCTTGAATAATGGGCTAATGGCCCGTGTAGATAAGTCAAAATGCCATATTCGAAAAATGACTTACTTAAGTCCCGTATCAGTTCTGTGCACTACTACATAAAGCAGGTAATTTATTAAAGTTTTTCCCTACCTAATACAATTTAATTTAAAAACGCTCGAATAGGCCTTTCCCAGTTACTTACCCGAGTATTTATCGCCGCTGGTGCCTTGCCCGTTGCTGACAGGCTCGGCGCACGACATGGCGTTGCATCCGTTGCGACAGCACAGCTTGCCACCCTTGCAGTCGTAGTTTTGCGTGCATTTTGGACTACAGCCGTATACCTTCGTCGGAAGAGGGCAGCTGCCTGGCGAGATCAAATACGGATCGCTGTTATTTAGATTAATAGATTCACAATACCATTCCGTGCTTTTCCGGGGACCGCGGAAGTGGGGTGGTGAGGGAACTCTGCCAAAGGTTTCTTCACGTTTATGCATGAGGTTGCCTGCGCTGTGAGACCCTGTTTGAAGGGGAGGGAGAGTATTTGGCCTCTGCCCCTCACTTCCGTGGCCATTAGGTCATTAATTTCAAATAAAAATCCCATTCGAATGTTAAAGCAGTTTGGTCATCAATTTGTTGTTCTATCAAAAAAACAGACAAGTGTCGTGTCAGGTCACGCACAACTACCATGATAATATTAAGTTTTAATCGACTTCTCGTGTGGATTGGAACTTCACCAAAGAGGGGCATTACCGGAGCCGTAGCCCCGACTACTCTTCTCGAAATTATTAACTTACTAGCATCTGTGTAGCTGATGAGCAGAATCACCGCAAACACGGAGAACACCAACACCGTTAAGGATCCTGAAACAAAGTTTAATCATGGAGCTTAAATACAGCAAGTATTTTTAGTACAAACACAAATAGTAACCCGACGTTGATTTTTAGTGCTATAAAACGATATTGTGAAGCGATGTTTTATATCTTTCGTAATTATAATATTACAACTATAAAAATATCTCTCTCACTATTATTTCATAAATTGTTTCATTTAATATACATTCCTTTTAATTTTATTTCCATATTTTTGCACCTACTGACTTTACCTACGACGTTTGCATGTTTTGTGAACTTGTATTACATTAAACATTATTTATTTATAATACAATTTTTATTATTATTATTTTTATTATACTTATATTTATTTACATTATTTTTATTTACATTTTTATTTCACTGTTCATTATTGTTATTATTATTTCTAGAATATAATTATAATTCTATAATTTGTGATTTTATTTTTGACTGACGTTTAATCTATTTGGATTAAGTACTAGGTATTATACATTATTTTACTTGTATACATATGAATACACTCTTCTGAAATAGGAAGATATAATGGACATGTGTTTATTTATACCTAATATATTTTTCAGAAATTTCATAAGGTAATAAATATAATCTACTTATCTATTATTTAGTAGCAGTTTTGGCTCGACCCTCAAATAAAGCAACGTGTTCTAAACGAACACACTATTTTATTAATTCCGCAGTGATTTATGATGCATAATATCATTATCTGTTTATAATTATGTGTCATTATATGTTTTGCAAGCGCCCCTTGACCTATTAATCGACGCAAATATCGCGAAATGATAAACAGGCGAAAACATTTTTAAGAAATCGAAGCTTTATCCATGACTTTAATGCCAGCTAGCAGTCATTTTTCAAGCGTTTCAACCGTCTCATTCAATTTTCATGGTCACATTTTTAGGGTTCCGTAGCCAAAATGGCAAACACGGAACCCTTGTAGTTTCGCCATGTCTGTCCGTCTGTCTGTCCGTCCACGGCTTTGCTCAGGGGTTATCAATGCGAGAAAGCTGTAATTTTGCACGAATATATATGTAAACTATGCCGACAAAATGGTACAATAAAAAAAAATTTTTTTTTGTACCTCCCATAGTCGTAAAGTGGGGGTGATTTTTTTCTCTCATCCAACATGTGTGGGAGTTGAATAGGTCTTTTAAAATCATTAGGGGGTTGCTATAACAATTTTTCGATTCAGTGATTTGTTTGCAAAATATTCAACTTTAAATTGCAAATTTTCATTAAAATCGAGCGTCCCCCCCCCCTCTAAAATCTAAACCGGTGGGTGGAAAAATTTGAAAAATTCAGGATGGTACCTATATCAAACTTACAAGGAAAACTATAACGGTTAAGTTTTCTTGAAAATTATTAGCAGTTTAAGAGTAAATAGCAGCCTAAGGTATAAAATATACCTACTTAATTTTTCTTAATTTTTAATAAAATATTACTTAATTTTTCGTAATGGCTACGGAACCCTATTTCGGGCGTGTCCGACACTAGCGCAAACCTCCATGACAAAGTCAGTTCTCTTTATATTTTGTCGCCATGACAGATCATGACCAAAGAGTATTAGTAGGTAGGTACTTATAGAAATCATGATATTATATTTATTAGTAACAAAATAACATGATATTTACATCGATAGTAACGATAGAGCTATATTTCCAAAAAAATAATTGAAATAATATGACATTATGGCATTTAAGATACTCAAAAAACTGTTTACTGTTTTGTGCTTGTGCTAGTGCTGCACTCTGACGGCAGAAAATTGCAGTAATATTCCCTATTTTTTTTGTACTTCTACAAGATAACCTGGAAACTAACAAAATCTTCTACCATGTCAACAAAAATGTGCCCAATGAAATAAAAAAACGCTTGAATAACCCAGGGCGCATTGTAGGATTTTTTATACTTTTTTTATTTTTATTTGACGATGGAAAACGAGCAAATGGGTCTCTTGATAACTTTCTATGAAGCGGCCTTTTAATTTTATTTCAGATTGATGAAGACAAAGTTTATAGCGAACGTATTGAATACTAGCCGCGTATTAGTTAGTACCTACGGAAACCCACACTTCGCGTGTCCAAGTGGGGTATTGTTATTTTTGAGGTAGGGAATCCTAATAACAGAAACTAACATAGAGATGGTGTACAGGTCCTCTGTCTTGTATGTAGGTAGGTACTTTGCCATTTTAATAGACAATATTCCAGCATGTTTCAACAGGGGCAGACTGAAAACCAGCGCTGGCAGCTTCCACGTAAGCGCAGCATTAGCTGAGTTTGCTCCTTTTGCCGCAGGGCAGACTACTTGCAAAGTTATATTCTTATTTTTTTAAAACTCCTTTTATATAAAAAAAAAAAAAAAAAAATTAAAATTATAACTGTTTATTTCATAACAATTTTACAATTAGTTAAGTGATATTCCTAGCTAATCTTTATTTTTAAAGATTTTAGTTGCTAGGCTATGAGTTGCCCTTAATAAGTAAATTCTTAATTATGTTTTTTATGTTCTTAGGGTTGCTAGTTATTTTATCAATTGTAGCCCTGGGAAAATCATTTAGTATTTGAGGAAGGATGTAGGACCAGATCCTTTTGCCATAAATGTTTTGACATTTTGGAGTGATGAAGTGATTACTATTATCTAGGGTTCGGAGCCTTTTTGGTCTGTCATATCTAACTAATTCTCCCAGTCTATCCTTATATTCTAAAGCTATGGCTAATTTGACTTTATCAAATACATTTATGATTCTACAGTGCTGAAACAATTTTTCGTATTTGTTTCTATACTTAAGTTTAATTTTAAGTGGTACAATGGTTTTCAGTATTCTTACTTGTATATTATATATTTTTTGTAAATAAGTTTTATATGTCCTGCCATAACTAGAGATGCCATAATTAATAATATGATCTGTGCTGTATTGTACTATTTTTTATCTTGTATTGTTTATATTGTTGTCTTGTATTGTTTGTTTAATTGCGTTGCCAATTAAATATTTTCTTTCTTTTAAATGTAGGTACTTAATAAAACTGCTGTATCTTATCTGAGTACAAAAACATGCATAGCGTCGTTACGGTTAGCCGCAAACTAGATTACCTACTCATAGCGGCTGTGGAAAATTTTCTGTCATGTTTGTTTATGAACCAATGTCAATAATGGCTTTTTGTTAAGGTTTGGTTTAAAAAAAATGTTTTTTTTTTAAAGTTTGTTCCATAATTTAGCACCTGATTCTGTCAAACTGACAGTAAATAAATAAATAAATAAATACCACGGGACAATTCACACCAATTGACCTAGTCCCAAAGTAAGCTTAGCAAAGCTTGTTTATGGGTAGGTACTAAGCAACGGATAAATATAATTTTATAGATAGATACATACTTAAATACATATTAAACACCCAAGACCCGAGAACAAACATTCGTATTGTTCATACAAATATCTGCCCCGACACGGGAATCGAACCCGGGACCTCTAGCTTCGTAGTGAGGTTCTCTAACCACTAGGCCATCAAAATCATCATCATCATCATCATCTAGGTCGTCAAAAAAAAGTACAAGTACCTACTTAGATCCCACTAATATTATAAATGCGAAAGTTTTCAGTCTGTTTGTTAGTGTGTTATACTTCATCACGTCTAGCCGCTGAACCGATTTAGATGAAATTCGGTATAAGTACATATAGTTTAAGTTCCAGGGAAGGACATAGGATAGTTTTTACCACGGAAAATTGCATAGGTAGGTACTTTACACTTTTTGTGGGGAGAGGCTACAATATAGAGATCTCTCTCCAGGCAGAGGATATTATTTGTATCTTGACATTAAAAAAATTAAGTAAATGTACTTTTTTTGTATTATTTTTACTTATTTTGTTTATTTTATTCAATTGTATTTTACGTGTTGTCCTAGCAACAGAGCATGTGAAAACTAATAATATTTAAGACCTATTTTGTACACCATGTTTTTATGTAAAATAAAGTATTTGATTGATTGATTGATCCACCAAAATTCAGTGTCGGAATTTATATAAATTGAAATATATATTAACGGAGTATATTGACAATAGGTATTGTTATGACTTCACATTGAATCCCTTCAATATAGCCTATTTCTTCATGTACCTACTTAAATCTACAATGCAATGTTCGAAGACTTGTTATTTTTATCCGACAATGGCATAGCCAAAACGAAGGATTATGATTTTAGGAGTCACGTGTATGTAAGTATAATGGAAATATACGTGTTTCAATCATAAATGAAGCTAGATACAGTCTACTAAACCTAAGTTAACCCATTGTAGCTAAATCCAATAGGTACACAATTGCTTTCACTCGACTAAACTATTATTAGAGCAATCTTTTTAACTAAATTACTATCGCGTTTGGAAAACCGTGGGTAGTCCAAAATGCACCATATCACATTAAGAAAAATTGAAAAATAAAGTCTCAGATATTTAAATTCAAATAGTATCGAAATAGAATGGATAGAAACAGCTATGTAAACATACCCATGTTTTGTATATGTTGCACAAGCTGCGTGTGTCTACTTCTCACTGCCGCTAAGAGGAGACTGGTTCTGGTTCGGCCAGATTGGCAAACATACAAAAAGATTATGAATTACGAAAGCTCAGTTAGTCTTATTTTCGTAGAGTTACTGCCTAAGTGGGTGAAGCCTCTGGGAGAGTGGCGACGTTGCAAATACAGTATCATCGATTTAGAATACCTATTATTATTTATATTATAAATCGATGACAGTAGTAGCTGAATTTGCTTGTTACTTTTTGCTATTTGTTTATTGAGTTCGTTTTAAAATGCTATGGAAGTTTTTTTTTTTTTTTTTAATTCGACTGGATGGCAAACGAGCAGTGGGTCTCCTGATGGTAAGAGATCACCACCGCCACAAACATTTGCAACACCCCGGGGTATTTGCAGACGCGTTGCCAACCTAGAGGCTAAGATGGGATACTCACGTGCCAGTAATTTCATGGGCTGTCTTACTCTCCACGCCGAAACAAACAGTGCAAGCACTGCTGCTTCACGGCAGGATTAGCGAGCAAGATGGTGGTAGCAATCCGGCGGACCTTGCACAAGGTTCCTACCACCTGCAAACAACAAATAATGAAAATAATGAAAATATTAACGTTTGTCTGGGTATTTTTTGATTTTAAGATACCAATGTTTTAACAAAATAAAAACACACATTTTGATTGTGGTCTGTTTTATTTGAACATAAGGACTATGTATGGAGAAATCTTTATATTATAAGAGATGAATAAAGTTTATTATGTTAAAAAAACAAAATCAATTTAACGGTAACAAAAGTGAGCATCGAGACACGAAAAGAACATTTTGTTTATTTTAAATCTTAATAATTGTACTATTTGACTGAAAATCCGATCATAATGAGAAAACGAATAAGCATTATTTATTAATCAGGTATCACAGAAAATAGAAATCGATATTATAATAAAAAATTAAATTAAAACTTGACCAAGAAAATGACGACTACAAATTGTCATTTTGTAACCTTTTAAATAACTATCTAGAAATTATTTAATTAAAGTAAGATTAAATAACTTCAACTCACAAACCCAAAACAGCTTTTATACCTCCCCCCGTGCAGGTATACGGTAGACTTGAACGAAATTATGTTACAACGAAATCAACACAAAAAAATGCTCCTCTAATGACGAAGTTTTTTTTAGAATATTTAGATATATACATTGTCACACGTACATTCAGGCAAAATTAATTCTTGAACACTCTCGCCATTAACAAAATTGGCGTCCCACTGGTCATAATTCCTAATAGCCAAACCTACCTGGAGCAAATGTTGTTGACGGTCAACCATTCTTCATTTAAATCATTAAAATCCAATAACGGCTAAACGATTACACTGTAAAAAGCAGAAAATTCTATAAAAGTGTTATGTATTTTTTTTCTACTTGTAGGGAAATCATCTTTTTCGTGTTCTTTTAATCGTTTTCGTGGCCCCATAGCATTCACGAAAATGATTGACCACGACATTGAAAAGTTCTTACTTTCGCGGCTCTGCGAGTAAATACTATAGTTTGAAGCAAATGAAATCAATATTGATAACTAACTGCAAATGAACTGCACACACAAGCAAACCAAAAGCAAGTAAACTTTATTTATTTACCCAATACTCACCAAGTCGCACGTAACGAAAATGACGCTCGATCTTTGACGCAAATCTAACTTGAACTTTATTACATTATTATAGATAAATAATTATGGCTTGCGATAAACATTATACGTCATATTACGCAG
>NC_133494.1:11776907-11919348 GCF_025370935.1 Choristoneura fumiferana
TTTTGGGTCCCTCTACTTGGTAGTTTGTTAGCTAATACCTCAATTATTAAAGATTCTTTCATTATCACTATTTACTGTTCTGTTGTGTGTATGAATATTAAAATTATTTTTTTCAGTATTTTTTTTATATTAGAGCTATCCAATTTTTCGAAATAAATAAGTACTGAAATTCTTTTCATTTAAATTTAATTTAATTTTTTGAAAAAAAAAAACTAATATTCTATGAGACACTTCCAATTTTATGTGTCATTTACTTTGGAGACTCAAAGTATTTGCATTGTTTAGTGATTAATTTAAAACAAGATTTTATTTTCAACAAATAGATAAGTTTTGAAACTTAATCAGATCCGACTAGACTAGCAGGGCATGATGCTGAAGTTGTTTTTTTTTGTTAATTTTATGGGTTTGCTCTTGACATAGTAAGAATCAGCTACAAAATTATGGTAGTCATTCAGATTACTACAAATCTAAGCACTGAACTCTAAACTATCAAGTAGTCATTAATATTTTATGTGGTTAATTATCAAAAACAATGGAGGGTTTTTTGCGAGTTCTCGTGACACGTTGGATTTGCCGTTCTGATCATGTTCTCGTCTGATGACAATTCGCAAGGTGAAGATTGACGTTTCGGTTATGCAATTAACACGCTAACTAAGCCTACAGAAACTCGAGTTACACGGTTTAAAATATGACCCCCAAAACTAAAAGTAACAAAATAATGGTTTTAAACCCAAAAAAGGCATACTTTTTAATAAACAATCCAGTAAATACTAACTTGCTAGGTGCTTTCGTCGGCCAGTTCGGTGCTCAGACATCTCGTGATGTTGCTCTTCACAACTTTAATTTAGCTGTTGTTTAAAACTTGTTTCGTAGTAATTATCGTTCGCAACATGTTTGTGTTTTGATGAAGCTAATCTATGCCGTCCTGCTTGATCTGGACGGTTTTTATGTATAAACCGTAGGATCGACGCTTTTGGGTCTTGTAGGTGCGTTCGTTGATTAGATTAGAGGAGAGGTTTGCGAAATGTCATATGTCACTTTGACATTTGAACTCGCAATAGACAATACAGTTTTTTTTTAATCCGAATGATTTTTATAAGGAATGTATTCACTTAAAGGCGGGGCCTCATGCAAGTCGCTTCGAACGCTCAATTCCAGCGATAATCTGAGTCACGTGACATATAGCGATAAAGCTGAAAATGTTGAGGTTCCAAAAATAGGAAGCAGCAATGTGTTGCACTGATAAACCCATTTTTGATACTTGTAAACAACGACACATTTCGTCATTTCCACATAACTTGTAATTTTTTTCAAGCAGCCGCCAATGTTGAAGCTGCTGTCGCCACGTTTATTATCCTAGGCCGTTACATCATTACCTAACGTACCTACATAGACAGGGCAGCGACACTTGCCCTGGTTGAACAATGCATCAACTCTATGTATTCTCATTATAGTATGCAAGTGATTAAGATTGCGACTCATACCTGTATACTCCTAGTCAGGCCATCTGTGTTCAGCTCCGTGGACTTAGTCTGCTTCGCTTTACTGTATTCACCACCTGTTGGAGTAGATAAAGTATGACTCCACTGCATGGAGCCCTAATAGGTGTCTTAGGTTTACCTAGTGAACTTATATGGTTATCATCATCAGTTAAGTTATGTACAATTATGTAGATACAAACATATGCTTTCTTTCTAGCGATATATGTGCTTATATTGGCACTCTCGGAGCCTGTATATTAAACATCCAGTGGGATCGCCGCAGGTCACCCACTGTGCTCATACTGCAAGGCAGACTGTGGAGCAGCTCCCCCCTCATATCCACAGGGACCATGAAGAGTTAGTCTAACATGGGAATCGCTTTCATATTCTGAGACCTCAGTCTCGGCGCCAGGTGGACAAGCCACTAACTACTCACATTAGGAGTCAAAGCATTGGTCACACAGACCACAATTATCAAGATATCTGTCTCTATCGGACATTTGGTTATTACAGGTTAATGTAGGTATATGATAAATCTAAGGCACCCATAATGCTACTTGGCACTTGGTATACTTATTATAGTACTTAGCTTTCATAGCTGCGTCGCCCGCGATGTGACCATTATTCCAGGAACACGACACTGACTCTAGTAAACTGAATACTGAACATTAACTAGAAAAGTCACTCTCGCGAGCGCGCCAACTGAACTATGACAGATCGACAGAACAGGAAGTCATAGACTAACTTACCATAGAGTTAAAGGCATTGCCATAGACAATATACATTTCGCGGAAGTGTCGCGACACTCCGGCCGGGAACAAATTAGTGTAAATGTGTCATTAGATTGCGCGTCCATTCCCTTATCCTTTCAAGGGCCCGGACCGCTGCAATTCGTTTATGTCCAGTTTGTGTCTCTAGTCTGCCACCTTCGTTTGTCAAAGAATCTTCATTCATTATGTTAGTGTCGTTCTTTAAATCGTCTTGTTTATCTTTGCTCTCAATCTCTATATCTGCAGTTGTACTATCTGTGGAATCATTTGTCATTCCTTTGCTTGAGTCTATTTCCATCTCGTTGTCAGGTAACGTTTCCATTGGTGGAACATCAGTTTCATTCATCTCAATATCACCGCTTACTACTGACTCTTCAGGTACTATTTCAGATAACCTTGGAGTTTCAACGTTTTCAGTTGGATTGTGAGGTATTGGTTCCTGTTGTTCATTATCTTCCACCTCTAACGGATATAGATGCGCGATGGAACGTGTAAATATAGTGTCTCCTACTTTCACTTTAGCTACCCTTACTAAACCGTCAGATCCTTTTGTCAGATCGATTATTTTTCCTACTTTCCAACCCTCTCGGTTTTTATTATCACCCTTTATCTGAACGATTTGGCCTTCTTTAGGAATGTCTCTTGACATGATACGAGGTTGCTTATGCGAGTGACTATACCTTTCACGTAAACTAGGTAGATAACGATTTTGAAACATTTCTTTGAATTCCTCTAGCAGGATGCGAGCTTTTCTCCAACCTTGAATTAAATTTGTTTTTGTCGATGTGCCTTGTAGTATCGGTTGATTGTTAGCTGTCTTTAACGAGATACATCCAGCTACTTGAAGGAAATCAACTGGCTTCAAAATGTGTTCAAGTTCATTATCAACACATGTCAAAGGTCGCGTGTTTATGACGGATTCTATTTCTTTGGTGATTGTTGACAGTTGGCTGTCCCATAAAAGTTGTTTTTGAAGTGTTCTTCGCATACAATGCTTAACGAGAGAAACAAGTCTCTCATAATAGCCTCCAAACCATGGAGCCAGTTCTGGTATAAATCGCCATTTGATTTTATTTTCTACACAGTATGCATTCTTTACTATGTCAGCTATCAGTTTGAAGTGTAAAGCGTTGTCTGATGTTATAAGTGATGGTACTCCTCTAGTTGAAATCATTCGCCTGAGAGCAAGCAGTCCTTCTTCTGCAGATAGATCTTTAACTACTTCCAAGTGTACTGCTCTAACAGCTAAACATGTGAACAGACATATCCATCTTTTGCTTGTTCCTTTCTCAGATTTTACTGACACAGGTCCTAAATAATCCACTCCAGTGAACGTAAATGGTTTGCTATAATTAACTCGTTCATGTGGCAGTGCAGGTGTGGGTGGTAACTTAAATGGTCCGCCTTTATGTTTCATGCAGCGTGGGCATTTGTTCAAGATCTTCTGAACATAGCGTTTTCCTTGTGGTATCCAATAAGATTGACGGATTAAGCTCAATGTATGGTTGGCACCAACATGATAATTCTTTTCGTGTGTGTCTTTAATAAGTTTATTTGTGAAATCGCAGTCTTTAGGTATGATCATCGGATACCTCTTGTCAAACGACCATTCAGCATATTTAAGTCTACCCTTACACCGTAAAATGCCATCGATATCTTTAAATAGGCCTAAATTCCGACTAAGATTAGTTTCTTTTCCGTCTACTTCTTCTCGAAAGTATTCGGCTTGTATTTTCTTAATTTCTTTTAGTGTACTATCTCGTGGTTCAATGACTTCTTGTTTTTTAGATTGTTTTTCTATTGCTTCAGGATCTTCTCGAGCTTCTTCAGTCTTCGATAGACACTCCCCAACCAAAAGAGTATGTTCTCTAGCCGTGCTTACAGGCCACTTACCAGGCTCATCGAGCAGATAATCTGGTCCGGTCAACCATCGTTGTCTATCTTCTTTCAAACTTGTTGGTCTGGTAGCTACATCAGCAGGATTCAATTCTGAAGGAACATATCTGATAATCAAGTCTTTATTTCTCTTAATCTCCTCAAGCCTTCTCGCTACAAACGGAGTTAATAATTTGCTTGAATTGAACCAGTCGATCACAATTTGACTGTCCGTCCAGAGTACTTGTTGGGTTATCTTGAAGTGAATGAACTTTGTTATGTATTTTATCAAACGACTTCCAATAAGTACACCTAAGAGTTCAAGTCGTGGTATCTTCAAATTCTCTTGGTCTTTTATTGGCACTAGGCGTGACTTTCCTATAACAAAACTTTTTTCATTCTTTCCTACTATATAAACCACAGCAGAATACGCTCTTGTGGAGGCGTCCGAGAAGCAGTGAATCTGACAATCATTGTTTTGAGAATTTTTCAGGTAGCGTCTGGTCAAACTTGTTTCTTTAACTTCGTCTAAGTTTCCTTTAATTTCATTCCATTGATCAACAATATCCTGGGGCAATGGTGTATCCCATTTTATTTTTGTTTTCCATAGGTCCTGTAGCAGTAGTTTAGCAGATAGCAACGTGGGTACTGTGTATCCACATGGATCATAAATGGATGCGATGCTTTTCAAAATACCTCTTTTGGTATTAGCATTGTTGAGTACCTTAGTCCTTAGGTGAAGCGTATCATCTTCCAGGTTCCAGTCCAAACCTAAAACCTTGACAATTTTATCAGGAGCAGCATCAGGAATACTATGCATTAGTTCCTCGGAGTTAGAGCTCCACTCTCTTAAATTCATCGATATTTGTTGAAATGTTTCTTTAGACTTCGAGTATAAATCTAATGCCTCTTGTGTATCGTTGGCTCCAGTCACGATGTTGTCGACATATATATCGTTGGCTAGTTTTCTGACTTTCTCGCTTTCAGCTTTTGACAAGTGATGTTTTATAGTGGCGTTCAACATGAACGGACTCGAGATGATTCCAAATGGAACCCTCGTGAATCTCAGGTACATAAGGTTGTCTTCATTTACTGCCTTATGGATATTTTTAAGCCATAGAAACCTTGTCACATCTCTGTCCTGTTCTTTAAGTCCAATTTGTAAAAACGCCTTTTCAACGTCCGCTGTGATTCCAATGGAGTAGCATCTAAATTTTAAAATTAAACCTGTCAAATCTTCCAACAACATTGGGCCGCAATGAAGATGTTCATTTAAAGACTTGTCTTTGGTTTTGGCTGACGCGTCGTATACAATGCGTAAGGATTTACCAGGTACCGAAACTCCGTGATGAGGTAGGTAGTGGATTGGATTGCTCTCTTCATTTGCCTGTGTGATAGGTACTACTTCTATAATTTCCTTTTCTAATTGGTCCTTTAATGTTTCATCATATTTCCGCAGAGTATCAGCATCTAGCCTCTTGACTAAATTGACTAAGCGTCCGAACGCCAAACCAAAGTTTGATGGTATATGCGGTGGATATTCGTTCCATGGCCAACTTACATAGTATCTACCATCTCTGTTTTCAGTGGTTTCATTAAAATGTTTGATGGCTTCTACATCTCGATCCATTTTGGGCGAGTCGGTGATCCCAATTGACTCTAAGTCCCACAAGCACTTTAAGTTTCCATTGTCTATTGGTGCGTCCGGTCGGTTTAGTCTGGTTTCACAGGATGCTTGGAAGTATGTTACTACTGACAAGTCGTCGCAGGATTTATTTGCGGTCATTCTTGAGACTCCTGAAAGTATCCATCCTAACTCGGATTCTACTAAGTATAAGTCTTCCTTTATTTGTATTTTTCCCATACCCATGAGCGAATAATAATAATCGTTACCGATTAGGATATCAACTCTATCAGATAATGACCCATCGTCAGCAAATACATAATTTTCTCTGCGATTCCAGTCGTTTAGTTTCTGATCCATGTAGGGAACGCTATGAGATATTGATGGGACAACATTAGCAAACAATGTTTTAATGTTATTAGTGCGTGTTTCTATATTCAACTTTACAATCGGGCTATCCAGTTCTTGAGGCACTTTGGTTCCAAAGGTAAAGATGAAAAGGTGATTTTCCTCTTCGGTTTTTAGTTGCAGTTCTTCAGCAATGCTTCGAGTCACGTAGCTCCGTTGGCTTCCTGAGTCAAGTAGAATGCGACACCTTTTCGACCTTCCATTTTCACTTTTCACCATAACTACAGCTGTTTGAAGTACAGTAGGGCCTTTCATGCCTACATGCATCACGCTGGTGCTTGTAGATGGCTTTTCTGTTTCTTCCCTTTTTGTAAAGTTGTTAGGACATAATGCCTTATGGTGACGAAGTCGAAGTCCCTTTGAAGAGCATTTGTAACAAAACTTCTTGAGTTCACATTGTTGAAGGAAGTGTCCTTCTCGAAAGCAGTTGAAACACCTGTTCTTAATTTGGTTTTTCTTTCTTCAATGGTTTTAACTTTCCCACAGTAGACATTATAATGGTTTTCTCCGCAAAAAATGCATGACCACTTCCTTTTCTTTTGGCCATAAAACCTTCCATTGGTCTCCCTTTTAGGTTCAAATTTTCTCTTCATTGGTGTATAATTTTTATTTGGTCTTGAATTCCAATGGCTAGTTCCAGGCTTGTTGTCAGGTGAAGTGAAGTGATTTTTTCGAGGCTTTGCATTATGAGGTTTGTTATTCCTGAATTCCCTCCGTTGCGTTTTCTCTTTGACATGCAAAGTTTCCACTGTATATTGTGGTGCTTCACTCGTGGTCTTCTCCTGTGTCATTCTTTGCGATTCCTCCTTAGCAGAAATAATTATGGACAGTTGCCTGCGGATATCTTCAACGGTCTCCTTCCCATCGGACCCCAGTCTAATTTTTACCTCGTATATTATTTCACTAGGGAATTTCTCCATAAGCAGGAATCGCACATGATTGGAACTGGTGTTCTCTCCCATTGATTGGAGCACCCTCAAGTGTCTTTCAATTTCATCCAACGTTCCACGGCAGTCTTCCATTTTCTCAGCTCGTTTGACGTTGTTCAAGGCCTTGTGATGTGCATATATTATGTCATTTTCTTTCCCATATCTTGTCTTTAATGCATTGACAGCAATTTGATAACTTTTATTTGTGGTATCAAATCCATCCACAAGTCTGGCCGCATCTCCTTTCAGTGAACCCTTGAGGTACAGCAGCTTGTCAACGTCGTTCAGCTTTCTCCGGTTAATATTTGACGTGAACTGGTCCCAGAACTGATGCCATTCAAGTATATTGCCACTAAACTCCGGCAAAGTCAGATCTGGAAGCTTACTGTATGATGATTGAGCGTTTTCTTTACTTGATGTTGTGGTTTCCTCAGACTTCAACTTTATTTTGGTTTCGAGTTCAGCCAACACTACCTCTCCTTGCAACTGATCAGTTGTAAAATCAGAAATTTGGTCCGGGTTCGGGTTATTGCATGTGTTGAAGTAGTTGTACAGTTCAGATGTGAAGCGAGACAGAATAGACTTTAATTTAGCTGTAACCACCTTGGCATTGTCCAAATTTTCGTTGTCTAACGTAATGCAGAGATTGAGAGCTTGTTCTGATAAACATTTAATTTCTTTGACAAATGTGGACAAACGAGTTAACAATATTTCTTCCATAATGGTTAGGTAGAATGCTGAAATTAAATTTAACACCATAATAACATGCAAACATAAATATTGAATCATTAAAAAAATTAATATGACTTGCTGGCCAGTGTCTTAAGTTTTACCTAATTGTGGGTAACAATTTGGCATCGTCAGAATAATATATTAAAGTTTTTGAAGTGAGAAATTGCATCTGACTGTACTCATTGCTAATATGATAAATGAATGTGAAATTGTGGATGTAATGTAAGTAATCACATTATTTATTATTTATAACGACACAGTATTCATAATGTAAATTACAGTAGATTGGCAAAAATTAAAATAATGATAAATAATGATATAGTTTACTTGACGTAAAATAATTCTCTTAAGTTATAAGCTTGCACCAAGATTCTACTACTTAATTTTTTTTTTTCATATGTGGCAACACTTGCTTACTTGTATGGCTTGTTATCATTAATTCAAACTTTGACTTTTCACTGTGTTGCACTTAAATATTCACACACATGAGTAACAGCTACATTAGAAATAGATTTTGTTTAGTAGTCGTCATACATAGGTACATAGTTATATACCGTCACTTATGCATGTCACGCATCATTGCATTTTATTTCGACTAGTACTTATTTATAAATTGCAATGTAAACATTAACACTTTGTGAGCCGTCGGTAAATGAAATTATTGCGTAGTATTCTCAAATTAATAATAAGTATGACTTAAAACATACCTTGGTCTATGCCGAATGAAATGACGTTCGCACGCTCGTATCCGTGAAGTTTTTATGTATTTGAATCGAATTAGAATTATCCTCCTTAATTCCTCTTATCGTTGGCGGCAGTGGCAGCGTTCTCACGTAATGTGTATGCCCTTTAAGTATTATGTGTAACATTTAAACTTTGAAACATCATCATAATATTAAAACTTTAAAATCGGGATAAATTTTGTTCTTAGATTCGAACTAGAACATTCGACCACACGGTCTTTATTCCGTAAGAAACGCACAGAGAGTAAGCTATCTACATAGGTAGGTAGGTACCTAAGTTTGTTCTGGGCAGCAAACAGAAATCGTAGTAATCGTCATCTTAAACACGTTCAAACAAGATTCAATTAAACTAATAATGATCTTAGTAAAGTTTAGACTTATTTTCTGAACTTAAACTTGTAACTTGTGTGTGCGCTTACGCGCTAAGCTATCTACTTGTCTACTCAAAGACGAATAACGCGACGCAGAGAAGCTATTTTGTTACTAATCCAGTAAAATGAACAAAACACATACAAAACACTCGTTATTCATTTGTTACACAGATCATCGAGTCGTAGTTCAAGAGTAATCTCCTAGTAAAATTGCTGGTTTCCATCAGCCATGTACACGCGTAGCGATTTTGGCTTTAAACTTGGTAAAATATAGTAAAACGTTCTATGAGACTTACCTAAGTATAATGCAACACTCGCTAGGTGTTTATTTTTCCGTTTTATACAACTTTTACCACTGTAATCACTTTAAGTAAAATTTTCACGTTTTCAAGCCGTCGTCGGTTCGGTGGTGAAAACTAGAGAGAAGAAAAAATGGCCGCGCCTTTCCCGCTCGTCTTTCTGACAATTTAATTTTTTATATCAAACTTTTCAATCTTACGTTATTAACTTGTTACTATTGTTACAATTAAGGATTTATTTTTTAATAGCAAGTGTGCGTATTAACTTTCTTAGTTGATATGTCGTAAAATCCAATAGTGATGCATTATAATGTACTTGACCTAAATCTTTCGTAGAGAAATGCACCATTGGAGCTTGCTTTTACTTCCGGTTTCTAGTTTCCGTATTTCATTTCCAAAACTATTAACCTATTAGAGTTAAAATATTGCCAGTAATGCCAACATAACGACCTTTAGGTACATTGCACACTTACCATACCATACATGACAGCAAATGTGGAATTATAGAATTAAAATTGGACTAATATAACCAAACGTAATATATTGGTAATATGCGTATTAGTAAACAATCTCATATTTTTACTACATTTATTTGAGAGTACAGTTCTATGCAATTTGAAATGCCATTTACTATTCACGATTAATTTTCTAAAAAGGGATAAGTCAGTTTCTGTTCATGTGTAACTGACCTAACCAACGTAACCCGCTGGTTACTAAGAAATTCTAGAATCGAGGTCCGGATCGCACCGTTTCGCTCGCTTTCGTATTAAAATCTATTAACGTGAGCAGGACGGCACAAAACGAGGCTCGCACCCGCCAGCAAGCAAGTCATTTTCGCCTTCTTCAGATGATCGTCATGATCTTATATTACTCTCGAAATTATAATTTGCATGTTTTATAGTTTGTAGGTATTTCTTATGTACATATAATTAGTTGTTAAACTAGGCTTATTTTAAGAAACTCCTTTACAAATTGTTTATTCTATACAATATACAGGTACATGTTTAGATCAAAATTAAAACTTAGTTTCAGGAGTGAACAACAGATGTCGCTGTGAGTCGCAAACTTGCAATGAGCTTTTATTTCAATTAAATTTTAATTAGTCAGTCAATGCATTATTCAACTTACTTATGGTTAAATTTGTGTCTTACAATCCCAGCTCATCTCCACCATTTGTCGCCACGTTTATCTATCCTAGGCCGTTACATCATTACCTAACGTACCTACACAGACAGGGTTCAGCTCCGTGGCCTTAGTCTGCTTCGCTATACTTGATTCACCACCTGTTGGAGTAGATAAGTATGACTCCACTGCATGGAGCCCTAATAGGTGTCTTAGGTTTACCTAGTGAACTTATATGGTTATCATCATCAGTTAAGTTATGTACAATTATGTAGATACAAACATATGCTTTCTTTCTAGCGATATATGTGCTTATATTGGCACTCTCGGAGCCTGTATATTAAACATCCAGTGGGATCGCCGCAGGTCACCCACTGTGCTCATACTGCAAGGCAGACTGTGGAGCAGCTCCCCCCTCATATCCACAGGGACCATGAAGAGTTAGTCTAACATGGGAATCGCTTTCATATTCTGAGACCTCAGTCTCGGCGCCAGGTGGACAAGCCACTAACTACTCACATTAGGAGTCAAAGCATTGGTTACACAGACCATAATTATCATGATATCTGTCTCTATCGGACATTTGGTTATTACAGGTTAATGTAGGTATATGATAAATCTAAGGCACCCATAATGCTACTTGGCACTTGGTATACTTATTATAGTACTTAGCTTTCATAGCTGCGTCGCCCGCGATGTGACCATTATTCCAGGAACACGACACTGACTCTAGTAAACTGAATACTGAACATCAACTAGAAAAGTCACACTCGCGAGCGCGCCAACTGAACTATGACAGATCGACAGAACAGGAAGTCATAGACTAACTTACCATAGAGTTAAAGGCATTGCCATAGACAATATACATTTCGCGGAAGTGTCGCGACAGCTGCTGTTCGACGCCGCGACTTGACGCTACTTTTTTGAGTCGCGGGAAATTCAAAATAGGATCACGTGACCAGATTGGTCACTGTAAACGAGCGACGAGCGATTGCAAACGAGCGACTAGCAGTTACCGATTTGAGTCGCGGGAAATTCAAAATGGGGCACGTGACAAGATTTGTCGCTGGAAACGAGCGTCGAGCGACTGCATGGGGCCGTGCCTTTAGAAATGTGAGAGCGACTCATTTTTCACTAGTATCCCAATAGTCTGTGATCCCAGTAGTAGGTGAGGACACCTCACTGATAAGTTTTAATTTTTTTTATGGCAATAATAGCATGAAAGGATAAAACGTGTATTATTAATGTTTTGAATTTCACATGCACAGGCGATAGTTGTAAGAAAGATGTATAGATAGTTTAAAATACATTTTTCATTTTTCTACATACATGATAAAAACGAGTGATGTCTTCCGCAAACGAGTACAATCCTTATTGTGGCTAAAAAAGTTGGAATCCGAAACTCAATGAATACTTTTTCAATATACCACAAACAAACAATCCTCTATCTTCTTCTTTTCTGTCAACTGTTGTGTTAGACAGGTTAACAAAAATGGTGAGAATTTTTATTCGTAAATATTAAAGTAATCGCCGTGTAAATATCGTGTTTTAAGGTCTATATTATGTGGTGATGCAGTGCCCTATTCTTCGTGAAGTTTATTTCATCGGCTCTACTTAGAATTCAGCACTTCAGTGGTTCTTGGTGAAGTCGTTTGCTAAACCGCTATTTCGATGATTTCAGGCCAAACGCACGAAAAAGGTCGGAATTACTGGCAAATATGGCACACGTTATGGTGCCCTCCCTCCGTAAAATGGTAAAGAAGATGGAAGTGACACAGCACGCTAAGTACACTTGCTCCTTCTGTGGAAAGGTTAGTTTCTATTTTTCTCGTTCTGCCGCTTAACTCGGTTACCATTTATCTTTACACTAATTCTACTCCTAATTTGTGTTTCGGCTCCTATTGCTAGATGTATTTTGAAGACAAGCAATTGGTAATTAGGTCCATTGTTTTGATTGAATAAACATATTTTTTTTTACTTCTATGGTAAACTAGCAAAATTAAGTTAATTTTGAAAAGTTAACTTGTCTATTGAGTTGCAATAGAATAATTGTTTAGTTAATATGCATAAATTCAAAGTTGAACTTCAATGATTTTTATATTTCCACTGTATGTATGATTTCTACTACTTAGACCCATAATTTCTACAATATACACAACTCAATTTAGGTGCGAAATTAAATTTAAATTTACCACTTGCTTTATGGTGAAGGAAAACATTGTATGGAAACCTGCACACACCAGCAAAGCAATTTAATGGTGTGTGTGAAGCTTTCCCAATCCACACTGGGGGTCAGCCTATAGCAAAGAGAGTCCCGTACTCTGAAATCTTGTTAAGAATAAAAACTTATTTCACATTTCCAGGATGCCATGAAACGTTCCTGCGTTGGTATCTGGTCCTGCAAGCGCTGCAAGAGGACCGTAGCTGGAGGAGCCTGGGTATTTTCCACCACTGCTGCCTCCTCCTGCCGGTCTGCTGTCAGAAGGTTGCGTGAAGTCAAGTAAACAGATACTAGCATAAGCCAATAAAAGGAAAACCTAATTTTCTCTCTTTCATTTGATCACACCCTTAAAGATAAACTAGCTCATTTTTGGCATGCCTTCATTGCCTATGTATGCTAATATTGTGATTTACAAACCCACCTTATTGTAATTAAGTGCCAATTATGAGATTGTTCTAAACTTACATCCCATTAGCAGTATTCATGATCAGTACTTATTTGTCCCATTACTGGGCTGTTTGTGTTACATCTGATTGCGTTTAGTAGTACTCTACAGTAGTTACACATGTAAAGGTCACATTACACCATAATCATATATGACCGTAATAGCTAGCAATGTGTCAGGCAAAAATGATTTTTTTATATCGAAAAGTATGAGACTGCCCACTATAATAGCATGTTTCTACAGTAGCCAACAGATCTCTAGTGCTACTGATAGCTGGAAGATTTCTACTTACTGCTAGACAGACATTAAACCAATGGCTTTCTGTGCCTTCTTTACCAGATTTACTGCCTACACTGGTTGTGCACACAACCACTTGGACTTGGAAATACCAAAAAGTGATTTTTTCATCTTTTGGGCCCTGTAATTTGCGTGCACTTGAAGCCTCTACACTGCAAGCAGGACCTGAATAGACCCGGTACAGGCGACATCAGATATTTCGGAGGTAGTCAAAAACATCAGAACATACACTCTATTCCATAGAATTGAGAGTTCATGTTTCTATATTTTTTATTACTTCGGCTGCTCGGAAATGTCTGGTGGCGACTGCATATATACACCCACAATGTGATAAGTGTATGGCTATTATTTATTGAATCAGGGTTCCTTTGCAGAGGTCCAAATATCAATGAACTATTACTAAAACAATAAGGTCATTGGCGAGGATTGTTTGTTTACAAGTTTGTGACATTAAAGTAACCCTAATGTTATGATGTCAATGTACTTTATAGATAGTTATCTTTGTCTGATAACTTTATCACCCCAAAGAGAAGCTGAGAAAAATAAGGTAATCTTATTGACAAAAGTAAACAGTTTTCTGTGATATATCAATATTTTATTCAATAATTTATAAAAATAATTTAGCTTTTAATATTAGCTCTAACATTTAAAAATGTAAACTTAGTCAGTAGGGCAGTAGCACCAATTTACATTATTATTTTCCTTATATTAGTCATAATTAAGTATGGTCTAAAATTCTTAAGTACCTATGAAAAAACATCACATTTTTTTACTCCATAAAATTAGGGTAGTTCCCAATTATTTAAAGAAGTACAAACATTAAGTACCTAACAGTTTTAAAGTCATGTAAAATATATCAGTTCATATTTATTTTTATCCCATTGCTAAAATAAAGGTAATATAAAAATTTACCTATAAATAAGCAATTCTCTATTTCGAAACCATTAATTTAGCAATACTTATTTATAAGTACAGATAGAGACCAGATTAATGCAATCGCGTTTTAGCCTATTTTCAACATTGCATATTTATTTATTAATTTACTGTTGATAATCTTGATTTTATTTAGAAATAAATACAAATTAAAGACTTTTTTAAATGGAATATTGCCTATTTTGCTTTTAATGTTGCATATAATCAGGTCTCCATTAGTTCCTAACTCAATAATCTATTTTCTCAAAAATTGTAGTAGGCACAAGTCTTAACTTAATTCCTGGAAAGATCATGTATAATATAGGTTTGTGAGTATAAACAATTAAAAACATTGCAAAAGTATACCATACCATACTTATTCATATTTTTATATCTTGTCTCAAGATAGTATAAGAAGTATGTACAGTCAAGGGCAAAGATATTGACACGGCCAAAGTTGCAAAAATATGTATACAGGGCCTTAATGTTAAGTGCATAAATATATACAGATTTTTGTAACTTTTGCTGTGTCTATATCTTTGCCCTTGACTGTACTTACATTGTGCAATTTCAAATTTGTAATGCTCAATTGATTATTAGAAACTGTAAAAGAATTGTGCAATGCCCTAGTAGAAAAAATACTTTTGATAATATTCGAAATATTATTATGTCTAATAGTTTAAGTACAACAGAATAATGCAATTTGACGGCACAGGGTCCAATGTCACACAATAATGCGTCTTTGTTTGTTTGACTTCAGTTTATTCTATCCTTTAGTTTAGTCTCCCAGATCGCTGTCCTTGTCCCCTATAGCATACAATATGTGGAAAGCGACCCCCAGCAGAGCTGTGCCAAGTAAGTCACCAAGTGCAGTCAAATATGGTATTGCAGAGTTGTCAGGGTCCATACCTATTTTCCACATCCAAATAACCATGTAGTGACTAATAGCTATTAATGAAAACACCTGCAAGAGTGCAGCTGACATATAAATAAGAATGAATATAGGTGTCATAGATGTGTGTCCAGCTTTCAAGTAGCCAATAGTGTAAATAAATATTAATTGACCAGGTATGACCATTAAGAGTAACAGTTTGGTAGTTTTCCCAACAAGAGGGCCTGCTTTTTCTCCTGTATGCAACATAGTAGACAGCCTGGAGGCATGTACAGCTACCATATTGCCACCTATGCCATTGATAACCAGTTGAAAAACTGCAATACCTTGTAATTAACAACTGTGTAATCCAATATTAGCCCCCAGCACTACTTATGACCATGGCAGACACAACTGGGACCCATCCTTCGTCCAATGCTTGTTTAGTGAATTTATTCTCCCAGGCAATATAACCACAGACTGGCACAATCATTGCCCCAGCAATGATAATAATAGATGGCATAACAACACTTGTGCCAATATTCCTGTACAGTAACGATGCAATCCATGACAACAGTGCCAAAGTTGTCAGGTCACCCAGACTAGCTGCTATTGGTGTTGCAATATTGTCTGGGTTTATATTTACTTTCTTTGAGATGACAATCACACCAATCATGATTAAACCCAAGATGAAACTGGCAAATGAAGCGGTGAGAACACTAGATGCAGACAAGAGCAATGCATGGTGAATATCAAACTGGCCATCTGGTATCCAGCCCATAGCTATCGCAGCCATTGCTGCTAGAAAGCCCACCAGAACAGCTTGACACTGTATCAAACACAGGTTACCTACTATTAATGCACCCAAATTAGTGTCTAAGTGTCCCAAATGAGCGTGTGTGGACAAACGTGATGCTAATGTCATTTCTAAATTTCCTTTTAGTCCTAGTAAAGCAGGAACTAGGATGTAAACTTCTGATACTTGCTCAAACACTTCCCAGTGCTGCACTATGTCCAGTACAAGACTCGCCGCGACCATGCCAAAGCCAGCCAGTAAGAACGACACAAACATTTGCACCCCCGCCACCCAGGAATTCTCTTTTCCGTACTTGATATGGATATCAGGTGGCTTGTTGTCATTGTTGATGAGACTATATCCATTGGGTTCACTGTCGCACTCAGTAGATCTTGCCATTTTAGAGTTATTGTTCTTGCTTCTGTTCATGGTTACAAATAGATTTATGAAATATACCGGTCTGATATGACACGTAAACATATAATTTTGAAGTAGACGAAACTTTTGAGATTCATAAAATTGTTGATCACATACTGATTCAATTTCGTAGACGAACAGTCGTCTAGTGGGCTTCCGATTACTAAGCGGCAAATTAACTGCAATTACGTTTTAGTTATCTCGACACGGCAGTCGTATCCGTCGTAATGTAATCTAATCATAAAGAAAAATTGCACTTCTGTTTGACTTTTGACTTCACTGACTGACACTGACATCAGACATGACATAAGTTTGTCTTTTTTTTATAACAATGGCCCCTAAGCTTACAAAAGGTAAAGAAATATTATTCCATACTGTAATTTCGTCACACTTAAATAAAGAAGTAAGTAATAAAAAGAAGGAAAGTGTTGATGCAGCATGTAAATAAAGTAACAACTAGGCAGGCATACAATAACATTTCAAATAAACGGTGGAAAATAAATGTTCCAATTGATGTGATTCCCAGTTCATTCTCATATTCCTTACATATTCACATTTTTTCAAGGATGTCAGTTTTTTTTCGCTAGCTGTGCGATATTTTAAAAAGTTTTAATTTTTATCTGTATTTGTCTCAGACAGAACAATGAAATAACCACAATGACATGAGTTACACAGATTTGAAATATAATAGTATTGCTGACTTACACGATGATTCGCGCTGTCATCGTTCATCCACCATTACCTCTCATATTTCGTTTTCTAGAATTTTTTTACCGTACAACGGCAAAAACTACTAGACACTGGCAAAATTGTCCTCGATGGACAGAGCCATATTTTTTTAAAGAAACAACAATAGTATTGCATTTGACTTTGACAGAGTTTTGACACGTGCCACATTTTCATAGTTATAAGACTTTGTTTTCATAAGTTATAACAGTTTTTTAGAAATTTAAAGTTTCATAAGTTATAACAGTTTTTATTAGAAATGTATTTATTTATCCAAAAATATTTACAATTTTAGTTAATAATAAAACAAAGTTGCTCAAACTATACAAATATTGATTAAAAAAAGGCCTGTTCATCGGTAGTGATTTATTTTTGAGATAAAATATTATATGAGCGGAGGTTTGGGGCACATACTAGTAAGAGATACTACGCTTGGGGCAAGTTTGGGGTTTGGTCATACATGTAAATACCGACTCTGTTTTTTGTGTACATGCCCATAGAAACTGCAGGGCTACTAGAAAACTCGAAACTCGAAGTTCGTGTCGTATTGTCTCTCTCGCTCTCGTATTAAATAGTACAAGTGTCAGAGGGACCGAACGACATGAACTTCGAGTTTCAAATTTCGTAGTAGCCCTGCTGTGACATGAGCTTCTACAGAGTACAGGGTCGGTATTTCCATGTTGGTATTATCCGGGCTGGGAAAGAGTGTCACCCACCCCGACCGACACGCGATGACGCGAGTCGCGAGGTAGAAAGTTTGGTTTGGAGAAAAAAGGGCGGGAAACTTCGTGAGAAGAGGACGCGGTTTTTTGTGAAATTTGAAATTATAATTATAATCAGCTAAGGATTGTTGTTAAGTAGATTAAAGTGTATATATTTACCTCAATTAATTTGTATTATATGTATAGTTGTAAATAGTTACAGTGTATATACTTTGGTAAGTAATTTTTTATTAACTTGTAAATATGGGCGATCCGCCCGACCCTGGAGGAGGGACAGAATTTCCTCTTCAATCATCTATTGATGTATTAGTTGACGCATTGGAGTCGTCTATGGACACAGACTGCTCCACATCTGAACAAAATTTACTTAAACGAAAACGACTTAGAGTGAAATGCAATCTGTGTCATAAAAGAAAAAGGAAAGGGGGTATTAAAGATGCACAAAATGATTGTCAATGTTTAATAACTGAAAAAGATGTGAAAGTAAATTATCAGACTCCCAACACAGTGTACTAAATGATTACAATCATGATCTAAACATCAGTAATAATACTACCGATACTTCTACTCGTATGCCGGTTGGTCGCTCTCTATACGTAAAGACTGATTTATCACCATACATAATCCATGTCCAAAAAGAAACATCAAATGCAAATGATGCCACTATTCTCCACCCAGTTACATTTGGTCGTTTTTTGAAACGATACAATATTAATGGTATTGTTAATGGTACCTTGAAACGCATAGGTAGGAACAGGATTAGTATGGAATTTGCAAATTTCAACGATGCTAATATATTCTTATCCAACAAAATTTTAACAAATGAAAAGTACAAAGCCTTTATTCCCACGTTTAACGTTACACGTTTAGGCGTTATAAGGGGTGTCCCTTCTGATTGGTCAGATGATGAAGTCATAGCCAACATTAATGTACCAATTGGGTCTGGCCCAATTATAAAGTTGAGAAGATTGAAAAGGAAGGTTACAGCTGGTATAGATGGTACTAATCAATATGTTAACACAGGTACTATTGTTGCAACTTTCGATGGTCGAACCCTCCCCACCCGGGTTTACATGTGTTACGCTGCTCTTCCTGTAGAGCTATATATATACCCCACTATACAATGTTATAATTGCTGTAGATTTGGGCATGTAAAAAACCAATGTCGGTCTACTCCAAGATGCTACAAGTGCGGCCAAGGCCACTCCGGTAGCAACTGCAATGTGGAAGAGGAAAGGTATTGGTGTATTCTATGCAAGGGATGCCACCAAGCCATTGATAAAAAATGTCTGGAATATGACAGACAAAAGGCAATTAAAGAAACAATGAGTAAAAGTTGCATCTCTTACATAGAAGCACTTAAAATACACCCACCAGTTTCAAGGGTATCATATGCAGACGCCCTACTCACTTCTCCACCACTGCCAAATACATCTAGAGATACACAAAACTCCTCAAGCTCACAAAACTTACCAAATTCACAAAATGTGTCATACAAGAAAACAGTTTTTCTGAAACCGAAGGCACCACCAAAGCTTTCAAAGGGGTATGACTATCATGCCCATGCTAATATTGTTAGAAATCCAGTCATATCAGAACATAAACCCATTCACAATGCAAACAATAATAAGGAAAATATGCAAATCTCAGACATCATTAAGTTAATTATTCAATTATTATCACAATCTAACATCGTATCACCGTCCAACGCTGCAGCAATTATTGACACACTATACAATATATCAAAATATAATAATGGCCCACAGAGCCAAAGCGCTTCAGTGGAATTGCCGGAGCTTAATACCTAAAAAACAAGACCTAATTTATATTATTAACAAACTTGATCCCTTTGTTATCTGTCTTCAAGAGACATGGCTTAAACCGGATTCTGTTCTCAAAATCCCAGGTTTCTCCTGTGTTCGTGAGGATAGACCTGATGGGTATGGTGGAGTTGCCATACTTATCAACAATCTATTTTCTTTTACTCCTGTAACCCTACCTTTACACAGTAATGACCTTTCAATTTGTGCTGTGACTGTAAATAATATCTGTTACATATCTGTATATTATTCCCATCCAAGTAACCAAATTTTTCATGAAATCAATCAGATCATTAATTTTATTCCAAAACCATTCATACTTTTAGGCGACTTCAACTGTCGCAATCAGTTATGGGGTTGTAACACAACTGATTATTATGGAGAACAGTTACTAGATCTACTAACTTCTCATGATCTGTGTGTATTAAATACTGGTGCCCCGACTCGCCTTGCCAGATCAACAAGCTCACCAGATATATCTATTTGTACACCTGATCTAGCATCACTCCTTTCCTGGTGTCCTATGGAATCCACATATGGTAGTGACCATTACCCATTGGTGGTCACTTTCCCATATAACAAACCTATTAGGGTGGTAAGACAACCACGTCAAAAATATAATTTAACAAACGCTGATTGGATGACATTCAGAGAAAAAGTAAGTCAGGCAATGTGTAATGTTCCAGAAATAAATTCTACTAATACTTCAGACTGCTCTGAATTCATAGCTAAGGCACTGATACAAGCTGCTGACGAAACTTTTCCCCTAAAAAGTTGTGGAAAAAGCATAATACCATCGCCACCATGGTGGGATAAAGATTGCACCCTTGCAGTTAAACAAAGAAAGGAGGCTGAAAGACAATATTGTATGTCTATGACAGACTATAATTTTGATAATTACCTAAAGGTAGCCAATGACACTAAGGAATTACTACGGAAAAAGAAATTTGAAGGATGGCGTAGTTTCTGTTTGTCTATTTGCCCTGGTACAAAACCCTCTATTGTATGGCAAAATATTAGAAAATTTAGATCCGCTTTTAATGACAATCAACAACCAAAAATAAATAATAATTTAGCAGAACAAATTATGGATTGTTTGGCACCAGCTTCCGCTCCTGAACAATTTGTCTTGCATCCTCCCTTACTATCACCTGCAACAAATAGCAATATTAATCCTACTGATCATAATCTGAACTCTCCATTTACATTGTGTGAATTAAAAGGGGTTCTTTCAACTATTAAAGATTCAGCACCAGGTGAAGATGGAATCCCATATTCTTTCTTGTCAAACCTTGATGACAATACTCTTACTTACTATCTCTCACTGATCAATAAAGTAATGCTAACGGGGATTGTTCCTCGGACTTGGAGAACACAAATTTTAATCTTATTACTGAAATCAAACAAACCTAAATCAGATCCGTCTTCCTACAGACCCATAGCGTTGTCATCTGTTTTAGCAAAAATAGCTGAACATATGGTTAAAAATCGCTTAGAATGGTTTCTAGAACATAATAAGTTGCTATCAGAAAGTCAATTTGGGTTCAGGAAAGGTAAATGCACTTTGACAGTCTTAGCATCTTTACCACAGATATTCGATTAGCTTTTTCTAATAACCATTCCATATTAGCTGCTTTCCTAGATATAAAAGGTGCATATGATAATGTAAATATTTCAATTTTGAAAAAAAAGTTGATTCAGCTGAATGTTCCAACCTTATTGATTAATTTTATTATCAACATGCTATGTGAACGATTTGTTAAGTTTTGTATAGATCCAAGCACAAATAAATACGTAGCCAGAACAATTTGGAAAGGTCTGCCTCAAGGTTCTGTTTTGAGCCCTCTTTTATATAACATATACACGTATGATTTAGAACCATTAGTGAACAGGCATGTTAATATACTGCAATATGCGGATGATCTTCTTTTTTATGTGTCTGGACGATCTATAGACGACATGAATGGGTCGTTATGTACGGCATTAGATGACTTTAAGATTTGGTTGGGAGAAAACGGTCTGGAACTATCAGTATCCAAAAGCACTGTAGTTCTATTTTCTCGTAAACGAACTCCTCCTACTGTTAATATTGTGTATAATGATTTATTACTACCTGTAAAGGATGAGGTAAAATTTCTAGGAGTTATACTAGACGCAAAATTAACTGGCCTCTCTCATTTTGAATATATCGCACAGAGATGCGAAAAAATTTAAACATCCTTAGATGTCTCTCAGGAGTGTGGTGGGGTGCCCATCCCTTCACGATGAGGCTTTTATATAACGCAATAATACGAAGTGTATTAGATTATGGAACATTTCTATTGCATCCTAGTTATGTCAAGTCATTAAAAAAAATAGATAACATTCAGGCAAAAGCTTTAAGACTCATAACTGGTGCAATGAAATCCAGTCCCATAAACTGTTTGCAGGTTGAATGTAGCGAACCACCATTTAGTTTAAGACAGCAATATTTAAGTGATAGGTTCTTCTTCCGAAGTCTTCAGTTAAAATACCATCCTCTATACCATAAAATTTGTAGTCTATCTCAGAAAGTAGATTCTTCTCCCTACTGGAAATATAAAGACGCACCATGTCTTGTTAAAAGTTTTAAAAGATACAACAACATCATAGCACCTACTCATCGAAGCCATTTGCTGCCTTTGTATCAATATAGCTATAATTCACTTCTTACAACTCCACAAGTAGAATATAAGTTGGATATTCATAAAAATACATTTTATCAAAATGTAAAATTTAATAGTATAGTCAATGAAAAATGGGACAATTGGCATTATATTTTCACCGATGCTTCTAAACATTCAAATACAACTTGTGTCGGTGTAGGAGTTTACCATCCACAAAATAAAATTATACAAAAAATTAAACTACCTCCAGAATCTTCTGTATACACAGGAGAATGTTACGGTCTCTTAAAAGCAGTCGAATATATTCTTTTATCAAAGTTGCAAAACACTGTAATTTTTTGTGATTCCCTTAGTTCTTTACAGTCTTTAGAAAAGTTTCCGTTTAAATCTCACAAGCAGTCCCAGATTGTTTTCAACATTAGAGATCGATTATTTAAATGCTCCAAAAAAGGTCTCCGCGTAGTCTTTGCGTGGATTCCTAGTCACGTTGGAATTTTAGGAAATGAGAGAGCTGACCAATTGGCAAACGAGGCTATTGTTGATGGAGATACGTTTCCATATGTCAATTTCTGTCACGATCTGGCTAATCTACCCAAATCATTTTTATATGAAGAATGGAATAGACTCTGGATTGATAGTTCATCTAAAGGGAAATATTATCGCCTTGTTCAAGAGTCTCTACCACATAAGCCTTGGTTCCACAAAACTATTTTAAGCAAAAGGACCACTTCTGTTCTCTGCAGGATACGTTTGGGCCATGTGTGTACTCCAGCGCACTTACACAAGTTTAAAATAGTTGATAGCCCTACATGCTCCTGTGGAGAATATGGAGACCTGAATCACATCTTTTTCTCATGCTCGCTTTACGACCACTCTGATCTTTTCTCTCAACTCCAATCAATTCCAATTCCCTTTCCCACCTCCATTATTTGTTTATTGTATCTTAATACCAGTGATATATATACCATATTAGCATCATTCATAGAAAAAAATGATATCAAATTATAATTTTATTTCGTATATATACTCCTACACGTTAACTCCAATCCTTTCTGATCCTAAACTTTTTCCGTAATCCTATTACCGTCTTATCATATTATAACAACTGTTTCCCTAACTTTGTCATTGGCTAATGTTCTCGTAGCCATTAAAAAAAAAAAAAAAAAAAAAAAAAAAAAAGTTTGGTTTGACTTGACTTTTGACGTATACATACGTTTTCGATTGTCGATGTCGAGTCGACCGCTCACATTACCGCTAGCCAGCCAGCCAATTTTCATTCCTTCCGACGCTTTTAATTTATTCTCAGTTCAGTAGATCTTGCTAGGAATCAATAAATTATAAAAGAGAATCGTGTGAGTACGGATAAACGGCTGTGCGATTGAGTGCTCACAATGTGTTTGACGTAAAAGTTCGTAAAACAGCGGTGCGATATCCACATTTTGGATCCGGAAACCTACTTCCAATAACACAGACTTATTATTTAGTGTATGAATGACTGTAATTTTCTGTGGTCTTTGCCGTGGATTTTTAATTTGGTGATAGCCGATCTGTGTTTAAACCGTCGTCATTGTAAGTTTGATTTGGATCACTTGGCCTGCAGGTCGACCTTTAAGGATCCGACGTGTACAGTTTGATATGTGGCAGTGAAGTGAAGTAACAAACATGTTTAGAAGTAAGATAAGGATTCACACATGCCGAATAATCTTGCTGACATCACTGGTGTGGTTGCTAGTTGATGTGGTGCTCCTGACCCTATACTCAGACTGCATTGGAGATGGCTGGGATTGCAATAAAAATAAAAACACAGAATATATTGAAAAGGTAAGTAACTAAAATATTCTATTTCAATAGATTTTTCACGGACAAATCCATACAGCTTTAAAATAAAACTTTTCCAATACCACATGTATGATTTGCTTATGAACTAGGTGTGAAAAACACTTTTTTTTTGAATAAAATTTTCAGTTATTTATTTACTGTGACAAAAAATCTTAATTTTGTTAGTTTAACTTTTTTGAGGGTAGGTTTGTTGTAAATTAATATTTTTCTTAATTCAATTGATTAGCCTCGAAACAATCTAATTCCAACTAGTGAACTATGCTAAGTAATTTAATTTAATAAGCTGGTATTTCCTGTTCTTATCAGTGTGATGAGATAAAAACTTATAAATAATTAACAAACTGTAAAGATTTATTCAACAGTTAAGGTATTATATTTAATGATATTGTAACGGATAACGGAGTTAAGGTATTCTTAAGACTAATATCTTAAGTTAATGTTCATGTATATCAACTGGTAAAAAGTGGCTTTTAGTATTTTTTTTTAGTTTAGTCTAAGGGGCTGTTTGACCATCCATTGATTAGTGTTAACTCACGGTTAAATGTGATGCCGTCTCTATTTGTTTTGTTTGAATAAATGGAGACGGCATCACATTTAACCGTCAGTTAAAACTATTCAATGGATGGTGAAACAGCCCCTAAGTATAATTAAAGTCGGGTTAAAACATCGCAAACATTCTTGTAGCACTTTTGAGCTGTCATAGGGACTTTTCACTTATCAACTTCCAATATTTATATTATATAAATACATTATAGAACACAAGATATTAAAAAGATTATAACCTAACAAACAAAAAGTTGTAAAACCCCCGACTGTCAGTTCAAAGTTCAATGTCTCAAAAAAATGGCTAAACCAATCTTGATGAAACATGTCTAAGAACCATCCGTAGAAAATCTGATTTCAAATAAAAAACCGCATTCAAATCAGTCCACCCATTTAAGAGCTACATTGCCACAGACAGACAGACACACATGGCTGTCAAATTTATAACACCCTTTTTTTTGCGTCTGGGGCTAAAAAGTAGAGGTAAACTACAGGCAGTCTTATTACTAAATATATCGATAGCAGTGTTTGTTGCAATCTCTTCTATTTTGCGTATATTTGTGTCTTTAATCCCGACGTTTTGAATTATAATCCACGCTATATAATCTGTTTAATTTTGCTTTTTTTAAATGAGTAATAATCATGAAAACATCAGAACATATAATTATAATTCCTATTTCAAATTTTCAGAAAGTTATCTTGAAGAGATCACTCTTTAGCTATAAGGCCACCTGTTGTTTACCTCTACTTTTAATCTTCTTTAATATGTTGTTGATTAATGAGTAATCCCTATGACGACGGCTGAAAAGTGCCAAAGAATTCTGGCCTCTATTCATAAATAAGGTCATTTTATCCACTTTTACAAGAGATTTTTGGTGTATTCTATTCCCAGTCACATTACTAAAATGTCTAGGGCCTTTTAAATTCATCAGATGGGAGTATGCTCAATGTAAAGAGAGTGCTTCAATACCCTTTTTAGGCTCTAGCTAGGTGCTTGCAACATTTTTTGAGACCTCATTTTGCCTATCCTGCTACCCTTTTGTTATGGCACTCTATTCTACTTATACCTTTCTATTTAAGTTATGAAACCACCTAAAAAATTTACATACATTTGTCCTTCACTTTAATCACAGTTACCTACTTGCTGATAACAGAAACGTAGCTCTGGTTAGATAACTTCTAGTATTTGCAGTAACAAATTGGCTAGTGAAAGGGAGAACAGGTTCCTAATTGGATTGTCACTGAGAGACTCAAGCTCAAATGGTATTGTGAAATACATTACCTAATGTTCGAACAAATTTAATATGGTTTCTTCTATTATAATAAACATAATATCACCTTATTTCTCCACTAGCTGTTGCCCATGACTCCTTCTGCATAGTTTTTTTTATTACCATTAACCCCCCCAGGAACTATGCAATTTTCTTGTGTCCTTCCCCGGAACTCAAATTATCTCTTTACCAAATTTCATCTCAATTGGTTTAGACATGATAAGGTCAAAAACAAACAAACAGACTTACAAACTTTCACATTTATAATATAGAGGGATTACAATTAAAGCTTGAAACACACAGAGAGTGGTGGCGGGGTGGTGCGGCGTGGCGCGGAGGCGGTACCGATTGTAATATTCGAGCTAACATGAAAGAGGGCACACAGAATAACGCGCGGGAAATAAGCGCGGCCAGTATTCTGTTTGCTCTCTTTCATGTTAGCTCGAATATTACAACTCGCACTGCACCGCTCCGCCTCCGGCGTCAGTGTGTTTCTATTTTTATTGTTACATATGATGGTTAACTTTGTAATTTTATGGATATTTAAGATTAAAAAACATCCATCTACTACAGCTACATACTAAATTGAATATCTTTTCAGCCACTTTAGCATGAAAGAGGAATAAACTTACGCACACACTCATTAGAATTCACTCAAAAACTCAAAATAGAATAGCAGGAATTGTTCTCCAACATCATTGTAATGTACATTTATAACTACTCAGAAATCCAGTATTATCAGCGTTTTCAGGTGTAATTCAGTTACATCCATATCTCAAGATGATGAGATGAGATGAGATGAGAATGATTACAGTATGACTAGCAAAAGTCACCACAATGATGTATACATCTGACTCACTCACTACTACTCTAGAGGGAGCAGTGAATTATCATAAAAATAAATTGGCAGCTATCAGCTATACCTATAGCACTTCATATTAAAACCAGGCTCAATCTACAAGTGTACAGACCTCATAATATAAACACATTGATGATTGTAGCCTTTGAAAAGTGAGGCAATTTAAACTAGTCCATTTGTGGCATGGTTTCATATGGACTGTCAATGTTCAATAGTTAGATTATTCAACACTTATTTGAAGGATAGGGGTGTAATGGATGCTGTTGAAATGGATGTACCAATATCTATACAAAGAATATTCAGGCGGTTATCACACTGTCACCGCATACCGCTGAGATGCATGCGGAGAGCGATGAAATTCGCTGTTAAATTGTACAGGCGCGCGCGCTGCACTGCAACCCCGCACGGAGATACGGAATCAGTGTGTACCGAACTACTAGAAATTCTAGATAAATACTCAAAGGTATAACGACGTAATTTTCGGGGATTCCCAAGGAAATTTTTGCGGTATCTTGGTATTTTTAAAGAATTTGGTGTGTAGACAACTGGACTTCTGGAATAACATATAGGCTACTTTTGAGCCCCAAAATGCCACGGGATAGGGTTAAAATCCAAAATTTCAACAGCTAGGATAAAAACCATGACATTTGGCGTTGGCGCGAGTTTTTTTATGCAACATTAATTAAATTAAATATGTAAAAGCGCCCTAAGGATCAGCACAGCACGCACTTTGATTGAACGCGAGCGGTTTCAGCGCGTCGTCCCTCTTCAGAGTATAGTTTGAGAATGAAATGGTGTGCTTCTAAGCTTAAGGTCTCCCCACATCTATCGACGCGGAATCGGCTTAAGCAGATCAGCTTTATCTCCACTCAACAAGAGTGATAACCTAATCTAACCTAACCAACAAAAAGTTGTAAAACCTCCGACTTTGTCACTTCAAAGTTCACTATCTCAAAAACAGCTGAACCGGTTTTGATGAAACATGTCTAAGAACCATCGCTAGAAAACCTGATTTGAAATAAAAAAAAACCGCATTCAAATCGGTCCACCCGTTTAAGAGCTACGGTGCCACAGACAGACAGGCAGACACACATAGCGGTCAAACTTATAACACCCCTCTTTTTGCGTCGGGGGTTAAAAAAAACGTCGATCGGCTAGGCTCATTCTGACCGTCGACATATTCGCTGTTATTGCATAGCTTCTTAGGGTTGAATTATTCGACTGAACTGTACGGAACCGTACCATTTTCTTTCAATATTAGCCAATCAGAATCGTCAGCTTCCAGTTGGCGAAGTCGAAAGAAAATTTATTTGATTAAATAATTTATTGATTCAGGCGTTACTGTAGGGGACAACCCATAATAATGAACTATAATATGTTTACATTGCTTCTCCGCTACCTATCCACCGTGCACTACATCTATGCGATACGTACCTATGCATACGTACACATGTTTGTAATTCTGAGAATGAACTCGCAGAGATTGAAACCCGTTACCATTTTGGTGTGGTCTTTGTCATAGTTAGGCCTGTATGACATATGTATTGTTTTATGTGGAAGAGGAGGAGGGCGAGTTTTGCATGTAAACTCTTAGGCTCCGTTTCCACCAGATATCAAAGTCAAAGTCAAAATATCTTTATTCAATTTAGGCTATAACAAGCACTTATGAGTGTCAAAAAAATCTACCAACAGATGTGCGAGGATGTGTTTTTCATGAACCAATAGAAACGCTTCATTTACCTCGCCTCGCTCCGCTCAGCTGTTTCCACTAGAGTCAGTGACCCATTCCCACCGGCTTGCCCAATATTTACAAATACGACAACAGGACGCAAATTATTTACGAAATATGTGGGCGATCTTTACTTTGGCTTTACCACGCAAATATCTGACGCTACGCCACTGCTGGAGATGTGCTGTGCCAGGATCATGAAGAACACATTCCTCCCAACACATTCTCGCAAATCTTTGGTGGAAAACCAGTCTTAGCTCTGTGACTTAGGTAAAAACCCCCAATCCACCCCTTTTCATCAATGAGTAACCAATGTTATATTTCCCGCAGAGTCACGAAAAAGAAGAGTACAGAGGTAAAAAAGCGGCGATAGCAGCCGCGTTACACCGAGACGCTATAGACGATGGGGGTAACGACGAGAATGAAGTGGACGATGTCCCAGAAGAAGGCTTGCTACTGCCGCCGTACAGTAGATCACAGCTCAAGAGGTGGCAGAAGGCGCCGTTCGTCAAACCGCAGGGAGAGTTGCCTGGTGAAATGGGTAAATATCAGCTCGGCGTCCACATAAATCCGGTTCTACTATTTTTAGCATACAAAAAGTTCAAAAAGTTTAATTTTTTTTCCTATGGGTGGTGGTGATCTCTTACCATCAGGAGACCCAATTGCTCGTTTGCCATCCAGTCGAATAAAAAAAAACTAGTGTCGCATAGTATCGTTTGGCATAATTATCACATCGCTGAAACTCATAAAGGTAGCATAGCATATATAACTTCGTTTGTATGGAAATCACAGTTCTAACCTAACCTAGCTTTATGGTATCAGCTCGTTTCATTGTGAAATCAAAATTTTATCCTAGCCTAACCTTCTTTTCTGTTAACAATTCGTTTTTGTGTTTTTTTTGGGAGAATAGTTCGATGAATCACATTAACTAACAAATGGAAGTAAGACAACCGAAAAGACTAGTCAGTTGAAGCGAGAGGTCTCGGGCTCAAATCCCGGTAGAGAGCCGCCTGTATGATAAATAAGAATGTGTGTTTTATCTCTTTAGGAAATATTTAGGTACACAGGTGTATTTTAATATTTGGCGCCCCGTGCCAATTAGCTTTGCCGCCCCATTAAGTGACAATAAACCCCTGGCCATGGCACTCTTGGCCCTAGGGTAAATACGCCACTGCATAATTACATTATCCTATATCTGCATGCTTTGCTCAGTTTGGGACTAGGTCAATTAGGTTAATTACCAATTCGCCACTATAATACTTTGATCAAAGCTCGTGTTTCAAAGCGATTTGTGAACTAAAGTTAACCGTGAGTTAACCTAAAAGAACATTGAGTCTTGAGAATCAAGCATTTTTAAAAGTTATTGGTATTGGCCAACAAATTAAGTTTTTGTTAAAAAAATATTTTTAATACATATATATAATGCGATGGGGTCAGAAGGTTCTCGAATGGCGTCCGCGGACCGGGAGACGAGCTGTCGGTAGGCCTCCAACAAGATGGAGCGACGACTTGGTTAGATCGCGGGATCGCGGTGAATGCGGAAAGCACAAGACCGGTCTGAGTGGAGAGCCTTGGGGGAGGCCTATGTTCAGCAGTGGACGTCTTTCGGCTGACATGATGATGATGACATATATATAAGCTTTTTTTAGAGTTCCGGAGCCAAAGTGGTAAAAACGGAACCCTTATAGTTTCGTCAAGTCTGTCTGTCTGTCTGTCCGTCCGTCCGTATGTCACAGGCATTTTACTCGAAAACTAAAAAATGTATATCAATTAAATTTGGAGTAAGTACAGATGTCTTGTCAAAGCTGCTATTTAGTTTTGTAGTTAAATTACAAAAATAAATATTTATATTTACTCCATACACGTAACAGAAATAGAAAAAAAAATAACGCATCAACGTGTGGCACATAGTTCGACAGCTCTTTTGAAAAGATAGTTAAGGTTTCTCAAAAAGTTTTTTGGTTAAGTGAAGATTTCCGGAAATAATCGCTCCCAAAGTAGCAAAAATTGTGTCCCCCCCCTCTATCTTGTAAACCGTTTGTCTAAAAAATATATGGAAAGGTAACGCTTAATAAGTAAATACTTTCAACGAAAATTGGTTTCAACAACATGATCGGATATACCGTTTTTGAATTATTGCCGAAAAACTGCGCTTCTCAACAAAAGGACGTAAGTGCCGTGAAGATACGCTCTTTTTCTGGTAATAGATTTTAAGACTGTAGTAAGTGATTTAATTGTGTTATAACGCACATAATATTACTTGATTTTTTTCGTAATGGCTACGGAACCCTGTCTGTGTCCGACACGCTCTTGGCCGGTTTTACTGACTGCTGTCATCTAAACTACATGTTCATAGCAAATTTCAAGTTGATGCAATTAACCGTTGAGGAGTTCCGTTCTGCAGAGCCGATTCTGGCCAGAGTACCAGTATGTCACTGCCAGATTATTATATTGTCACCAGATTTACATAACTATGCCAAATTTCAAGTTAATCCGACCACAGGAAGTGGGTCAAATTTAGCTTCCAAGATTTGACCCAAAAAAATAAAAAAAGTAATAAAGAAACAGCTAAAAAAATTGTAATAAAAATATAGTTCACCTGTTCAATATTTAAATGAAAGAATTCATTAGTATGCCATGCCTTTTAGGCATGACTAACCATTTGTGGTATTCACTCTAACAGCATAATTATTAACGGTGATTGATCGCTAATGTCTATCTCTTTTGTTTACAACTTATACAAGTAGACAATAGAACACACGGTATGTTGCCTCTTTTGTCACATCCCTGTTACATCCTATTTCATTTCATACCGTCCTATACCATCCTATTTGATTTTAACGAGCTTAGCTAATAAAATTATTAATCATGGTCAGGTGGCGATATTGTTGTATACATAAAGCGTGATTTGTTACACCGAATCTCCCACCCAATTCAAATTGTATTTTACATAAAATTAGAACTTTTACTACCTGCAACTGCAACCTAAAAAATTAAATAATTAGATTTCATAGCTTTTAGACTGGTTAGTGACTAGGTATACATTTATTTCATCTCAATTGCCGTTGCATAATTTATTTGAATTAATATTTACATCATACCACACCCTGACAATGCCAAGCAGAAACGATCATGCATACTCTGTGTAGTATCTCAGTGGTCAATTTATTCGATGTCTTATATTATAAGTACAAAACAATACAACCAAGGATGTAGGTTTCTCAGGTAAGTAACCATAAAGGTCTTTGTTTGATCCGTCCGTTGTATTATTTTATGTAAATATTAACATCAAACGCGTCTCCAACATTTTGTACCATCTCTTTAGAGGTCGTACGTCCGAGTACCTATATGTACCTAACAAAGCTTTCTATACGTTGAGTCACATTTATTTTAAAGATTAAATGTAAAGTTCTCATGGTTTTTGAGTGCGGCATAGATTATAGCTTTCATGAAAAGGTCATGGCAACAAATTTAGTCATTGACTCAGAAAACAAGCCAGCAAAGTAGCTACCTACCCAGAGTTTTGTGATGTTTTATTTTTAAAGTTGAATTTGCAATGGTCTTGGTTCCTATATTTGTGGTTCCGATACTAATAATTTAATAAGTTTATACAGGTGGTTCAAAGTCCCGCTGACTTTGTATTGTCTGAATCACGACCGTGTTATGACCAAAATTATAAAAAAACATGCGACTGCGTATAAATACAGATGTGCAAGTTGAGGAAAGTTTCCAAAAAGTTGTTTTTGTATTCTCTGAAGCACGAGTGTGTTATGAAAAAATATGCGACTACGCTTAAATACTGATATGTAAGTTGCGGGAAATTTCCAAATTTTGTATTCTCTGAATCACAACCGTGTTATGAGCTAAATTAAGAAAATACGAAATCGTGAGAAGTTTCCGATATTTTTCTATACCTGCGAAAAATTGTGCAATTTTGGTAAAGTTTCCTTTGGCACGTATAAATGTACCTGCTTATTACTTAATAGTTACTTAAAAATCGATACTCTGCCCGATTTTGTTCAGAAATTGTAGGTTTCTAACCCACAAATACCCATAATATTGTTTGTTATGTTCATTCATTGTTTGTTATGGCCTGGATTTTTGTTTGAAGATATCAGTAGAATTTTGTATCGGTAGCCCAACAGCCCAACATCCTGTGGTGGGCACTAGACCATTATGGGGTGGGACGGCCCACCCGGCCCCCCCTCTATATACGCCTATGATTACTATACCTAACTTTCAATTTGTAGTTACAAACCCTTGTGTGGCCAGAAACATAAGAATCCTGGTCGAAAAATATTTTAGGTCAGCCCGTAGTTATGAGTGCTATAGCCCAACTCCAATACCGCTCGTCTAGATTGAAAGGGCATCAACGCAAAATAATATCTCATCATCATCATCATGTCAGCCGAAAGACGTCCACTGCTGGACATAGGGCTCCCCCAAGGCTCTCCACTCAGACCGGTCTTGTGCTTTCCGCATCCAACGCGATCCCGCAGTGATGACATACGGATCTGAGACGTGGGCGCTAACGATGGACCTCATGAGGAAGCTCATAGTCACTCAAAGGGCTATGGAGAGGTCTATGCTCGGGGTTTCTCTGCGGGATAGAATCAGAAATGATGATATCCGCAGTAGAACTATGGCTACCGACATAGCCCGAAGAATTGCGAAACTGAAGTGGCAGTGGGCGGGGCTCATTGCTCGCAGGACTGAAGGGGTCAGAAGGTTCTCGAATGGCGTCAGCGGACCGGGAGAGGAGCTGTCGGTAGGCCTCCACTCCAACAAGATGGAGCGACAACCTGGTTAAGATCGCGGGATCGCGTTGGAAAATAATATCTTCAGCATTTTAATTTAGACCTTTCAGAAATTAAATATAGGTCTAATTTTAAATGGTATATTTGTGTATTATTTTGAGTTGATGCCGTTTTAGATCTAGATTTGCGAATACCATCTATGCGTGTCGTTGACAGTCGCTAATGGAGCTAGTTCGAATCTCGGACAATGCTACGGTAAAACCTAGCATGTGTGCATACCTGTTTCTACCGTTCTAATTAGCAAACTATAAAAAAAGGACTACGCTTCATGGTGCTTAATTTCTGTGCTAGGTAACCGGCCATTGTTCTGTTCATTGTGCGATAATTTAAGATCCATGATTTAACCATACTTTACACTGTTTGTGTTTTTATGGCGTTATTAAGATATTATGATTATTACAGCATTAAATGATAAATATCTGGCGACCGAGCTCCGCTCGGGCTAAAACTCGGTACCAAGCGTTTTCCCAGAGATAATGCCAAGCTTTATCGATTTTTCTCCCCGAAAACCTCTACATACCAAATTTCAAAGAAATCGTTTTAGCCGTTTCCGAGATCTCCGAAATATATATACAAGAACTGCTCGTTTAAAGGTATTCGATTAGATAGTGTGGCGGCTTGAAATGTATATCATTCATTTAGTATTATACTAGTATTTCTAGTCAGAGCGATTAATTTCCTGCTGGTTTCGTAAAATAACTACTTAGTATAGCAGCATCTAACTTTTTTACTTTAACATTGACTTTGGCCTACTAACCGTTCAGTGCGTAGGTAGTGCACTACTAATTAAAAGCTTCGGGTTATGGCAATCAACGCGTAAAGTCGTAGTTCGTTTTAATTCGTGTACGGTGTAATATAGGAATTATTTTTATTAAAGTTCGTAATATCGCTGTTTTGTTAAGGCGATTAGCTATTGACTATTTTGTCGCTCAAGAAGCGAACAGTCGATATAGATCTCGTGCCAGTAAAAGAGATACACTGTGCCAAATAGTTGACCGCTGGCTAGTCACACTGCCGGTGAGAACTCTCTCCACTGTTAGTCGTAGCGACAAGAGCTATCAATAATAAAACTCGCACCGAGAGAATAATAAGCAGCGGTCGTTTTTTTAGGGTTCCGCAGCCAAAATGGCAAAAATAGAACCCTTATAGTTTCGCCATGTCTGTCTGTCTGTCTGTCCGTCCGTCCGCGGCTTTTCTCAGGGACTATCAATGCTAGAAAGCTGTAATATTGCACGGATATATATGTAAACTATGCCGACAAAATGGTATTATAAAAAAATATAAAATAAATTCCTTTAGGGTACCTCCCATAGACGTAAAGTGGGGGTGATTTTTTTATTCTCATCCAACCCTATAGTGTGGGGTATCGTTGGATAGGACTTTTAAAACCATTAGGAGTTTGCTCAGACGATTTTTTGATTCAGTGATTTTTTTGCGAAATATTCAACTTTAAAGTGCAAATTTTCATTAAAATCGAGCGCCCCCCGCCCTCTAAAATCTAAACCGGTGGGTGGAATTTTTAATAAAAATTCAGGATGATAGTAATTATATCAAACTTTCAAGGAAAACTATAACGGTTAAGGTTGTTTGAGAATTATTAGTAGTTTAAGAGTAAATAGCAGCCTAAGGTATAAAATACGAAATCCTTAGAAAAATATTATTTAATTTTTTCGTAATGGCTACGGAACCCTATTTTACGCTCTTGTTTTACTCTACAGTTCGAGTAATCGTCCGTCGCACTCATAAACTCGCTCGCTCATAATCATAATCCAGCGACAAAACTACCGGAACTACGCACTCGCTACTCGTATCTAGTTGTAGCTCTACTCGCTTCTCCTTCATCGTTGGTGGTGGGACGAGTGCCTTAGCGTCGATAACTTGACTTGGAAGAATGGTATACCTACCTACCTAATATTTATTCATGATTGCGTTTACGTCTCGGCATCAAATGGACAAAACATAATATGTTTACAAGGTTGGTGACCAAACGGCAGGGCCGCAGGGCCAGACAAAAATGAATGAAACTATTCAATCACTTCTCTATTCAATTTGATTCAAGGCCGTATTCGGTCATCGACCTATGCAAATGCTCCATAAATCTCGGTATACACTCATTATCTACAAAGTAACTGACTGACTTAAAATAGGCAAGCTTGGCTCAGACTCTAATACATTCGATATAGCCCGTCATACCCGGTCTATTTACGTTGCTAGCTTTTTAGTCCTTTCCTTTACAATTTTGGGTTTTTAACCCCCGACGCAAAAAGAGAGGTGTTATAAGTTTGACCGCTATGTGTGTCTGTCTGTGGCACCGTAGCTCTTAAACGGGTGAACCGATTTGAATGTGTTTTTTTTTATTTGAAGAGTTCTTACACATGTGTTATCAACATCGGTTCAGCCGTTTTTGAGATATTGAACTTTGAAGTGACAATGTCGGGGGTTTTCCACCTTTTTGTTGGTTAGGTTATGAAAATATTTGATTTGTTTCAGGCAAGGCTGTGAACATTCCTATAGAGCAGGAAAAGCTGATGTTGGACAAATTTCAAGAGAACCAGTTCAACTTACTCGCCAGTGACATGATCTCCATCAATCGATCCCTCACTGACGTCAGATTTGAGAAGTGAGGACTTTATTTTGATTTCAGTTTACCCGTCCAAAATCCGTCCTTATAGTTAACATTCCCCAAAATGGAACCTCTACGCAAAAAAAAAACGATCCTATCACGTAAGTTAGTAATAGAAGAATCGTAATCGAATTCCAGTGCTTCAGAAAAATTAACAGACGAAATAAGACCAATTTAAGTTATTTATTCGTAAGCGTTTGCGATATTTAGTTGCGAGGGGAATAAAGTGAATAAAAATATAGAAGAACAGTAAGAAAAATATTACACGAGATTATGTTATATATAACTGTCTATTTTATGTATCATGCACTTGAAATAAGACTATTTCTATTTGCTTTTGACCACGGCGACATTGCCTATCTCAACCTCTCGACTTTGAAAATACATATACATCTTTATTGTACCTACTGTTACTCGTTGCTTTTTTATATTTTAAGTAAAATAAAGAGCTATACATTAGATATGCATATGTACAAACTAATTAAAAGGATAATATTTTTATTTTATAATTACGTTATGAAATGACTACTACGGAAGAAGACACTTAAAAACTTAATTATCTATGTTTATGACTCTACGAGTTCACTTTCCTTTCCTGTTAAGTATTTTTATTTTATTTCTTAGCACATATTTTTAGTGTATTTTTTTAGATTTCTAAGACCGGTTTTATCAAGGCTACAATACCGCTCTAGTTCTAAAAAAGCAATTGAAATACTGTTCATTCGGTATTCCTCACTAAAGAGTGATAAGAACAGGACGATTCTTGGCGAGTATTGGCGATTCTAGTCGCGTTTCACTACAATATTTTCATCACGCAGTTCATTTCCCCCTTTTACCATAAATACGTCATTTACTTCACACGAGACACCAGAATTTCTCCTACACACTACCAAAGACCTTTCTTTCATTACGTCGTATATTAACAGGGAAAAAATAAAATAAATCGAAAAGATACTGACTAATGTTTCCGTTAGGTTAATGGGGTGACCAAAAGATTGTCTTTTGTGATGGTGTGTCATTGACACGTCAAATGGAATTCTGACTAAAGAGGACACGGTGATATATGTATATGAGATGACTGTAATCCACATTAACGCATGGAAAAAATGATAAACTATTACATATACCTACACAGTATTAAAAAAATCCTTTACGATAATTTAACCCATACTAAGAATACTGATCACTAATGCGGTACAAGTGAAAAAACATTTTAATTCGAAAAAATAAATTTAAATTCTGGTATGGCCATGAGTCACAAGCAGACTATCTCTATGGAGATAGAGATCTCTATGGAGAGTCTCCATAGAGATAGTCTGCTTGTGACTCATTTCCATACCAGAATTTAAATTTATTTTTTCGAATTAAAATGTTTTTTCACTTGTATCGCATTAGTGATCATTTTGTATGCAAAACCATTTTTTTTCGAATTTAAAAATTTTTTCACTTGTAAAATAAATTATCGTACATGATTGTTAAACACCAGTATATAAAAAAATTAGTTGTTATTATTTTTAACCGACGAAAAACGGAGAAGGTTCTCAACTCGACGCGTATATATAATTTTTCACTTCTCATGCTCGTAAAGTTCGTGTTTAGTTTATGATGGATCTAGGCGACATAAAAAGACTTTTTCACACCTCTCCTTCAGAAAAGTAACTTTTTCTCCCTGGCGAGAGGGAGCAAAGTGCAACTTTTTCTGTTCAAGGCTTTTCTAAGTGTTTTATTGAAAATGCCATTTTTAGAAGTTGATAATTGTTAAACCACGCCATTTTCTATAATGGTTGTTCTTTAATAATATTAAGAATTATTTTTTTCAAGTTTATTAATGCTCGGTGTGAAAAGTTGTATGAGCCACTCGGGAGCAAAATTATTTTCATCTTGGGCGCTAACACTTGAATCCCTCATTACGCTTAGGATTCTACTTTAGAATCCCTCCCTACGCTCAGGATTCTATTGTAGAATCCTTCGCTACATTCTGGATTCAATTTACGCCCTCGCCGTAAATACACCATTTTGCTCTCTTGTGACACAAATAACTATTTATGCTCTAGTGCCTAATGTAAAATCTTCGTCTAAGACCAAGGCAATCAGGTGTCAACAGCCACAAACAAAAAAGTTTCTAAATATATATTTTTAATAATTTTTACTTTATTATCAAACTATAGATCGATTAAATAAATCAATTAAACTAAAAAAAAATGTTATATAGTAATGCATGATAAATAAAAGGTAGGTACATTGTACATAGTAAGCGGACAATTGTTTCCACTGTTTCTATTTCATTTCCTCGCAATCGAAGTGAGAAGCAGTGTAAAACTTGAGCATGAAACCCATTTTCCCCTCTATCCACCCTTGCCGTACCGACTCGGGTGGCTATGTGAGTCTCGGGTAAAATGGCTCGTTTTATGATCTCGTTGTACAATCTACTATTTATGTTCGTTTCGTAGTAGGTACAATGAAATGATACAATGCTGTCTAATCAAAGGTATGCAACTACTTAATTTTTAACAATAACCTGTTTCTTGTCAGATGCAAGGACAAGGCTTACCCAAATCTGCTGCCGACTACCAGCGTGGTGATAGTGTTCCACAACGAGGCTTGGACCACGTTGATTAGAACCATTTGGAGCACAATAAATCGGTCGCCGCGGCCTTTACTCAAAGAAATCATACTGGTCGACGACGCTAGTGAAAAAGGTATGGTAGTTTACCTTAATTTAGCAATTTTTTTTTATATTTGAATGGTGTATTTTGAAAATGGCTTAGAATTAGAGTTACTATTTGCAGTAGATCTTTTGCTAATGAATCTTCTGGTCCTTTACACTAGAACTATTTAGTCATTGCAGCTCAGCTATTTTCATATTGCGGATTATTTTATAGAAGGCTACTTCTGTTACTGTCTGTAGTAGGCTACCGAACTTTGCTGGGCCTAAAACTCGAAAACATGTGTTTTCATTTCACAGAGATAAGACTTAAGATAGGTCGATTATTCGCCCGCGAAAACCCCCACAAAGCAAATTTAATCGAAATCGTTAGAACCGTTGAATATACAAGAATTGATCGGTTAAAAGTACGTTTTAAGATATGTTATAATTTCACGTCCAAGAGAGGCAGGGGGGCTTGTAATGCGCAGAAAAGAAGCGGGAACACGAAAAAAGCCGAGCTGCAAACCTTAACCAGCAGGACTATAGTTTCCACACTTTCAATTCACCCATATCAGTGTGCAGTTATTCTTCTTGCATGATTTCAACTGGTTCATTTTTTTTTAGGCCAAGGTAAGTTGCTCCGGCTGGTTCTGGCTAAGTACAGGCTGTTTCTATTAGTGTATTGTTTGTTCGTGTTGATTTGGTCTGTGTATTAATAAGACTTTATTTATATTTAATGTGTTTTATTTGGTCGTAAGTTTACAGAGCAAGATCCTTATAAAAGATCATTATAAGTTTACAGAGCAAGATCCTTATATCGATATCATAATGTCACCATCTTGATATGCCATAGATCAGAGAGTCAATCAAATTCGGAACCATAGATTATACAACGGTCTGTATATCTATGTGATCATATTTTTATTACTATTTTATTCTCGTAAATCACTGGTACTATGATGATTGAATCTGTAATGTTTTTAGTATTTTAATAGATTAACCCCTGATATGCTTAAATAGGAGGGGATCCGTGCCAACCTTTTTTTTATTTATATCAGCAGAGGTTGTGCTTATTAAAACAGATGCGACTTGAATTTATTTATTTTTTGTTCCGCGAGGGGTTAATGATTATTTTATACGATGTTGGGCCAATTTTTTAACCTAGTGAAAAAGGGGTTAAGTCTGCAGAAATCACACAGCTATTTTCTATTTTATGTGTAAAGGGATTTAAGTCGAAATCAGCTGTTCAACTTTTGCAGAATTTAACCCCTTTTTCACTAGGGCCCCTATATAAGCAAAGAATTCTTTTAAATGGAAAGATAAACATGTATGTGGCTTGTTTTGCCTATATTGGTTAATGTTTGGTGCATTATTTTCAATCTCACTTGTTATAGCGTGTTATTAGAATATTTGCACCTATTGCTTTTTTTTTTAAAACCGTCGGCACCCAAGCAAAGCGAGGATGCCGACGGTTTTTTTGAAACAAGTGAGATTGGTGCTTTTCCTCCCTCATTAATTAATTTACCTACTGTTTTTTATCTCTCAAGTTTTCAGTGTCGGAAACGAAAGCTTTTTGTTTTTTTTTTACTTGAGCTTCCAGGTTTGATCAGTACCCTTGTTATTCACACGGCAAGGAACTTTACGTTTCATCAGAATTGCTTTTTATAGTTCTGATTTAAAAGTTATTTCGTCCTTTGTGCCAATAAATAAAGAATTTCGAAATGGCATACTCTCCGTGTACAGTAGTAGTTGATTGTACCATCTCGCACAATCGTAACGACTTTATTTTGCGATGATTATTGCTTTATTTGGCACAGGTTACATAGTAAGTAACAAGGGCGCGGTTCGTTTATTAGGTGTGACTAACAAAAGCAGAACTTAGTGCCTTCAAAATAACTTATACTTGATTTTTTTACACAGAACACCTGGGAAAGAAACTAGAAGACTACATCAAAACTTTGCCAGTGCCCACACATCTGTTCCGTACCGAGAACCGGTCGGGGCTCATTCGCGCGCGGCTCCTGGGCGCGAAACATGTCAAAGGGGACGTTATCACGTTCCTGGACGCTCACTGCGAATGCACTGGTATGTGGAATGAATTATGGTTTAATAAGACTGGCTGGCGCATAGAACAAGCGTTATGGTTTTTTTTTACATAAAACTGACCGTGGTGTAGTCAAAATGGCCTGCGCATGAATATTTTTTTAGCTGGTATAAAATAGTAGGTAGGGGCCTAGTTCACTACTAATTGATAAATTTTGGTGACAGATAAATGCGACGCCGTCTCTGTTTATTCAGGCAATACAAATAGAGACGGCATCATAGATATCTGTCACATAAAATGTATCTACTTATGAGTAGTGAAAAAGGAACTAAACATTCAAAACATAATTTGCAAATAATAAGTTTCATATTTTGTAGAGCATCTGGCTGCATGATATAGTTATTTCAGTAGGTAGAAGGGGTCGTTTGACTGAACACACCTTTAAATATTTTTCGGGACTTTTTAATTGTGGTTAACAAATGTTTTCTTACATTGATCTATTTTCAAAGTTTACCGCATCAAAGAAGGCTACACTTTGTTTCAAAAAGTCTGTCTTCCCTTGGCCTTCAGTCAAGCTAACACAGTATTTTGGAAATATTCTGTAGAAATCTGTATTCGTTGGTAATCATCACAAAACTGGCAGAATCGTTTAACCAACAATATGACGACTGTTGACTATCTAAGTAGGGACAATCTATGAGGTCTTAAACCATACAGATATTGAAATTTCTGCGTTAAAATACATTGTTTCTTGCTATAAAGTCACCCCGAGTGCTTTATAGGGCTTGTCCTTCAGTGCACCTCTTTCCCACTATGCCAGAAAAAAAATGCTCTAAGCGCAAACCATGTCCTTCCACTCGCGCTAACCATCCATGTTAGATTACAAATAGGCCTGTCTTACAACACCATGGTAAACCTCTTGTCAAAACAGGTCAACATTTGCCCCAATTCAGAACCGTGCAAGGAATGCCTCGCGTTTCGTTTAATTTGATCGCCTTTGTATAACTGGCTACATCTGTTATTGAATAACAGACATTTAGAGTTTCACCACTCATTGATAAATTTGTGAGGCTTTCTCTGTTTGTTTTGTCCGAATAAACAGAAACGGCACCACATAATCTGTCACATAAAATTTATCAATGAGTCGTGAAACAGGATCTTCTTATAATTTTCTTTTGCAATATTTAATATAATTTTTCCAGTTAGCGTCTTGGTATTTCAGGTGAATTTTTTTTTGCCTACTTTTACACTTCATCGAAAAGTTAAAAAAATTGGCATACTTTGTTTTATAATCAGGTCCACATTATCTATTTACGTAGTCTATTCCTTTCCGGTACAGACGCTATTAAAAATTTATATTGAAGCGAAATAGAAAAGGTGTTCAAACGCTGTGTTCGGATATTTTTGAGTACCCAGGCCGCCCCGACATATATGCAATAATTATGACAGTTGGTTAGACTAAACTTTCGTAAACATAAACGTCACAGTGATATAACATCCTTCTCTAATACAAACAATGGCGCGTCACGATTCGCTTGTTCAATGAAATTACATAATAATTGTTATCACAACTTTTAGACTTCTTTAATACGAGTATAAACCCAACTAGTCCGGATTCATTCAGAAAATCAAGACATTCACTTCCTGCGCGTATAATTTTAGACAATGTGAAAAATTGGACCTAATTTGCATTTAATTTGGTCTTGGTTAACTTAAGACGAAAATAAATTTGGTTATACTTCTTACATAAATGTTTCCAAGAATAATTGACTAAATTATTAGGTCTGACAGTCGAATTGAAATTCTAGGATTTTACCAAATCCCTATGGGAGTTCCCGAGAATCACATTGCGGTCTTCCTTTCCGTTGTTCGACGGACACCCTTACAAAACTTCATGTCTTTAGACTTAGCGATTAAGATTTTGGGAAATTAAATAGATCCCGTTTGTATATCGGGATAAAAATAGTCTTTATGTTATTTCAGTCGTAGGTAGGAACTGAAGCTGAATGAGAGAGCACGATAAATAGGAACTTTTTTGATAAAATACCATGGAAAACCATTATGCAATGCACAACATCTGTAGACGATTTTCCCTACAGTCCCAATAACGGTGAATTCTTTTCTTTCCCGACTATACCTATGTTATGTTTAGTTGACATTTCATTAACCTCAACCATATTTTGTAATTTTTAGAGGGATGGCTGGAGCCGTTATTGGCCCGCATCGTGGAAGACCGAAGCACGGTGGTTTGTCCCATCATCGACGTGATATCCGACACTACCTTCGAATACATCCAAGCCTCAGATATGACGTGGGGTGGCTTTAACTGGAAACTCAACTTTAGGTGGTAAGTGGACTTTAATTTTATACATCAACATCAGCCGGAAGATGTCCACTGCTGAACAAAGGCCTCCCCGTTAGAACGCTACAATGAACGACTACTCGCCACTTTCATCCGCGGGTTTCCTGCAGCTCTCACGATGTCGTCAGTCCATCTAGTGGGAGGCCTGCCAAGGCTTCGTCTTCCAAATCGTCCAGACTTTAAACAGCTAAGCCAAAAATTGACCCAAAAGCTCTATAACTCAAATATTCTAATCACTAATCAAAATAATTGTGACTGTACTTACAGAAATTTACTAAATTGTAGAAATAACAGCATAACTCTACTGCAGTACCACCGCCACTTTTGCCAATGGAAAAACATTTTTCACTAGATCTGTATGTGGTTCCTCCTGATGTATCACGAAGCAAAAAGCGCAAAGTACAATAATATAAAAATGAACGAATGAAAAGAAAAATAAATTGATCAGCTTTTCACTTTGATTTGATTTGGCTGGAGAGAAATCTATCGCGAAAACAACTTGATTCCGCACCTTAGTCGGCAAAACGGAACATAGCCTACGTGACGTAAAATTTCTGTTTTCACAATTTGAACCGAACATCAATCAAGTAAATTTCAATTTTTTTTATGTCCTCATGTAAGGACCGGAGGATCTCTTTGTTATCCATCTGTCTGTCCTGTCTGTCAAGTCAAATTAAGAACAAACATTTACCTCTTCTAATCCAGTTCCACCTGAACCGCTAGCGTGCTCTGGTTGTTGGCCTAAAAAACTTTGCGACAGTCTCGTAAAGTCTTTTATTAAAATCAGTTATGCAAATGAAGAAAAAGTTAAAGACACGTTGCTCTTGTCCATATATAGCTAAACGGATTAGCATTTAAATAGCATTTGTTATGAACTTTTCTGTTTTTCGAGATGAATGGGAATGATTGGATCGGAACAGATTCTTAGCGTGGGCGGATCTTATTATACTTTTTATCTCAGAATCAATATCTTAATTGGCGTAGTTCATAAATAAGGAAAATTTGCGTCGAGTTGCGACGCCATTGTAAAAAATGTGTGCAGTGAAGTAATGTTCTTCATCAACTTAGTTAGGTACCATATATCGTTATTGTTTTTTAATATTAGCAAAAAAAAGTAACGAATTGTTATTCCGGGTATCAGTTATCTCCATTACAAATTTCATACAAATTCGTGCGTCTATTTATTTATATAGAAAGTACATCCACATCATGTATATTACAATTTGAGCCAAAAAGAACTGTTAAAAAGAACTGTTTCGGGAACAAGGAACGAAATAAAATATACCATGTGTCCGTTTTCGTGTCAAATGCTTGCGTACCAAATTTCATCAAAATTAGTTTAAGCGCGTCGATATACAAACAACTTTTCACATTTTAGGCAAGCAGTTCCACCACCATCCCAGCCTATTTACGTCCCACTACTGGGCACAGGCCTCCTCTCAGAATGAGAGGGCTTGGGCCGTAGTTTCCACGCAGGCCAAGTGCGGATTGAAAACTTCACACATACCATTGAATTACTTCACAGGCTTGTGCAGGTTTCCTCACGATGTTTTCCTTCTATTGACGCTATTGTTTTGACGACTCCGCGCCGTTCTATTGTTCTCTTTAGAATCCTGCCTAATACTGTACTAATCCTGTAGTTAATTTTGATCTACTTCCGGTGGTCGGACTAACTTGAAAGTTATACTTATGTAAGTTTAGTTGGATCACAATGCAAGTACAGTCAATAAAAAGTACAGTCAGAAAAAAAAGCTTGTATTAGGAATGACATTTTTAACAGAAACATATTTTGTATTTTCATACATTGCAGTAGATATGGTTAGCTTCATAACAATTCTGAAAATATAGTGTTCACTAATATGTAAATTTTACGCAAATAGACATTATTGAAAACGACACATTATTGTATATTAAATTCTGACCCACGATAGAGAGCTATTAAGTATGAATTCAAAGATACCTAGTCAACTTCTTTCATTCTGATAACAGTGCATGTTAAATTAATTCAAGTTCGAAACAAGGCAGCTGCGCCAATTAGTACACTGTACCGATAACATTTGCCAAAACAACACGTTGCATAACTCGTTGCCGCGAAGAGAGCGAGTTACTCGACTCACCTCCTATTTTCCTGCTAACTGTACCATGTTAAATCTAACGTGAAATCCTCAGTATATGGACTAGCACGCTAGGTCTTCTAACTTTTTCTAGTCCAGTGTTTTTCAACGTGTGGGTTGGTTTTTTTGTCGCAAATGAAAAGCGCGCGTTTGTATCGATACAAACGAGCGCAAAAAAAACGTCGTGTGGAACCTTCCACACCGATCCTTAGATGTCTAGCACGGTAGATATTTACCTACTTACTTGAAATGCTTAAACTTAAACACATCAAGAATTAACGATGGTAGGATATTATACGCCATTCCGATGCGTTCCGTTCAGAATTGAGGTTAATCATAATTATTATTGCTAAAAAAGAAATAATCGAGCAAATCAAAGAGCAAAGTTAAGTATTTCGCGTCTGCTTAAATGATCTCATTTATGCATGCTCTACTTTTTAAGTACCGCATGATTCGGCGTAAAGGTCAGCCTGCGACATGTTTTAAAGATGATATAGAAGTTGTAGGCCGCGCCGTGCCCGCTTTTAGGATAGGACGGACATCTCTTCCCGTGAGTGTCGTAAAAGGTAGTGAAGCGACCTGATATGAAAGCAGGCAGCAGCGCTCTCTGTTGCCATGCCAACTACGAGTAAGAACTGAACTCCAGCAATATTTTATTCTAATTAAAGGACTTTTATACAGCTCAAACATAACAGATAGTATTTATTACGCACCTTTTTGATAAAAAATAAATACTTGCTTGTACTAGTCTTATCCATATTTAACTTGTAATCGCTACTTTAAATCCGCTCTCTACTTATGAACATCAACCGGACACGTTGCTACGAGGATTACAGTCATCGTACGATACGGTGTAATTGTTACAGACCTTAAAAATGTGTTTTTTTTTATTCGACTGGATGGCAAACGAGCAAGTGGGTCTCCTGATGGTAAGAGATCACCACCGCCCAAAAACATCTGCAACACCAGGGGTATTGCAGATGCGTTGCCAACCTAGAGGCCTATGATGGGATACCTCAAGTGCCAGTAATTACACCGGCTGTCTTACTCTCCACGCCGAAACACAACAGTGCAAGCACTGCTGCTTCACGGCAGGATTAGCGAGCAAGATGGTGGTAGCAATCCGGGCGGACCTTGCACAAGGTCCTACCACCTGCAAAATACCAATGCAATAATACAATAATATGTAAGTACCTTAATCTGAGCATCCTTTGTTTCCAAGGTACCGCGTCCCCGAGCGAGAGATGCAGCGTCGCGGCGGCGACCGCACCGCGCCGCTGCGCACCCCGACGATGGCCGGCGGGCTGTTCGCCATCGACCGCGACTACTTCTACAAGATCGGCTCCTACGACCAGGGCATGGACATATGGGGCGGCGAGAACCTTGAGATGAGCTTCCGGGTATCGTGTGACAGTTTTTTTTTTTAGCGATCCCAGGCGGTGGTGTTTTGTGAAGGAGCTATAAGGGTATTTGTGTGGGTTGAAAATTATGAAGATTGGACATTGAATTATGAATTATGATTTGACATTGGGTGAAGAGCGAAAAGTTGCACACTTTAATGCAGGTAGTTAAAATTACTATTAATTTGTTTCCATTGTGACACGAAAATTAATCATACATTTGTAACCAATTATTTTCTTTGATTATTATCGGATGATAATCCAACAATATAACATATCATTAAAAGTGTTGTGTGTTAATTGTTACTTCGTGTTCAGATACACAAAACAGACTAATTAAAAATATTAAAAATTATACTATAGTATTCTATAGGTACTTCATTTTATAAGAAAAAAACTACTGATATTATTTATTTGCGGCACTTGCATTTGCTCTCTTCACGAAACACCAACGGCTATAGTTTCTATTCTGGCATGAATTACAATTAGTAAAATGCGTCTTTATTGATAAAGAACAAATTACTAAGTTTTTTATTGGTTTTCAAGTTATTCGACAACCGTGGTGCATTAAGTAGCAATGAAATATAACGATAAAGAGTGCGCGTACGCTTGTCGAATGATCGTTATCGAGCCACGTAGAATAAAGCCACGTATTCATATGAAACAATTGGTGAGCAACATTGTAATGACAACGTTTTTTGATTCTCAATAAATAAATAAATAAAAAAAAAACGTTGCATTTTGCACCTTACGTATGGCAACACTGCAAGAAAATTAGGTGTTAAAAGTACATTTGGGTTTTAACGGGTGACTTTAGCTATACTTGTAGATACACTCGAATAAAACATGACGGTAAAAGTTTAGATTAAGATTAGTTAGTTCTTTAAAACTAAATATCAATGTAGAATATGGGTTGAATGAATGCGTTCATTGCCAGAATGAATTACAGGGATTATTCTATTTTAAGATACTTATTGGTAGAGTTCAACGCTAATTTGGTACAAGAATCACCGGAATCCTAATGCTCTTTTAACATTTCTCTTTATTTAACTTTACGTTGTGTGACCAACATGTTGCCAGCAACACAAACAAGTTGCTCACCAATCGCCCACGAGCAACGGAATAGAAGATATGGGTTGGAAAGGCCTAAAAGGGATACGCGAGCCATCCCTCCTGCTCCACTACTTATATTACGAATGGATCGTACTAATTTTACATAAATAAAAAGAAAATACACACTCGGCAGTTGCTTTTACTTACTAAGTTTGGTTTAGGCATGTGATATCGGACACACGCTCGCGTATGCAATGGCTATATATAGCCTGCGTTGGTTTTGCCTGTCCGCAATGATGAGCCACCGTAGCGAGCATTTTCACTATTCATTGCGGGGCGGATATGTTCGCCGCGCAGCGGACACCTAGCATCACACCCAATGAGGGCTACCGTTTTCGCGCTCACCAGTTGGCGCCACTGTAGACAGAGGTCCTGCCTGAAGTATAGTGGTTTAGTGGTTTCACGGGATACCCGTAAAAGTAACAAATTTGGAGTTGAAAACCAAAAAACCAATCGTATAGTGGTTAGTTTGTTATTACGGGCGCGAAAACAAAATTTACATTTAAATCATATTTAATACCTTAAAACTGTACCATAAAAATATCGAGCATGCCACAGTGATGCGTAGTCCTATTTTGTTCAGAAAAAAGGGAAGACGAAGGTTTCCGAAAGACAAAACTGTCTCAAAACACAGACATTCATTCCCCGTAACGCATATTTGCCATAATTAATTTCAGGTATTGCAAAATATTCACAAAATTATTCTACTTATAATGAAACCCTCGTAAACCTCTCGCTACACTAGAGCCTCTAGCGGCGAATTCATACGCGATAGCCCTCATTAACAGATGAACAGAAAAATGCTCGCTGAAACGCTGGTCGAACTCAGTCGTAACTGTACCGCTTGAACCAATAACTGCACATCGCTCTAATCTAGCTATGTGCGTAATGTTTTACTAATTCAACGTTTCATACGGAAACACCCGTAATACCTTCATTAGATTTACTATATAGCTAGGCTTGGCGTTGTTAACCTAAATACAGCAGTGCGAGCGACACCATTGCCATTCTTAGTTTGAAACATGTTGTGAAATACGCGGGCAGAGAAACGCCAGTCTATACATTATTGATCTCTTGAAAGCATTTGACACAGTAAATTATGACATCCTGGGAGAATTTAAGGGATAGTAGGCTGCCGTCGGAAATTATCTTACTCTATAAGCTTAAAACGCACTGAGAGGGGTGCGGCGCAGCGCGGAGGCGGTACCGGTTGTAATTTTCGAGCTAACATGAAGAGTCCGCATAGAATATCGCGCCGCGCTTATTTCTCGCGCGGTTTTCCTACGGCGACGACCACCGCTGTCAGTGCGTTTCAAGCTTTAAATATTGGACACAGATTCCGCCACAAATCGCATGTCCCATATGAGGGCCCTTCCAACCTGTTTCTTCTGTTCCGTGCCACAAACACGTGCCTTTAACATTATCGTGTGAAGGTATGGCAATGCGGCGGTCGTTTGGAGATCGAGCCGTGCTCGCACGTGGGCCACGTGTTCCGCGACAAGAGCCCCTACTCCTTCCCCGGGGGCGTCCAGAATGTGGTGCTGCGCAATGCGGCGCGCGTCGCTGAAGTCTGGATGGACGAGTGGGGGGAGTTCTATTACGCCATGAACCCAGGTTCGGATCCGACGCTGGTATCATTTTGCTGGGGGTTGCTAAAAAATGTCTTGCAGAGTTATCTGTAGCTCGCTTCGCATCTGAAGGGTACAGTCATAGATACGATTAACTGACTATTATATTTTAAACAGTAAGTTAGTAACTAAGAGGTAGGCCAGTTGTGTCTTCGAGAAATTAATTTCATTCGGTTTGATTTATATTCCCTTCAAGTTAACGGAAATTAAAGTGCAGTTTTAAATGTTTGGCCTTTTAAGCTTTTAATTAAATCTGGAATTTTATTATATATTTTGATGCACATCTTATAAGACCCGGAATTAAATATTTTCAAGGTAGAGGTTGGCAAAACTAATCGGTTTTGATATCTTAAATTATGCGGCCGGGTAAAATGATCATTAGCTAAAGAGAAGAAAGTTATTGAGTTAAGAAAATGTATAAATTCCTAAATAAAATATTTGCGATGATCCTGATACACTTTTTCTGTAAAATTAAAAGACTGTTAGAGTTGGCACTGTTTCCCCAAATCAGTTACATTTAATTCAAGCTCTACGGTCTGACAATGGAATTCTGATTGCATAATATAAAATTTGCGTGAGAAAATTTCATGGATAAATCAATTTCATAGCTTAGTATATACCACCTCTTCATAATCTCGGTTCTATTTCTATATATAATGGTCAGTTAAGTATATTTCCGTATCTGAGAAGCATAACACTGCAATTGCTACTTTTTAAAGTATGTTATGCTTCTCAGGTACGGATTTTTGTCTCGCACTGACCCATTGAGGTATAAATAACTCTGAGATAGACTGTGAATGTTATTGTGTTCTTGGTTTTTTTTATATCAATAGTGTCCAGGGATTAATCACGTATGGATATGCGTTCGATTCCTAGACATTATAGAGCTGTGTTTACCAACGTTTTCATTCACTGTTGTGGTCAGATATTTGAGCCTTTGCATACCGCGTTTTTCGTGATGTCTTCTCGTCCAATATTCCGCAGTGCCTGAAGACTAGAGTCTTCGACCAGTGTGTGTTGCCAGTGATGACTTATGGCGCTGAGACGTGGTGCTTGACTGTTGGCCTCTTAGAGATGCTCAGAGTCACGCAACGAGCTATGGAGAGAGCTATGCTTGGAGTTTCTTTGCGCGATGGAAATTCGTCGAAGAACTAAAGTCACTGACATAGCTGGAAAAATATGCAAATTGAAGTGGCAATGGGCAGGCCACATCGCTCGAAGAACAGATAACCGTTGGGGGAGAAAAGTCCTCGAGTGGCGACCACGAACCGGAAGACGAAGCGTTGGCAGGCCTCCCACCAGCTGGACTGACGACATCGTGAGAGTAGCGGGAAACCGGTGGATGCAAGTGGCGAGTTGTCGTTCATTGTGGCGTTCTAAGGGGGAGGCCTTTGTCCAGCAGTGGACGTCTTCCGGCTGATGACGATGATGATGATGATGATACCGCGTTTTACTTCCATAGAGCAGAGATATACAAACGCACGCAGACGGCGCGTTTAAAAAAAAGTGGTGTTCAAAGGCATTTTGATTGCCAGTTAAACTACCTTAACTGACGTTTAATTATGTCTGATTACAATGGTAAACGATTAGCAGTTGCTAACGACAGTGGAACTTATTTGATAACAAATCAATTTTCTAACCAACACTTTATTGTTTTAAATTAACGGTTCCCAAGCAAAGTGATAGCAGTCGACGCGTAAAAAGTTTTGTTGTGGCTTGGGGATACTAACATACCGCCAAGTGTTTACTCGTTAATGTCTAACATTGATAAAGAAAATAGCTTCTTAATAACGTTTATAGCCATTGCAGCTGCATTCCTCATCCATTGCATGTTCATTTACACTTCATTTGTTTCTCATTCTGTGTCGTTTGTTTGTTTCATGTTTCAATGTTTCTTTTTGATATTTCAATACTGCACTTTTTGTAATCATTAGGTTAATTATCTACTGATCTGTTTGCTGTGTTATTTGAATTTGTTTGCTGTTTTACCTGTGCTTCTTCTTAATGCAGAAGCAATGACGTCGTCTATGGGGATGTGAAGATAATCGCAAAAGTCATTCTTAACCACACCAATTCTTATTAACTAAGAGCTGTAATACTTTTTAATTTAATTGCTACAAGATTTTTTTTTTAAATATCAGATGATGAATTCTACAAAATAATATTTGCGTTCTAGGTTTTCTTAGAAGTATTACGGTTCATAGTCTAAATAATCATGGCTTAATAGAAAAACATAGTTATTTTTGTGTATTAACTTAACGCAATATCATAACATCGCAATACCCGCCAGATAATGTTAACAATGGTTCGAATAATTATTAATTAATCCTTATTAATAAGTAATAATAATTTATATTTTTACTTTGATGTGTAGTATACGGGGATATAACATTATAACAATGCTTTTTAATATCTCATGTTTATTAATAACTGATAAATATGAGATTGTAATGTATGTATTATTAATCTTATTACTAATACGTAAACACAACTGTACGGATATTAACGCTCACTTATTACTAGGCATGTTACACTACATAATATTTGCACACTATTGTAATAAAAGATTTAAGTAATTGACGTATTCAATGGGTAAATAGATTAATGTTTGCTCAAGTGTTATTGTGTAGGAATAGTACGTGAACTTCGTGCCGTTGTGTGTTTGTGCCTCTTTACTTACCTTGTAATAAATTGTATGCCTTTTGGGTCAACAATGTTCAACGCAGTACGCGTCTGTGACACTGATTTTGGTCGCCATTTTATTATTTTGATAAAATCTTAATGCTTCTTATCCTTAAACATTTCGTGTACTAGATCCATTACTTGACAGCGCTAATTGTACTATTGAAATACCTACTGTGAAACTGCCCGTGCTTTTTAATAACAAAAATAATGCAAGATGACATTACTACCTACTTCATCGTAGTTCACTTCAAAATCTGATAGAGTCAAAATTAAATTCTAAGGGTTCGTGTAAATACATAGACCCTCTGCATTATCCCTTAATTTTTTAAATGCTGGCCAACATTCTGGCAATGTCTGCCTTGTGCCTTGATGCGACCGTGGTCCGTTGAACATTGTCACTAACACGGCTAGGTGTGGATGTGTGGGGGCACGCTGGAGATCGCCCCGTGCTCGCACGTGGGGCACGTGTTCCGCAAAACCACGCCGTACTCGTTCCCCGGCGGCACGGGCCGCGTCGTCAACCACAACAACGCGCGGCTTGCCGAAGTCTGGCTCGACGACTGGAAGCATTTCTACTACAACATCAATCCAGGTTCGCACGTCACGCGCCGGCGCCGGCTCTGGCCTTCTTCTTTGTTGTTTCGCTCTTGGCGGAGCGGTCGTGGTGACATTGACGCGTCCGCGTCGGTGGTAGAGACGTAGGTACTAGATCTCCCGCCATACCCCTCTGTTGGCAGACTGGCCTTATACTACGAAGTGCAAAATTCCGACTTCGTATCTTGCCGTCCCGCTATCGCTAATATTATTTAATACGAGAATGAGAAGGACGAGGGAGGGTTAGATACGAACTTCGATTTTCGAATTTCGTAGTAGCCCCCCTGGCTTCAGCTAGAGCGAGACTTATCTCCAGGCCCCTGTGCCACATAAGTTACAGTTGCTACAGTTCCATTTACAAGAGCCGGCATGAATGGATTGAACGAAAATAATCTCACTTTGGTAAGAAAATGACTAAGCCATGACATTTTCATATTCGTGTGTAGTGTTACTCAGTAAATCAATTCGTGCCAGCTCTTGTGAATCGACATGTACAATTCCACGAAATTGATATGTTTTTCTTAGTAAAATGTTACAATTTTGTCGAATTCTAGCACTTGTAAGTTTTGTAATACGGGGGGCAGGCTTGCTTAAACACCTTGTTAGTTGTTCCACCGCCGACGATTAGCGAGAAGAGTGCAGACACTTCTTGTGCTCACCTTCCACCGTGCATTCTGCGCACTCCGTATGGCCTCAGTTTAACCAATAACGATCGGCTGCATGGAAATAGTTTTATCGAACCTCTATTAAGTTGATCGATGTAAGTTAAAATTATTCCGTGCGGAGTCCGCTTCGCTCGCGGTGGAAGGTAGTCAATAAAACCGTGCCTTAGTAAGGTAGGCGGTTCATTTACTTGTATGACCCCTAAATTGCAAATAAAAGTCAGCAAAAATTTATTTTTTGCTTAGTTTTACAGTCTTACGTAAGAACACAAGAGTGTAAGCCCCATGTAAGTTGAAAATAGTCTTTTTCGGACACCTTGCCATTCAAACTAAAACAGGTAACCCACTTATTAATTGTGTATCTATCCACTTATCTCTTTTATCGACTCGTAATACCATAAATCATACGTTTATTTATCGAAAAATGCCAATAGGGATTCCTTGTCGGCGGTGTATCCAAATACAATGAATGGCACTTTTTGATAGCTTCGACAAGGTGTATTCCCAGTATTACTATTACTACTACCATTTAGTAGGAATACTGGAAATAACCGTTGTCAAAGGGCGCCGGGAGACAATCTCACTTTACCCTGTTACAAGGCTAGAGCCGACGCTGTGCTTCATTGACGTAAATCAGTAAAGGCCTATTTGTCCCAGTCTCAGGCTTTTAAAACCATTACAAATCACACGCGATGTTTTCTTGTCACTCAGTGCATTTCTTCCCTGTGTTAAAAAGGGATGCAACCAAAAAGCGAATTTCTAATTGAGCGTATTCGCTCAAAACTTTTAACTTTTCAAATGACAACTTGAAAGTTTCAATAATAATGTAATTTTGTGGATGTTGTGTTTTCTATCGATGTATGTGATTTTGGTTTACACTAACCATTGATTTCAGTTTGTAGCTACATTTTCTGTTGTGAATTACTATATCGCGTGTGTAGAGCAAGTTAGATAAGTGCTACTAACAGTTTTACTTCTTTTGACCCGACTTTTTTAGACTCTATGTATATAAAATAAGGCATTTTGGAACTTCTGCGAATGATATACAAAAAAGGGTCTAAAGGAATGAAACATTATTATGAATGTTAAATTATTGCTTATTTATTATTATTGTTTTACAAAAATCAGTTTGACTAATCCATTATAACATTTTGTTGCATTTTCATTCATTTTCGCTTTTGTGTCAGTCATTAGATAGAAATAAATTTAATGTGCTTAAAAGATGCTGCCAGCTTTATAACAATATGCAAAGACGGGAAACTGCTAATAGCTTATCTAACGTTTTATAAACACTTACGAATAATTGCTATGTTTATTCTAAAAGGGCCTGCCAGTATGAGGATGGCCGATTAATATTATATTGAAATGGCCGAACCTTAGCTCCGTTAAAAATATATTTAATAACTTACCATCCTCGATAACGATGCATTTATACTGACACGCCCCTGTTTTATTTCTCAGTTCTAGATTCTTTAGGTATGTACTTATATCTAGATAAAGACTACCTACCATACTTTGATATTACAATTTTATCAAAATAAAAAAGAAATAGTGCAGCACCCATAATTACAAACACTTTATCCCTCCTCATAACATTGGAGCGCAAAAACGGAGTTACCTAATTCCTATTCAAGTGGCATTATTGAAATACACAAAAAGATATATACAAATAAAAATGTGCATCACATTTTTCCACAATAAAAGCAAAAATGTTCCACCTAGGGAAATCTCAAGGCCCTTTTCGCTTGTATGGATTAGTTTTAGAGCAGCCTTGTCTTGGCCACAGAACTTTACCAAATCTGTTAGCTTTGTTAATAAAAGTTGTCGGTTTAGGCGCTCTGAATGTGCCCGTCGGCGACGTGAGTGAGCGCCGCGCCTTGCGGGAGAAACTCAAGTGCAAGAGCTTCCGGTGGTACCTCGAGAACATATACCCGGAGAGCCAAATGCCGCTCGACTATTACTATCTCGGAGAGGTGAGTGGTACTTTCTTAGTACTAGTTTTTTTTTTGCTGACTGTACTTGCATGGTCATCCAACTTGCATATGTATACCAAATTGCAAGTCAATCCGACTGAAAGTGGGTCAATTTGCAAAATTTGACCTAACAATAAGAACAAACAGAGCAATCTGCTAAACTTTTATTAAATATTTTTCAGATACGTAACGCGGAGACGTCCAATTGCTTGGACACACTGGGAGGCAAAGCGGGCCAGCCGCTCGGCATGGGATACTGCCACGGAATGGGTGGCAATCAGGTAAACATTTGCATTTAAACTCTACTCGTAAAATTAAAAAGGATAATAATGGTTTACTAATGTTTCGGCGGAAAACGTTTGGCAACCTGTTTCATTTCGCAACTTTTCATATCAGGATTTTTATAAAAGTAACCTAACCTAACCTAAGGGGTTCTACACGAGTTTGCGAAATGAAAAGTTGCGAAATGAAACAGGTTGCCAAACGTTACGTTGCGAAAAGGCAGTACTCTGATAATAATATGCCCAGCAGTGGCAACGCAGGAACAAAATTTAGGCTAGATACATTTTGTGAGAGCTAAAATAAAAACATAGATGTCGCTAGTGTCGCTGTTGGCTAGTAAAGAAAAAAAAGCAGGCTGAAATGTGAGGTGCATGGAAAAAAATTGTGTCTAGACTCCAGTCCAGTACTCCAGTGGTGGTGTAGAGGTTATAGCACGCAGCACGAATGAATGATATTAAGTCCTCATTTATCACTTAAATATTTGTTTACATCTCATTTTCTTTTCGTCATACTCACGTCACTTCAGAGAAGTCTCTTCGTTCCATTCTTCATACAAACGTAGTCCCGGTCTCATTTGAAAACTAGGCAACAGAAATAGATGAAATATTGTAAGTATGGACTAGACGTAATTTTATCTATGCCTGTGGTTTTTCAGATTTTCATATGTGTAATATCAGAATTACAGGAGCTCAAAAGTCGACAAAAAAAAGATGTTAACTTTGCACGAGAATTACAGACTAATTAAGCATTTTTACAAAAATCTAAAAAACCACAGGCATAGAAAATATAATGAATATCTTGATTGTAAAATATCATTGATTTCTGTGCTATACTTTTCGTATAATATGAGGACAACGAAACCCAAAATTCAACCGCCCAAATCTTGAAAAGCCTACAGCTATCTCGATATAAATTTCTCGGCAGGCATGGGGGGGACGGCTGCGAGCGCTTATGTCACGAGCGATAAAGACAGCAATATCCCAAACGAATACCTAACGCGGCCGCGCGGCTGGCAGGGAAACTTCTCTTAAGCAAGGGGCACTCTATAGAGCGACTTGTGGTGCAAGGAAGGGTCAATGGCAAGAGTCACGAGGACGTTCTCCTATGCGCTGGACTGACCAGATAAAAGGCCATACACCTCCTTACACTTGCGCCAGAGAGCCGACGGCCAGGGACGTGCTGCGCGACCACAACTGGCCCTATACTACGAAGTGTAAAATTCGAACTTCGTATGTTGCCTTTCCCGCTAACGCTTATATTATTTAAAACGAGAGTGATAGGGACGGCACGACACGAGCTTCGATTTGTGAATTTCGTAGTAACCCTCCTTGTCAAGTTAATAGGAAGATACATGTTCAATCTTGTTTGGTCTCTGTTTGACAGGTGTTCGCCTACACGAAGCGCAAGCAAGTGATGTCTGACGACAACTGCCTGGACGCGGCGCACCCGCGCGGTCCCATCAAACTGATCCGCTGCCACGGTATGCGCGGCAACCAGGAGTGGACTTACGACTCCAAGGTACGTAACAACGTACAGACTTATAAGTGAACAGGATATGGATGAAGGGAGGCGAGCTTTTGCCTCCGACTTTGTCCGCCAAGAATTAGTTAATCGCTACCCCACGCGAACTATGCAGCAAATATTCCGCGATGAAAACTATGCTGTCCTTTCCAGCGTCTCAAACTACTATCTCTATGAACAAACTTCATCTACTTAAATTGGATTAGCAGAGGTTAACAGACAAGTGAATATAGGTATACATTTTCGCATGCAGACCACATTTATAAGGATGATTAATTTGGTCGTTGTTATCCGACAGACGCGCACGATAAAGCACACCAACACGGGCATGTGTCTCGACAAGCCGGAGGCCAGCGACGTGTGGAAACCGGTGCTGCGTCCTTGCGACCACTCACGCGGCCAACAGTGGCTCATGCAGGTCGACTTCAAGTGGCAGGCGCGCCGCAACGCGCGTGAGCGGGACAGCTAGTCCCGCCCCGCCACCGCCTCCGCGCAGGTGAGCCAGTGTATACACACCGCGGCCAGCAGTGGCTCATGCAGGTCGACTTCAAGTGGCAGGCGTGCCGCAACGTGCGCGCGCGGGACAACTAGTCCGGCGCCCCCGCGCGCAGGTGAGCCAGTGTATACACTAGCAGTGGCTCATGCAGGTCGACTTCAAGTGGCAGGCCCGCAACGTGCGCGCGCAGGTGAGCCAATGTATACACTGCGGCCAGCAGTGAAACATGCAGGTCGACTTTATGTTTCAAGGGAGTTAGTTTCCAATTAAAAAACAATTATAAATTTGCTCGATTTGATTTATTGATTTTTGTGCTTGTTTCAGAATCAACAACGATAGACCATAACAGTCTTCCCCTCTCGTTAGATATCAGATTTTATTCCTTATTCCTATATCTGAAATTTTATATCTATTAGACGTATCGACATTTGTGAAGTCCTGTGAATTGTTGACAATACATAAAGTATGCTGTAATAAGTTGTATTTCCTATAAATATTGCTCAAACTTATGTATTCGTTTGTTGTGTTGTAGAGCGAGTTATTTTTGTATTATTTGGAATTTTATATTGATCTTTGCGGGTCGCAATGGGTCTCACATTATGTTGATGGTACTACCATTTTCTGATGGAAGTTCGTTTCTTATCTAAGTATTGTTTTTTATTGAAAATGAAATTATCTTTGTATTTGAACGATACTCTCTTTCATGACCAATAATTTTATTGCGAGCTCATGTCCTAGTTTTACTTAACATTTAAAGTTATATTATACACTTAATTTTAACAATGACTCATAATATTTAGTCGGATTTTTGTAATTCTGGTATTTGAATTTAGTTATGATAATCATCAAAATGGTTTCGGCTCGTAAAATCTACTTTCCCAAGATGTGCACTTTCTCTAAAGCTGCAGTGCTATCTCAAACAGTGCACTTCCAAGTGTAAAAAACTGCACTTTCTCAGATAGATACAGTTTGCCAGAAGCTATAATTTTATCAAAAGAGCCGTATTTGAATATATAATAAGACGGCTGAGTCAACGTTTGAAATGTAGGCGTTTTGGAAGTACTTTTTGAAGAAATGCTCTTATTGGGCAAGTGGTTTTACGAGCTTAAGCCAATAAAATGACCACTAATAAATTGTTAAAAAACTTGTTGGAACCTTTTCATCTAGGGCTACGTACCGATTGTTGTTGATAAAGCATGATATAAAATACAATAAAATTAATAAGATCATTCCGCGTTGTCCGATTCGAGCTGTCCAACTTTAACCGGACAATGCAGAACGCCTGAAAGATTTAGTTTTAGACTTTGTGTCCATTATTTTTCAAAGCGGTGCTAACGACTTTGCCACTAAGTATACTTATCCATAATGTTTCGTTTTATGTGTCGGTAAGGACGGCTAGTGGCACAATGTGCCATATCCATTGCCAGACAGCCTTAAGTTTGCCACTTTACTTTAGAAAATGATTAGTGAAGTTATGTTATTAACGGATTTTTTTAATTTCCGATGAGCTCCTTTTCTGATCGTACTTTGATAAGTAGGTACTTTGCAAAAATCTAACAGTGATCTAAATTGTTGTCCAGGAACTAGTAATCTTATAAGATTACCTATAGGTATTTCTGCTTTTTTTTTCGCTATTGTATGACTTATTGGAAATTCAATCATTTGAACCTTGATTTTTACATGCTTGCTTTTAATTTCGTATGTTTATATTTTTCTGACCGCTTCCCACGAACACTAATCTTGAGGTCTTGCATAATAACAACAGTTGGATTACTGTTAGGACAGCGTTTTAACTCGACGTATTAGACGAATGTTCGCGTTGCATCACTGAAAAACAAAACTAAAAAGATGCAATCTCGAATGAAGTCAAGTGCAACTTTTAGAGTAATGCTCATATGCCCTTTGAAGCCAAGTTTACATCTGCTGAGATGGATAAAAAAGCACTCATGGACAGTTTCCGGCAGGTATAAACTTTGTATAAGATAAGCGAAACTCGCGTCGAATTTTGAGGTTATGGTAATGTGTACACGGTCACCTATACTCGAGTTTGTTGTGATATCACGTCTCACAGAGTGTTATATTATAGCGTTTTCAATCATATATTTGTAGGTTTTTTCAAGTGTGAGATTGTTATAGATAAGGACATTAATGGACTATAATAAATAACGTGTGTTGTACAGGTGTGCAAAGATTTCTGGACGCTATTTACATTTTTGATTCTTATAACTTTGTATATCAGAATCAAAATAGAAGGTTTTTGCCTGAGATATGTACAGAAATCTTACATATGAAGAGATTATGTTCGTAAATATATAAAAAAACTGTTGCCTTGTTTTCATTAGGTCTCAAATAAATTCATGATATTGAATATGGAACTGTATAAATATTTTAGTGCATATCGCATTTAGAGTGAAAGGGCTTGGTGGAATTGCCTTCGTTATATTTTTCGTAACTAAAGTAGACGTTCTATTCTAGTTTAGTGGTAAATGTAGACTCAAGCTCACGTATTCCCCTATGTAATACTAATAATTTATCAAGATCGGGCCCTTAACAACGAAATTAAAATAGTTTTTCTATTGACTGTATTATAATAGCGATGTTATAGCGTCGATTTGTTCCATTTCGCTTTTAAAATAAGCTATGTAAGTTACGGCCAATCGAGGGCCATTTTTGTCCTCTCTTTGCCGAATTATAAGTAACGTTGCATTTTATTAATGTCCATATAATATTTATTTTAGTGTATTGCATCACAAAGTATAGATAGACCACTCGTAATGCAAAATGTTTGAGGACTTGTTTAGCTACAGTACCTAATGTGTAAACATTACAATTTGCTATTGTATTATTACTTCACATTCACTGTAATTTAGCAAGCCTCAAATACAAATAAATCAGTTTTTGCACGATAGCATATTTATTGACGCAGCATAACAGTTTGTTTTGTTGAAATTAAAATTATTATGTTGTATTTTTCTTATGAAACATATTATGAGTATATTAGAAAAGGATGTATTTTTTTGTAAATAAGTTGTTGTACGAGAATTCATCTAATTAAACTTTAGTAACAATAAACACAAGCAATGGGGGAGCATTTATATGAATTATTATTATACGTCGATGAAACGGCAACAATGATCTATAAACTAAAAAAATGTGTTGATAAACAAGAAAGGTTTTAATGATATCAATATCGATAATCTAAGTATTTAAATTTATATTCTATGTCATGGGAAAAAAGAAGCCGTTTTCAAGTAGAAACAAAGTGATGTCATTCCACATTTTACACTAGAATCTCACTGCAATATTCAGGTAAAATGATATTTAAGTGCCAAATTCTCCGTTTATTTTTAATAAATTATGAACACCATTCCAACTGAAGTTTAATAATCTTATATTGTGACTATTGAAATTAAATATTTGGACTGAATTTTATGATTTGTTTTATTTGTAGTTTTTGATGCCAAGCCACTAATTCAATAGGGAGGAAAACAATTTTTCTTTCATGTGTACACTAGGTTTTACCTTTATACCTAGGTTTCCCCTGTTCCACCTATTCCTACCAGGCTATCTCCACTGGTAGGGATATATGATTTTTTTTCCACCTGTCCCCACTTTTAGAAATAGGTGGAACCTATTTAGACGCTCTTGTTTTAGTGGGGATATGTGGAAATATTATGACTTTTTATCTCTACTGGTAGGGACAGTTACAGAAAATAATTTCACCATCTTGTAACCATGAAGTGTTTTCTTAAGTGTCACGATTTGTGCCATATTTAAGCATTTAAATTAAAATTTTGAGTTTGTAGTTTTTTTTCCTTTCGCATTAACCTTCCGTGTGCTGAATGTGAAAAAAACCTGCATTCTAGCCTCCTTTGTTTCAAATAATATTAATATATTGAGCAGCACAAAATTTGGCCCACTCCACATACAAAATTAATTACCTATTACTGCATACATTTAAGGACCAGATTTTCTGCCGCTCGGTATAATATTAATATTAGTAAGTATGAAGAGTGACCACTTTGGACAACAGAATAATAATATAATAACTAACGTGAACATCTGCGAAAACAGTGGAAGTGTGTTCAGAACTGCAAATAGACCTTACGTAAAAATTAAAATCAGGTATTATTATAATCATTTATTTATAAAACATTATTTTATACTTAATACTGCTAAACATCTATCTTACATCTATACAATCAGAACAAATTCAAACACACATAATACAATAATAAAATATGTATAATAAAACCTGTGTTCATGTAACCTGCCTGGTAAAGTGTGCCTTCAAAATGTTGTCGCACGCCTTGTGGATGTGGACAGAAATTTTAATAGCACTTGCGTATTGCACTATACAGCACTAAAACGTGCTTCAAAATATTATACAAGTAATATACAATGAATATACAGAAAGAAAAGAGTTAAACAAAGTCTTGGAGAAGTAAGTACGTTAGTGTCAACGTGCAGAACCGTCAAGTTCTTTCAAAGGATGCTTACTGTTATCGGTGGCTAACTGGAGAAACCCGTATTACTCGACGGCCTCACACATCTTGATACAGAAAAAATAATAAACTCGTTTGAATATTGTTACGTTTTAAATACCATCTAAAATTATAGTTAGAGCAAACACAGAAAAAAACTACGTGAATTGTTTCATCTGGCACGTTTCGTGCTAGTTTTGAAGGGAAGACATATCGAAGGCTCGTTGAGATCAATGATGCAAGAATGTTAATTCTACGGATGCCTCCTAGTAAAGTGTCTCTGCACTGCGCTGGTGCGAGTGACGTCACTGTGGTCCCTAGAGGTGGCGCGGCGGGCGCCGTCACTCGTGCGGCATGTCTTCTGGAAGCAGCCAGCTGTCCGTCTCCGCTCGCGCCAGCTGCTTCTTGAGACTGCAGTACAGCTTGATCAAAGAGTCCTGGAAAAACAAACAAGCCATGATAAGCAAATAAGATTTTGTAAAAAAAAAGTTTACTACAAGCTTTTGCTGTCCTTGCATTGTCATCTAAACTACATATCCGTGCCAAATTTTAAAGTCAATCCGATCGCCAAAAGTGTATCAAATTCGACTTGCAAGACTACCTTAATAAACATACACATTGCAATGCAAAAAAAGTTGTAAAATAATAACAGTGATGTACAATAATATATTCTGAAATTTATATTTGTTGCAGAGAAAACAATGTTGTGAAGTACATCAGCGTGAATTATAATTTTTTTACTTTTTTAGTTCGATTTCTGACTGTAAATCAGGCCTTCAAACAGTCCTCCTAGCGCCTAGACTCAGGTGATTTCGCAAATACTTAATACTTGTTTTTATTTTAATTATTTCAATTTGCGAACAGCGAATAAATATTACCTAATAAAAAAAAATTCAATGTTATTTTTTAATATTGGGTTTTCATTGCGCATGTCCTGAGAGTAACTGAAATAGGAATTGTCAGTGGCTCGTCGTGAACTTCTGAATCCACCGTTTAGCCCGACTGATAAATGTTGAACAGCCTTAGCCTAGAGGTAGTTCTGTGTACAAATTTTACTAAAACGCAAACTCTGTAAGCCTAGTGAAATCCCATTATAAATAATAACATGAATAATCGAACCAACTTTTTAAGTTGAAAAACCCTCAACATTATCATTTCAAAGTTCAATGTTTCAGAAATGGCTGAACCGATTTTAATCAAACATAGGGGTTAGGGATTAATTATTAAAATGGTCAAGTAACGTACCTTCTCGTTTTCTAACTGTATAACTTCTCTTTTCTGCCGAAGCTCCGGATCGTCCATCTGTTCTTCTAGCTCTGACTTATGCTTGCTCAGGTACGCTAATTCTGTTTGGATCTGTAATATAAACAAAAATATATCATTTCATATTACTCTTCAGGCAGAACATGCGAGCGAGTCAGTTATTTTAAGTATTAGGATTTGACGTACGGTTTTTAACCATTAATAAGGGGTCAGTTTGCCATAATGCACTAAACTCGCAATGAAAGGTGAGAAACATTTAAATGATCTGCAGTTTAGCTAAACAAAGAATACTTCTCGAAGGATACCGCAACAGGGAGGCTGTTGACATTCCTTATTCACTTTAGCATGCATCTTCGCTTCAGGCGTAATTGTGGTCAAACGCAAGGCTATTTTTTAGTATCATCATTATCATCCCAACCTGAGAGGGTTCGGGCTGTAGTTTGAATTGCTTCGCAGGTTTGTGCAGGTTTCCTCACGATGTTTTTCTTCACCGTAAAGCACATGGTAAATTTCAAATGTAATTTCGCACACACATACACATTTTCTTTTTCTTCGGCCAGCTTCACCTACTTGACCAGGTGATGGATAAAGTGGGTATCGTGACGTATCAGCTAGTCAAACAGCTGGCCGAGGACCGTGCGGAGTGGCGGTTACTCCACCGACATGAGCGCGTAGCTTCAGAAGAAGAAGAAAGCTAGGGGGCGCTTGGCCGAAACACTAAACCTGTAAGTGCGTCGCAAAATCCAGTCTTTTACAAACAAAAGATACCTTAAGATACTCCTGCGCCAGCTGCTTGTGCTCGTCGAATATACGCTTGGACTCCTCGTTGTTGAGGTCCGGCGATATGGGGCGCAAGTGAGAGTCCAGCATCATGTGCATGGAGTCCAGGGCGGGGTCGGGCTCCGGCGGCGCGCCGCCCGACGGGGAGCCGCTGCTGTTGCCTGCAACAACACAAGTACGCGGGTGAATATTCGAGCGTTTTGAACGGCCAATTAAATTTCATTACCATCCCACGTTTATTAGCACAACGGAAAGAAAAGTAGCAAGAATTTTGATCACGCTAGATTTAGTATAGGTTTCCTAAAAATGTAACCCTGAGTATTAGCTCTTTTGGCCGCCGTGATGGCCTAGTGGTTTGACCTACGGCCTCTCAAGCAGAGGATCGTGGGTTCAAACCCCGACTCGTACCTCTGAGTTTTTCGAAATTCATGTGCAAATTACATTTGAAATTACCACGAGCTTCGCGGTGAAGGAGAACATCGTGAGGAAACCTGTTCAAACCTGTGAAGCAATTCAATGGTGTGTGTGAAGTTCCCAATCTGCACTGGGCCCGCGTGGGAACTATGGCCCAAGCCATGCTGCGAGGTCTGTGCTCAACAGTGGGACGTATATAGGCTGGGATGATGATAACTAGCTATTTTAATAATACTTGCCGAAACGGTAATGACGAAAAAAAAAACGACGCAAAAAAGCTGAGTATTTACTCATCAGTATGCTGACTGGTGTATACAAAACGGTAACACGAAATTTTTTCAAGCAACAGGGGGTTCCTAAACTGTGCGTCGTGACGTGCATGAGCGTCGCGACACTTAGGCAGTAACAGTGGGGCGGAAGGGATGGCCCACCCGGAGCCTCCAGTCCCGGGAGGCCTCCAAATGTACCTACGTAAGTTCTCTTGATAAAGTCCTAATTCCTCAACGAGGCTGAAAATATCCATAGTGCTTCTAATACTTCTAATACTGGGAGCCTCATTCAGTTTTGCCACCCGGGGCCCCGAATGAGCTTAGTCCGGTGTCAAACAAAACATTTTGTTTGCAAAACATTTTTCGACTGCTTCCGAGTATCATATTGAGCTGAATTTTAGATTACTTATGTAAGTTCGGTGTCAATACAATAATTCGGTAGTGAAATTCTGGTGGTCCGCCCAAAATTGACACCGCATGACGGTAAGTAGTTTGGATGACAATGTCAGTAATCAACAAAAGTACAGTCAGCCATAAAAACTTGTATTAAAACTATTTTTATAACAAGAAAATTTCTTATTATGAAGAGACGCAATGGCGCATTTAACGTTAATGCAAATAGAAGGTAAATGCTATCGAGGTTTAGCTCTACCACAGTTGTATTTAGTGGGCTAAAAGCTAGGTCAAGCAGTTTGTTAGGCCGTGTGAAGCTTGCTATTGAGTGAGAGACATTATAGTTACCCAGAAGTGATATACTTCATATGCAAGTAGTAAGTTTCATTCAGTTGCCCTTTCCTATTACTGCATACAATTGAAGGCCAGATTGTTTGCCGCTCAGTAGGTATATGTTGTCCATTTCACTACTTTTAATTATGACTCACTGTGTTTATATAAAATTACTTATTCCGGGTGATAGTGCAAAATCATCTTAGTTTTATCGTAATTGCATGATTCATTCGTATAATTGATGTTTACTTATATATTGACGAAAAGAATTATGATTTCCCTACTAATCCGCAAACGGATTATTACGATGTAAAATAGTCTGTTCAATGGAAAGTGAGTAATTTCAGAGAATCAAGAATATCATCGATCAATTTGAAAACAAAATTTACGCATATTATCTAATACAAATATACCTTACATAAGCTGAAAAATGGTGTGATTTAGTATCAAATACAAATCAAGAAAATGCGTCTTTCGAATTTCAACTCATAGTGTTCAACCTTAAAGTATCACATATTTAACACAGAAAATTCAGGTTATGATGGGCTTACATACAAATATAAACAGAGCGCAAATGTATTAATATTTGCGCGTTAGCCACCTCACGTGCTGGCGTGAATCAGAGAGACGCAATTATAACAATTGGCGACTATAAGTAGGCAATACGAGAACAATCCATGTGTTTAGAGGAATCAGTCGTACTTCCACAGCAGGGTTAATACGTCAAGAGTTAAATTTACTTCGAGTTGCTGATGTCAGACGCTTCACCTAGATTTCTGCTTTCGGCGTGTGATTCTTTTCCCCACAAATAGATGGCAGCAGTGAACTAAGCAAGGCGACCGTCGATTTACTGTCAATTTTTATAGTTTAAGGATGGTTTGAATAGTTGTGACTAGTAAAAAACAACACTATTGTAAAGCAAGTCATAAACAACAGGATGTAACACTGTATTTTTGTAATACTTATAACGGGAATTAGATATTTTTTTTCAGTTTTCACTGTAAAATACTTTGCGACGAACGAAGAAGATGTTTATATGCAAGAGAAGAAGCACGCAAACGGCAACGGACAACGTAGTAGCATGGCGTCGCGTCAGGAAGAGCGGCGGAGGCGACGCGCGGCGAGTTTTCCGGGTAACACAGCCTCATATAGGCGAAGGCGAGGCGGGGGCGTCGAGTCGGAGCGACACTCACTGTAAAATATCCAACTACAGCTGACTGTGTCGGTGATGGTGGTGACGATGCCGCCGGAGGCGTCACACGCGTCGAGGCGCTCGATGCGTTCGAGGCGGCGCAGGCGCGCGGGCGCGGGCAGCGGGGTCATGGCGCGTCCTCTCGCGGAGACAGTGCGCCGAGCACTGCACGCCGCCGCGCCGCCCGCTCGAAATAATCGGCGGGAGAGCCGGGAGCGGGCGGTGCAACAAACAAACCGCCGCTATTCGCGGTGCGGTGAGTCAGCGACGTCAGCCGTAGCTAAATGCGGACACCGTGTGCTGCCCGCCCTTCGTGAGGTTTTCTGCCGTTTTCGCTGGCAGGGCGCGCGCGCAGCGCTCTCTGCAGCCGGTCGACGACCCGCGCCCACGCGCCTCTTGCACCCGGCACCGGCACCGAGCCCCATGCTCCTGCGCCACGCCATAACTGCTCTTTACTGATGGCTAGGGACTAGACTGCTACCATAACACGAAACCTAAACACAAACATCCGTAGAATTTAGAGCGTCTGTTTCGGAAGATCTGTGCCTGCAGATCGCACATGCTCTACAATACCAGGCAGGATGTCTGTTACTACGACGAGCCATATGTTGCTAACTGAAATCTAGAGCCGACACCGACACGTTTGAGGCAGTTGGTAGTGACAATCTACCTGTATTGCATAACATCAGCATGTACCTTATACATATAATTTATGGCTTTATTAAATAAATAAATAAAAAATATCGACGCGTCAAACAATGGTGAACTAAGCCAAAATTCCTTACATACGTTGACATAATTGATTACCGAGTTATGACGCAGATTATAATAGTTGATGTCGGATTGATGCATCGAGGTAGCGTCAACATGTTTACGGTGGGTAGCTATGACGAGCGGCCTATGCGCAGAGCAAGGGCCCGCGCGATTGCGGCATCGACGGCCCTTATTCATAGAACGAATGCACGACCACTGTATGAAAGGTGCAGTGCGCTAAAGTGTAGGACTGTAGTTATATAGACCAGTTAGAAAAACATTATTTTTTACAAGCTTTTATTTAGTTTCACCTGTCCTGTTGTCTGTCTGTCTGTATTCTAATCTTGCAAGTTAAATCCAATCAACTTCCACTAGTTGGATTGACCTGAAATTTGGCATACTTATGTAAATGCATGACAATATAATAATTTGGTAGTGACATCCTGGTAGTCCGGCCAAGATCGTCTCCACAGGAGGGAACTATTCAACGGTTAATGGCATCGACTTGAAACTTGGTATGTATGTACCTAAATGTAGTTTGGGTCAACAAAAAGTGCAGTCAGCAAAAAAAACTTATTAAAAATATTTTTTTTACCAAAAAACTTACTTTCAATAAATAAATAATTAATCCTTTAGATATGTTTAAGTTATATATGTATGTGTTATATGTTTCAGTATTTTTTTTTTATTTAAATATGTGTACCGATATTAATCATTTACAATCTACAAAAAATAGGAGAGTGGTAAAAGTTCGAAGCTTTTTTTATCGCTCCCGTCTTTGTAATGACATTGGCCTTTCCCTCAAACTAAAAATGCGACAAAAACGATTCATCAGATCCGATCTATACGTCAAAATTGTAATCGATTGATTTACGCATTACTTAGCAGAGATCTATTTCAACAATCAACCTCGTTGTTTCGCAACCACACGCGCAAGACAGCTACGTCTTTGCGACACAGGAATATGGGTTATAGGTGTATTTGAGTAACAAATAGGTTGTAGTTCAGCAGATTTTCTACCTAGAATTTAATAGCAAATGCACATAACGACGAATGTAAGTTTGGTACATTAACAGACGGGACCTAACAAATAGAACTTAATTGAAACCAAAATAACATTTAGGGAAAATAGACTACAATCATTTGAGAGAATTCTATTTCTTTGCTAATGACATGAGAAAAGTGAGGTAAGATTTGACGGCGTTGAGTGCATTTAGCCTAATTGATTTATGTAGACGATCATATAAATAAGTTTTGGCCCAGAATTACGTATGTAAGTACATACGTCATGAGGTAATATTAATAAATCATGAAATCATATTGCACGCAACGTTCACTTACGGCTAACATACTTCAGAATGCCCAAACGTTGCCTAGAACGTGTTGAAAGTTCGCCAATTCATCTTATTCTAGATTGCAATATCTTTAACTCAAAACAAAAACGTACAGCTGGCACATCAATAATCCGTGTAAAAGGGAAATTAAATAGGTAGCGGTATGAAGAAGTTAGTTAATTTTTATTTATTTAAAACTTCACTTTTAATTAAAAACAAATCTTGCTTTATTTTTACCCAGTTCAATATGCAACGCTATGACGACTTGAAATTTGGCACAAGTAAAGTCAACCAATTTAATTCCCTACCACAACCAAAGAACTTCATCACAGTGTCATTCACGTCATTTATGGGGTAAAAGCGAAAACTAGCCAGCCGCAAAAGGACGTGGCGAAACAATAAGAATTTCTTGTATGTAGCCCTTGTAGGAAGAACTATGGAACCCTAAAAATGAGAATCCTTGTCCTAAACGTTAACTGATTTTGATCAATTTTCGACATGTTGCCAGTAAAAATTTAATGAAGGTTTGTACATTAGATTTTATTTTTACATTAGGTTATATTTCTACACAAGGCTGTTAAAGTAGGTTTCTTATCTAATCAGTTTAGATACTTATTGTTTTTAATTTGCCTCACCTAAAATATCACGCAATATCACGCTTATACGTATGAAAAATAAACTTTAAAGGGACAGGGATCAAGAGACCGATATAAAAAGTAAGGTCATAAAAAGGATTAATTTTTATGTGTGACTCATGTAAAATTATAGATTTACTATGGTGTCATCAAGCGTCTAGCACGTGCCCTTAGAAAATAATGCACGACAGCGCCTCGTGCCAACTCCGCGCTTTAATAGCTCATTACACCCGTATAACTAACGCGGCTTAAAGACTGCTCTAAATAATCCGACACATAAATCTTAACGAACAGCGGAAGTGGAAGACGAGTTATTTGTTTTAAATTTCCGCAACTAGACCACATTGTTAACATCTCGACGCGTTATGACTGGGCGTTATTCTCGAAGCGTCGTTTATACTCTATCGCTTTACTGGTTTAAGAATATGCTCAGGTGATACATGTATTTATAATGAGCAATTAGCGCAAATGCGGCGTTAGAGGAGCGATAATTAACGAGTCTGAGGCGAAGACAGGGCGCGGTGTGCTGGGGTGCTGACGGACGGCTCGCGGCTCCCGCCGCCTGGATATGTATGACTAATACACGCTAAAATTTACGACTTCTAACTTCGATGAACCATAAAATTTAAACCGGGAACGGGAAATTTTACGCGTATTTTATTCTGGCACGGCCCAAACTTGGGACGAGAAAGCAACTAGATGCGTGATTTAGAAACAAATAGACATAAATTTAGAATGAGATGTGTCATTTGATAGACGGTAACTAATGTTAGTGACATAATTGAATTATAACGAGCGTCAGCAATGAGCGTCACATTTGACGAATCAGCTCAGGTGTCAGTCTCAGCCGTTTAGGAATCACGAGCTGAAACATGACAATGGATGGGAATCTGTGTTGGCAATCCCGGCACTCTTATCGCAGCGATCGCCCGCACCGCGATCGTTAGTGGATGCAAATACTTCGCAACAGACATTAATGGACTCTGGTGATATGTGACGGCTGTTGTTGCAGATAGGGCCAAACAAAACACACCTACTAGGTAAACAAGTTTTAGAAATGTTGCAAATAGAGCTGCTATTTTTCACCGGGCCAGATTGCGTAAACTAAAGGTTACTTTGTGGGTTTATAGGGACAACTTGATTTAATGGCGGGTCGAAAAATTACACAGGTCTGTCTTTCAGAGTGGCGTGTTCCGCGTATCTGTTCGTTCGGTAATCCAATAAATCTGGGTGTGAAGGAAACTTCTCTTTGATCGGTGGCGTTAATATGTTTTCGATTTGGCGTCGGGACGGGCCGCAGACCGCCCCGGTTGCGTCAGTCGCGCTGACATCTTGCGGAAACTGTCCAAGGCTCGACTAAAATTCTATAATCAACCTGATTTATAGTTACAGCCGTCCATCGGGGTAATGTCTACAGAATCGGTTAACGCTTCTCGACATTGAAGAGTTGCATGAGAGCTGGAGCGAGCAGACCATTCCCATGTTACACAATTTATTTCTACACTTGGTTTGAACTCATAATGCGGCTATCTCGTATTTTTTTGAAGAAAAATCAACACATGCCACGGGACTATAAACTAAAATGTAACAAAAAGAACAAAGCTAGGTTTTATTTTCGGTGGATAGGGTTGTTGGCACCTTTGATCGATGTTTTTTTTTGAAGGAGCTTTTATCTAAATATATGCCGAGATCTACGTATACTACACACCACCACATAACTACCCACTACTATTTATGACTTGAAAGAAAATAAATTTGAACAGGAAAACAACTTTCTAAGTCATAATAGTAATAGTGCACAAAAAAACAACGATCCGAAATGGAAGGGTAAATAATAAATTATCCAAATTAAAATACGTGCATTAACTCAGCGTCGATTGCCAAAACATGTTCAGAATGTCCAAACTTTTAATGTCGGGATCACGTTAGGCGGGTGACAGCGTGTTACGTCTCATCCAGCCATCGAAAAAACTCTGATTCACCGGAGACACTTTTATTCGGTACGGAAATATCTCCGACGCGAAATTAGGCGTCCTTGCGAACATTTTTAAAAGTAAATAAGGACAATAATACATGGGTAAATCAGTACAAAGCGGCCAACTTGAATGACTCGTGCGAAAAGCACGCAAGACGCTCCAATCGCACTGCCGTCAAGGGTTTGTTAGTACCTACCTAATCTATATTAAGAGGGGCATTATTTGGGTATGTGCTAGGAAAGAGGGCAGTTTACAATAGCTTGCCAAATTCACGGCGAAACTAGAACTGGGCCAGTCACCATTAATGTGCTATTTAACGTGATTGTTTCCAGATCACATCAAAGAATTGTTTGGATACGGATACAAAGCAGGAGCAAGGCACCGCGGCCGACGACGGCAGCTGACTGGAAGATTAAGACTAGCTAAATTAGCTTTTTATTACGGTTCTTCGTTTCAAAGTTCCAAAAACCCAAAATGTTCGAAACAAACTCGGCGTTCGTTCGGAGTTTGCGTAACAGATTTCTTTTAAACAAACCGAAGATCTTTGTTTAGCTTCGTATACTACAGCGAGTGGGCGAGGGGCCGAGTCGGAAGTGGATTAAAAGGCGAATTATAGCCGGTGGCGTCGTTAGTAGGGCATTTTATTACTGATGATGACATAATACCTACGACTATTCCTTAGCAATAATACATCATTGAATACTTGGACTTTTGGCTCGTCGTTTATCACTCGGGATTGTTCGTTTACCTTCAGTTTGACGACTAGCCCCGCCTAGTGGCGTTGCTCGTGAATATAAATACTACGATCTAATTGGGTAACCTAGTTGCATTAAAAACGAGCATTAAGAGTAAAAATCGTATCATTTCTTAATATTTTAAAGAACTTGTAGAAAGAAAACGAACGTAGATTTTTTTATCGCCAACTCTCCAAGTTCGATGCGAAGGGCAATCACAGTAAGTACTTTACAGATGTACGTAAAAGATAGAATAGTTCTCGCGTAGGCAATAGGAAGTAATACAAAAGCTATTGGCAAAGGTGGCGTTGTGAAATAGCGCGGCTGAGTCACGAGGGTATTTGAGGCGCGAGCGACCAGCCCCTTCGGCGAATGCTTGCTCGTTTACACGCTATCAAATATTCAATTAAATATATAACAAATTATGGCTTTTTCTCATGTAAACGGTATCATCAAACTAATGGCATTGTTTCCCATTGCCTGTCTTAAAGCTGCCAATCCCCAAACCCCAATCCTCTTTAAGAGCTCTACATGTTTGAGTTATTTGTAATTTTTCTTGAAGCAAACAAAATAAATTAGAACAGGAGGCAAGGAAGTGCATGTTTCTCACGTAAGGTTATTTTAGGTTGGTGTGTTGACTCCTTTTTTTAAATTAGTAGCAAATATTATATTTAAGGGACATTTGACACCAATTGACCTAGTCCCAAACTAAGCAAAGCTTGTACTATGGATACTAGGCAGCGGATAAACATACGTCTATAGATAAATGGGTCAATCAACTATTTTACCGACACTTTGGGCGTCTCCTGCGTTACCAAAATTGTCTCTGGCGTTACCAATAAAAATCGTACTTCCAACAAGATATTTCATGGTTTAATAGGTTGAACTTACGTAGGATGGCATGTATTCATGTACACCATCTATTAAATAACAGAAAAAACATACTTACTTACAAAAATCTGCAAGTGTTTGAAAAATGTCGCGGAGAGATTAGTGTAGATAAAAAAGTTGATTGGCCCAAATACTTACATACTTAAATATAGATGTAGTGATCAACCTTAAGTCAATGTCATAAAGACTTAGTCATGGAAAAACTTTTCTCACTTTAACTGTACATATTAAACATCCAAGACCCGAGAACAAAGATTCGTATTGTTCATACAAATATCTGCCCCGGCCAGGGATCGAACCCGATGTGTGTTTCGATTGGGTCCAAATTAAAGTTAATTTATTTTATAATATAATATTTAGACAAATCGGCTACAATGAAAACTTGTTAACATAGTAGTACGCGTCAGAGCTAAATAGCGTACTAAACCGCATTTCGAATGTGCAAGGTGGATAGCAAAATACACGAGAAAACCTGGCACATGCCACAAAGTACTTGTGTAAAGTATTTGTTTGAGTGACAAGGACTAGTGTGAGGCGATTACGCGCGAGGAGAGGTAATAGAGGACCGACATAACACCGGTTAGCGTAAACGTAAGCCCGCGGTAAGCGCCGCGGCCGGCAGTGACGCAGGCGCGAGCCCCGACCTACTTATGTCGTCGAAAAAATCAGCAGATGTTCAACTTTGAGGCGGGATATATCGAGCGGGGCAGAATGTGTTGTTCCGAATAGAAATAAACTTGTCACATATTTTGATTGTATCTAGAGCGGGCGGTTAGTCATGTCGCGGAGCCGATGCCAACGGCCCGGCCGTGCCTGCGAGTGCGCACCACAGCAGCTATAAAGGCAAGGCAACGGTTCCAGACCGGGCTGCTGAATCATGGCGGCCATTGGCGGCCGGCACCGGCCAGGCGCCGTCTGCAAAATGTCTCTACAATAATCCTTCACGACTCTCCATCTGATGTTTATTGCGACAACAAAAGAATGTACTTACTAACAAATCCCGCTTAATATCGTGTTAAAGTGGGATTTGACGCAATAAAAAAGTTTCGCTTTCGCTCCACCGCGCTGGAAAATACAAGCAAATAAAAGCCGTGGTAATTTGCTATAATTGTTTAACAGAAATACACCACCATTATCATTGCAGCCTACGCTCACTACGAATAAACTCGCGCGCACGTGCTCGTGCGCTGTTACATTTCAACAAACAGTTCTTTTAGAGTTCCCTTGAAATAGAAGTGCGCGAGCTCGGTACTCAGCGCATGATAACAGTTACGTAAACATAATTATTTTTGTATCATCAAAGAGGGATATTTTATTAGCACCGCTTTGAGATGTCGCTACAATAAAGAGTTAACAATGGGAATAAATTTAGACCGGTCGTAATATTGGACAGCGGCCGAGCAAGGAGCGGGGAGGTGTCGGTTGCCATAGGCAGTGGCGGTGGCCGGGATTAATCTAGCTCGTATATTTAATTGTTTACATCTGCGGTGCACGCGAGCCCTACCGCGCATCGTAAAATAATTAGCGGTGATTCATCTGCGCGCCGAAAGCCGCTCGCCGCTCGATCGCGCTAGGTGCGGGCTTTTGGCATGGCCTTATGACAGCCGATTATTCCGCTGTCGGCGATCGTTAGTGCAGATTACTTTACTGCGGCTGGATGTCAATATTTTTCTCATCTCCCCAGTAGCAGCATTCGTAAAAAATAGGCAATCTCACAAGTCAATAAGATCATGGCAGCTTTCAAGTTCAGGATAAATTTTTAAAAATATCAATGATAATTTGTCTCGTTCTTCAATTTAAGGAACGAAAAAATATCATTTGCATATTTGGCTCTATATTTAAAACAACAATGACAAAAATATAATTTTCTCTTCTCCTGTTTTCAAAAAAAAAAAAGACAATGAACTTGAAAATATTAAGAAGCAGAAATTGAAAACTACCTATAACACAATAACACAAGACATAAATGTAGGCACGCGTTTTACCTACGCAACCATTTACCTAAAAAGGCTAAGAGATATTTAATGTTTAATTATAGACACCTATATCACTACCAATTTCATTCCATGATGCCAGACGTGCCCGGCAGCAGCAAATAGCCACTTGTGAATAATATCGTATCATAAGTAGATACCTACTTTGTATAAGGGGTGAGGTATACCAATGCCAAAATGCATTCAGCAATGGTAAGTGTATACGGACGAAAAAATTTCAGAAGGGGCAAATATTGCAGACAAATTCAGACTTTTATAACAGCACACTTTTTGGTTCTTTTAGATGATATATTGATTGTAGGTATCTAAGTAAGTATATCGTTGTGTCTATTAACTAATCGTATAACGTTATCATACATTTACTAACGTTGTTGACATTACAAGTTTCTTTTTTATATATTTGCATTTAATTTTATAACTTTACAACAAAACTGTGTTAGTTTTTCTGCGGAGTCGAATATAATTGAAAACTGCTTTTCATATCTACCAGAACGCATGTTATGTATGCTATGTATGATGCTGTTGTTTATTTTGCAATGTATACGATATTTTTGGTCTAATGACTACGAAGCTTGAGATGTGTCTATTTGTATGCTAATATGTATTTAAGTATGTATCTATATGTTGCTTAGTACGTTTTGCTAAGCTTAACTAGGTCACGTGACATTTATTTATTTATTTATACGATAAGGATTAGGTACATATAAAACTCTAAAACCATAAAATACTATGAATAGTCAACTTTGGCAAGTGTACTAAGTTTGCGAAATTAAGAAATTATCATGTTACATGGATGAGGAAGAGCATTTTGGCGAGAAATAATACTTTAATATAATTAAGCCGTTAAGCGACCTTGAGTCGTTATTTATTATATAAAAGGCAAACCACTTTTAGTTCATCTTAGTTTTTTGCTATAGTTATGATATGACTAACCTTCTGAAATTTAATATGGCCAGAGAAATATAACTATGTATGCTAATTGAATGTTTATATGAGTAGGTTGGTATATGGAGGAGGCCTATGTCCTACAGGACAGTGGACGTCCTACGGCTGATATTATGACGATGAGAAGGTTGAAAAAAGTAATTACTTCAAGATGGCAGACTAGCTAGAGCCTACAGAGTGTTGTCTATAGGTAGGTAATGATCTCGGTATGTAAGTTTCTACTGCAGGGCACAGATCTCCTCTCAGGATGAGAGGATTTGGGCCGTAGTTCCTACACGAGCCCAGTGCGGATTGGGAACACGATGGATTTCCATCACCGTAAAGCACATGCTAAATTTCAAACGTAATTTCGCACATAAATTCCGAAAAACTCAATTACAGAACATGACGATTTCTTAGACTATAGGCAATAATAATTAAAATAACTTAATGTTAAAAAGTTTCGGGACTTGCAGAAAATAGCCGTTTCAGTTGAACATCAGAGTCAATCGATATAACATCGCGATCATCCACATAGATGTACCGAACGGTAATAGACTAGTTGCAGCGAATCGCGCGACGCATGAACTTGGACACAACCCCTGTCACGGATGTCAACAAACTAACGTAGTCGTTCACCACTCCGCAACGTGAACAACAATTGGGTAGTTTCCTTGGTTAAAAAAATATTATTATATTTAGTCCGTCAATTAGATTATCAGAAAATATTACACTTATTTTTTTTGACAATCAAACAAACTTTGTTTTCAACTGACAACAGATCGTTTTTTTGCCGGACTTGCGGTGTTGCATGGCTTATTCGCCGGACCAGGGTCCGGTGCATGTACATACATTCATTGTAAGCCATACAACACCGCAAGTTCAGTAAAAACCGGCTAAGAGCGTGTCGGACACGCCCGGAATAGGGTTCCGTAGGCATTACGAAAAAAATAAGAAATATTATTCTAAGGATTTTGTATTTTGTACGGAATATTCCAAGTTTAGGTATATTTTATACCTTAGGCTGCTATTTACGCTTAAACTACTAATAATTCTCAAGAAAACTTAACCGTTATAGTTTTCCTTGTAAGTTTGATATACTGACTACGATCCTGAATTTTTTCAAAATTTTCCACGCACCGGTTTAGATTTTAGAAGGGGGGAGGGACGCTCAATTTTAATGAATATTTGCACTTTAAAGTTGAATATTTTGCAAACAGATCACTGAATCGAAAAATCGTTTTAGCAACCCCCTAATGGTTTAAAAAAAACCTATCTAACAATACCCCACACTAGAAGGTTGGATGAGAAAAAAAAATCACCCCCACTTTACGTCTATGGGAGGCACTCTAAAAAAATTTTTATTTTTATTTTTTGTTGTACCATTTTGTCGGCAGTTTATATATATATATATATATATTCGTGCAAAATTACAGCTTTCTAGCATTGATAGTTCCTGAGAAAAGCCGCGAACGGACGGACAGACAGACAGACAGACATGGCGAAACTATAAGGGTTCTGTTTTTGCCATTTTGGCTACGGAACCCTAAAAAACCGGTCCGTTGTCCGGTGAAAACAACGGACGTCTACAAGCGGCCTGAGACGTTTGCCTGTGACGTCACTCTATGCTAAAAAATGCCGCACGGCGTGACGTTACACGAAACTTTAACTGGCTATAACTTCATAATTTATTGTTTAATTGACATAAGAAAAAATACGTGACCAATATTTTCTGATAACTTCACACTTATTCGAATTTTTTAGAAGACTTTTTTAGAATGCGCGTTGCGCAGTTTTAATGTAAGAAACAAGAATGATCGCCTGTCAATAAATAGTAAACATTAACAGCCTTATTCATAAAAAATCCTTAATTGAGGTTTGATCGGTCTGTTACTTAGCAGACTGATTAAGCTTGTCAGACGGTTGTCAAGAAGTATGATTCATAAACGCTTGCTAGCAGTCTGCTAGTTGTTGAGCTGCTGATAGACGGATTGGACGCGTTATGTTGGCCATCTTGACAAATCAAAGAAAAAAAATGGACTCATCGATAATAAAAAAAAATTGACAGCAATGACAGCAAATTAGCAGGAAAAAAAAAATCATTTCCGATCCGCATGTTTATGTTGTACCTAAGTGCAAAAAGCCGTAATTATGTTAATCATCTATTTTTTTTCATATTTACAGTAATAAATACCTAATTTAGAGGATTTTTAAATACAAATTCCTGAAAATGAATTTTCCTGTTTTTTTTTTAATCTGCGTAACCCTCCCTTCACTAAAAATATCTTCGGTATGGTTTTTTGCTCTTGTCAAAGTCAGCTGTTCAAACTTGTGGCGGCCATTTTGCGACTTAGCAGGGAGATAAAGGAGGGTCTACGGTCCTCTAACTTTAGCAGAGCCTTGATCGACTGATTAGCGCTAACAGACGTTTATGAATCATGTTTTTTAGCATCGGCCTTCAAGCCTTCTTGAATAAAAAAAAATAGAAATACATACAGTAAAGAGTAAAACTTACATTAAGGTGCAACATTCACCTGAAGGTTGTCGCGTATAACGAGATAGGTAATGATATTGTAAACATCTTTCGGGTCGTAGATAGAAAGAACATTTGATCATAACACGTGTATGTACTTTTGATTAAATCTCAATTTAAAAATCCTCCCTCGTCCTATTCGGCCCGATACAAAACACGTTACTTAGGCAAAAAGACCCCTAACTTTTGGATTAAAAATCACGAATAAATACGTATGATCGCACGTTACATGAGTAATGACTAAATTTATGATATTAAGCTTTTCCACCGTACCTAAACCTAACTAAAGTATTTTGATTCATGATTCATATTTTGAAGATGTAAATCGAATTTACAACACGGATTTCAAGTTAAATGCAACCTACTTTCAGAGCTTAAGTGATGAAAAAATAGATTACTTTCTATCTGAATTTCCCTTGAGATAACGCGAAAATGTAGGCAACCTGGTGGGAATCAAGTTGTTACGGCGCCACACCACTGTAAGGTTGTCAGGCTTGCCCTCCTTCGGAACCTTCAGACCTTTCAAAGCATAGGACGCTGACATTTACTAGTAATTATGCTACGAGTATATTCCACAAGCCACGTGAGAGACCAAATAAGTGATAATGAAACTTCGTCTTTTTCAAGCATAAAATTCTGCTGGAATCCTAACACTAGATCTGATCTCTAGATTTAGGGGCTGTTACACCATCCATTGATTAGTGGTCTCTATTTGTTTTGTTCGAATAGACGGAGAAGGCATCACATTTAACTGTCAGTTAACACTAATCAATGGATGGTGAAACAGCCCCTTAAGCTCCAAAATATACCTCTAGATCTGAGTAGGTATATACCAACTGCTTGTATAGTTTTTATTTAACTCGCAATAATGTTTCTATGTTACTTAAAAAATTAATATGCTATCCGCCACAAACCTTGCAAGTGAATTTTGATCCAATTCCAGCGGTCAGATTGTCTTGTAGTTTGGTGCGTGTATAGAATAGAGCTCCGTTTAAAAAATAGATAATAAGGAGCAAAATACTAGCAAGCAATGGAAGTTAGGAACTGTAACTGGTGGCTGAAATTATACGATTTAATACAGATTGCGATTCCGGTTCTTGTTTGATTGTAGGTTCTTGGGATCATAATCATGTTAAAGAGACTCAATGTAGCATAATAAATGAGACGAAAACAAAAAAAAAACCATTTGCAAGCGTAAAATTCTTGTAGAAAAATAAGTCCTTGCAAAGACAGTATAGAGTCGGAACCAGGAATACGTCAGTTCGTAACAAAGTAAACCTCACAATGTTAGCACAGGAAACGATTTGTGGAAATCTATGCGACGGAAACGGACGTTAAGTTAAACTTTTGATAAAACATCACACCAAAAATACTCACTCATGAAAACGTCAACGAACAATTCCAATTTGTCTTGTTGCACTGTTATCGAAACTTGAACAGAACAGTCTGTTTTAGGCATTTCACTGGATTACAATAACATGAGGGATCGTTGAGGGCGTGAGAATTTACGATTTACTACACTGTTTTGATGCGAGACGGGCCGGTCGGTGGGTGGTGGCTACGGTACGGTACGGGACGCGAGTGCCGGTCGCGTGGCTGCACCCGAGTGCAGGCGTGCACTGTGCCGCGAGACTGAACGTCGCTCCCCGGCCTGTCCCAATCCTCCCCGATAACCTTAAATTAGATTAATTGTATCTGGCTGATTCACACGAACGCGTGCCCCGCGACGCATCGCTGTGTTCGTGACACCAGAATAATGCGTTAGCTTAAATTAAAACATAAACATATTTGTCGCGCAAACGTTGAATGTAATCTTTCAACATTTGTTACCATGCATCGACCTCTCGACGTGTCGGTGAGAAATCTTATTCTGAAAAATTCGATCGACTTCGATTTTATAATAATAAAATGAGATTGTATTTTTAAAGCATAAAAAAGTAACAGCGGCAATTTTCTTGGACATGTAAACGATAATCGGTAACGGGAATCGATGGAAGCTGGCTAGTCCGGCGATCAAAGGCCGGCGTTACTGTATAAAAATCAACACATTTGTTTATTTGATCTGCGCATAACGGTCGAAAAGCTCGCCTCGACGGCACCCATGAAAATATTACGACTATTATTTACTTTAACGCTGTGCTGTTCTTACCACATTGACGTCGGCCTGACTCAGCAGGGCAGGCCGGGGAACTATGCGGGATATTTATCGAGGACCGTATTACGCATGCGACAAAGTTTCACTTAATTTTCAATCTCACGAGAAATTACCACCGTTGTAAAGAAAACTTGGCACAAGAACCTTAACAGAATCATTAAAACTTTAAAGTGCAAACAAGAAGCACATTGCCAAATACGAAGAGCGTGATCCCTAGAGTAGGAAAACAATAAGTGGTCAGTGTGATGTTTTGTATCGAACTGGAATTCGGCCAAACAAGTTGAGATTTTAGACTTTGGTTTTTAAAGTGAAACTTTTTTTTGTGCCATAAGAGTTAAGAAAACAAACGTTAAGGATATCGTGAGGTTTCGTATTTATCTCGAATTTAATACCTATTATTAGTGCGTATTTTTCCACACAATACGAAGGCGACGTTTGTCTGCGCGGCGCACGCGCCGGCCGGAAGCGGCGGGTAAACACAAGACGATCCGTCTAGCCATCTGCGACGATCGATATTGAAGCGACATGTGCTTTTAACGTATTCTCCTGCTTGTGTAATGCTCACTAAAATAACCAAGTTATTTGTTCTTCACTGCGCAACTTGATGCTTTAAAGCAAAGATGGAGAAGTACCTACATTGCAATGACTTTCAAAGAGCAAAGAGATTCAGTTTGATGATAGAAGAATCTAACTTAAATAAACATTTAGTAACATAGTGATATTAATAAATACCTCGGTTAACACTGTGTTATAATTAGTGGCTTCTAGAAAAGCAAATCAAACAGTTGAATGCACGTTGATCACCACTTAAATGGCAACACGAATAGAAAACGCTTCCTGGACACGACACGAGCGGGTTACCGAGAATAAAATAAGGAACCGATGTTAACCAACAAGCAACCCCGTTCCCGATCTAACAATACTTCGGTTGCGATCGGTCGTTGGTCCCGAACGTTTCCTAGAAGGTAAGCGGACACAGTCTAAAATAGTCCACTGCCTCTTCCGAGACGTGACTCATGCCGGGACCGACCGGACCGCATCTGGACCGCGCTGCTGTATATCCTGATATAATAATGCAACCGCAGCACGCCGAATAAAACGCAAGGGCTTTGTAGAAAGACAGTGGCGCCGCTGTTTTTTGTCATGTCGAACTTAGCAAAGAAAAGGCGTAGTGAGGTAGAATACTCAATTTAGTCGCCAAAGGCGATATTAATTACAATTACTCTGAAAGACAATAACAGCATCAAATAATTTCTGAAGATGGGACTAGAGTAAATGCAGTTGCATAAAAAGTATGTCATCGTAAATCAATACATCATGGATTAAGCTTAAGCGTGACGGATGACACCAGTCCTAAGTCCGGCAGTGGGCGTTTATTAGTGTGATGTAGCTATTAAATGTCAGATAAGTTTCTTATACGCCATAAACAAGTTTATAGTCAATTAAAACTGGCACCTGATGATTTAACCGACACCTGCAAATCTCATACAGGAAAATGGCAACAGAAAATCATTGTAAGAAAAAATCAACCGTTGAATACAATTTCAACGAAGCGTCAATATTTTTGAATGTGTGAAATACGAACAGCGAAAAAATTTGCGAGTTGATTTTCCTCTTATCCCGAAATTATATTCTGAGGATAATCAGTCATATTGTCTGTTAAAGCGGAATGAACAAGACACAAACACAATAAACACAGACTACAGACACAGGCACACAGGCAAAAAATTCTTTTTGAACCATTAGCCCAAGTTTTTTTACAACAACTACCTACCTCTAGGTACGTCATACACGGACTTACTTTTGACATACAGATTAATTAGGTACAATTAGATTTAAGAGATAAAATATTGATAGTATGGAGTGGAACTTTGGTAAATCTGTGCATATGTAAGTATAACGTTTCCACCAGATAGCTAGGCGAGGATACTCGCACCCTCTAACAAGTCTAACACATACAGCTAAAAGGGAGGAAAGTTTATAAAATGGAATAAAACTTCAAAGCCCGCAAAAAATAGACCATGCGAGTCATAATTTTAAAAATAAGCTTTGAATTGACACCTGAAAGATTGATAGGAGAACGACAGTTCTGTCCTTGTTTATCCCGACGCTGAATCAGACGAAAACTTTGTGAAAAAAAAAACGTAAACACCCGTTTGAGATGTTTACATAGAATAGGGAGTTCTATTTCAAACAGATATACCAAGGAAGTTGGATATTATTGTATAGCTGAGCGGTGACTAAGCGCCTGATATTTGAGTGCCGGTATTCGCTCTCGGGTCGCGACGAATCTCAAACTTCTAGGAACCGCTGTATTTGTATACACATGCGTTTTTATGAGTACCAGCAACGGCTATTAAGAATCGCAAAAGTATGCAATGAACATTATGCGTGTGAAGTGCGGATAAACGGGTCTATAGTTTAGGTAATTAAATTTAAATAATCATTAACAGGAGCTGGGTTTTATTTTCAGCATTTGTTCATGGTTTCGAGTATTAATGTTAAAACAAAACCACTTGACTAAATTTGTGAAATTTAAATTTTAGTAAACAATACTTTACAAATTGCCTCGGATCTGGGTGCCGTCGTTTGTTTTTTATCCGCATTAACCCTTAATCTCGTAGAGGCGATTTAGCGACCACTTGCATTGAGTTGGTAACTGAACCTTATTAATTTCGTAAAACGTCCCAATTTCCATTGTAATTATTGAAAATACGACTCTTTGTCAGGTATGTATTCGATAGCTGCTTTAGATTCTGTGGTAGTATGCTCCAATAAATGGGGCCTTACAATACAATACAATACAATACAAAGACTCTTTATTGTACACCAGACATAGTAAGCGATACAGAAAACAAATTATTAAAATTACAAGGTGAGCAATAGGCGGCTTTATCGCTTAAGAGCGATCTCTTCCAGGCAACCTTTTTTACAGAAAGAAGGAAGGACTAGTTTACAACAGGTTAAGGGTTAAAGGGCTATTAAGGGTTAAAGCAAGGATAAAATGAAACAATATATACATACAGTCGAACATAGAAGCCCCTCCATTTTTGAAGTCAGTTTGAAAATTAAAAGCATGACAGTACGAGCAAAAGACTGTCCTCGAAGACCCTCGCATCTTCGCTAGCCCAAACACTTCCTTACAACTTAAAAAAACGAATGCCTAACAACCGCAATCCGTCAAAGTTAAAGAACAAACTGTATACTTAAACAAAAGAACAGCAGTTATCCGTTCCACGAACGACAGCGACTAGCAAAGCTGTGAGTCACCATAACATCGTGTCCTGGCAAAAGGACTTGGGCTATTTCGGAGCGGTTACTCACGTGCAATGATGCATTGCTAGCCGATCTTGCTGATGCAATAAAGCAAGTGAAGCAGCGTTATTAAACTGGGAACGGTTTAGTTTAATTGGTTGATCTGCAAATAATGAGAAGGCGAACATCATGCTCGCTATGGATGACAATGTAATGTTACGCATAATGTTCGTGGGCGACTGAGCGTTTTCAAAAAAAGTGTGAAAAAGTGTGTGTGTGTGTGTGTGTGTGTGTCTTTCAAAATGTATTTGATTTTATCATACTCATTTTTTGAGCCAATTTTAAGAAGCCCGTACCTAGTGAAAAACACGTTACAAAACTGACGTTTTTGTATACGAGATTTTTTTATCAAGTATTGAAATCGATTGTGCTCTTGATTCGGAGTAGAAACCATTTTTCTAAAATTAAAAAAAAAAAACTTTTTTTGTGAAAATGCCCTCGTAAAGTTTAGTTTACTGCGTATAGTAAATATAGTGCTTATTTTATTATACATTTCAGTAGAGAGGATGTTTTTTATGGAAATTATAAAACCCCTTTTAAACGAATAGAAATTTTATTTAAAAATTTGAAAATCAGTGAAACAACTGATGGTTGGATAGCCGTCAAAAATATGCGAACTCGGCCCAGCATATGTGATATGCAGCGTCCTCCGTGAGCTCCAATACTCATTACTGAAAATGTGAGATACCTTCCGACTGCAATAAGCTACTTGTTATAGATAGTGATGTGAGATGAATTTGTTTTCCTTAAAATATTAGACCGTGGCAGTATTTACTGAAACTCCCAATTATTTACTATATGACATTTCTAAGATATTTTCGATTTTTCTCAACTCATATTACACCGTGGCCCAAAAATACGTTGCCAAAGAATTGTCGGAAAATGTTTTTATTGCTTACACAAATTTTACTATATGACATTAAAAATTAAAACTAAAATATTAAAAAAAAATCAATTCAAATATCCGCCTTTGGTTTGATTGATACACATATGCAAACGTTTTTCAAAATTATCGACGATATACCGCAGCTCTTCCACGCAGATATTTTTGCCCACTCTTTGGTGAGCGTTGCTGTCAGAGGGTCTACACTTTGGTGTTTATTAGCACAGGCCCTTGCTTCTAAAATTGTCCACAAACTATAATCCATTGGAGTTTAGATCAGGCTTTTGAGCTTATGAAACCGGGTTAATTGTCTTTACACCACTGCCGCACTCTGCGGGCCCTGTGAGATGGGGCAGAGTCCTGTTGGAATATCCAAAATGTCGTCATTGTTGTCAAATTGTTGCCAAAATGTCGTCGACTCCAAGGAAGAAGTACGGCTTCAAGAACAACTGTTTTGTATATTTCTTGGTTACTTTTAACGCCTTTTTCTATGAATACAAGAGGAGTTTTACCTGTGAGGCAAGTAACAGAATCATAACAAATTCCTGGTTTTGGGGTTTTGGTTATTATATGCCTGTGATTATAAGCCTGTTCAATGCAAAAAAGTTTTTCATCTGAAAAAACAATATTGTCCCAATTTTCAGTTGCGGCACCCTGCTTGATAACACAACATCTGTCAAGGCGAGTTTTTTATCTTTATCTTCAAGGAGCTGTTGCTTTACGCAGCTTGTACGCTCTCAATTTGAGGTCATTAGCTACAATACGTTGCACCTTCGAACGACTTACACCCAGCTCCAGAGCCATTTTTCGTACTTTGGTCCGTGGATTACGGTCAAGCCGTTTCTTGACAATGTTCCGGAGTCTGAGAGCCCTTAACAGTCCTCTTTCTTCCTCTTCTTGGACGGTCTGCGGCATGCCCGAGCTCATTGTACCGCTTAATAGTCTTGGAAACTAATTGACGACCTAACTATCTCACCATGTCGTTGTCCGGCGTTGTATAAGGAAATTATTGCTTTTCGTTAAGACACTATCGATAGTCCACTATCGATAGTGTTTCGATAGACTATCGATAGTTTCAACAAAAGCGGTAGTTATCGATAGTATCGATATTATTGCTGTCTAATAATGCAAAACTATCGATACTATTGAATACTTTCGTTAGTTTTTTAGGGCCTGAACAGTAGAGGCAAGTCACTTGCTCAGGGGCGATGTTGCATCCTTCACCAGGGTGTTTTTGTGCTCACTTGAAACAGCGGGCATCGGAGCGGCACTGGGCCTGAATGTGGCCAAAACTCAGGCATTTTCGACATTGGATTGTTGGGAGAACGTATACTTCGACCTTCAGCAATGTATATAAAGCAAAGACTTTCTCAGGAAGTTTTTGACCTTCGACAGTTTGAGTTGGAACCCAGCATGGAGGACCTCCCTCATTGGTTACTTTACGTTGGAGGCGTCGGCCTTTGAGGATTTTGCCATGTCCGTCTTAAATGTCAGTCGCATCAACAAATTCTTCCAACGACCAGTCGACTGGTAAGCCACGAATCAAACCCATACGGGAAACATTGTATGTTGGGATGTGGGCTTTATATTTATGTCTGGACAAGCAGAGGATTTCTAAGATGTTATTAGCATCCACAGCGGTCATAAATTCTACCGAGACACGGTTTCTGCCTACGGACTTTATACCATCTTTTTTTTATATTTTGTATGCTATCTCTGGCAAAAGCGAGGCTAACCTTGATAGTTTGTAGTGAGATGCCCGAGTTGCTAGACTGCGTCTCGGGAGATATGTACGATGAATCGGCTACTATCATAATGCCGTATTTGCGGGAGTCCTCGTCTAAGTCAGGGTGTTTGTAAATGCTTGCTATAGATGCATTGTCGGCATCCGTTCCCTGCATCACCTTTTTCCCTTTAGGTTCAGAAGTTACGAACGGCGATTGTACCAAGTACCAAGAAACAAAGGCTACGCTTTCGTGTAATATTTTGCGTGTCCATCTCCATCGAGTTCATGGAGCTACCACCGCCCGGATCCGGGGGCTCCTCGTCCCCCTCCAAACCTTTGGCCCTTGGCCAACCGGACAGATGAGTTATTGAGTTAGATCAATATTATGTACTAATTAAAAACCACCACCAGAGAGTTAATTAGGAAGGAAAGTTATTTGAAAGGAAATATAACCTAAAAATTGAACAGACTCACTGCACGGCGCTTCTGGACAGATGTCTTGTGGTGCCTGTGCCTGTCTGTCACTCACCTTCAGTCATTATTAAAGGTGAAATTGTTAAATTCACAAACTTGACGAGAGACATTGACATGACACATAAGAGAGAAAAAAAAAATAATCTTCTTTTGCTCAATTTACGAGTTAAAAACACTTAAGTTACGCACTTCAAAATTACGAGCTATATAGGGACCTTACATTGTTTTACTGCGCGTTATTAATTACATTAATTCTCGATTGTCTTTTAATTACTAAGAGTTAGGCCAATAGTGTCTCGGAGAAATTAACTTCATGTGACCTGTTGGTTGTATATTCCTTTAAAGTTAACGGAACTTGAAAATAACAATGTATTTCGTCTTAATTCTGTTATTAAAAAAATACGTAAAAATGTACTTTTCCTTTGTAATATTTGGGAATAGAACTTGTAAAAATAAATGTTACTCGTAGCGCCATCTAGTGAAGCATTTCTAGAAACATCAGTTCCTAGAACTGTTTTTCAATAATTACTGTTTATCAACCAATATGGTTAAGATTGGTTTTTTGGAATCTTTTTGTATTTTTTGTTTCAATTCCAAATTTTTAGTTTTACGGTCGGTCGGTCGTTGACCATCAGTGGTGTAGCGGTATAGCACGCGGTACGGAATACCGAGGACCTGGGTTCGATTCCCAGTGATGTTCTTATTTTTCTGGTTTTTCTGCGCATCTATATTTCAGTTTGTATTTTCAACCAATATGGTATTTGACTACTTTGTATATGTTTTTTAAATTAAAACAACACAATGCCTGTTATCAAATAGAGAAACAATTTTTAAGCTACCTTTACAAATAACAAAGTTATAAAGGTTTGAAATTCAAGATTAGACAGAGAAAGACATACTGGTATGTGACGTCACACGCTAGTAGCGCCATACTTGCTGCATAGAGAAAAGCGTTTGAGAAAGAGACAGGTATATAGATTTTTCAAAAAATCACTAAATCCAATTTTCAACCGATTTAAGTTTTCTCTTCGCTAAACACTGTCTGTACATCTATATTTTCATAATAATATTAAGATATGGCAAATCCAGGAGTTATCAAATACCGTATTATTTTGACAGTTGCAGAAAGTACGATGATGATGATGACATTATGTCCGTTATCATATTTAAATTGATTAAAATATCATCATCATTTAGATAAAACAAACACTCAAAGTATTCCACAATTTCTAGCTACTCTATATCTGACACAGTGATGATACATTTCGAAGCGCCCTGAAAATTAAATGATAAAACTTACCCATCGTGAAGAATTTGTCGAAACCCGCCATGTTTTTAACTTCTACGTAGTCATACAGTGCTGCGTCGCTGAGCTCCCACGCGTTCTGAAAATAAGCACCAATTTCCTTATAACAAACACAAGGTGAGAGCAAAACACGACGATCGATTCCATAGTTTTACGTGGAATAACAGTGATTCATGCGATAGATAATATCACGTTTAGATATTCTGTGCAGTAATTGATAGAATCAGCTGTAGGATAACGATACTGGGAACTGGCGCTTAGCGTGCGTTAATCCAATGAAAACAATAATCTCAATCGGCAATTATTTTGAATTAATTGAATAGGTATTGCATAGATATGTAATATAATATGAGGTAGTAAATTACTCACAGGGTCCACTTCTATCTGTAAGGGGGTCTGGTATCTCGCGTCGGCCGGCAATCTTGGTACATTTCCATTGTACTCCTTCATTGGGCTATTTCCTGCACTTAGTCTGTCACAATAGTTCTGATTGTAATCCTCCCGGCTCACTGAATTAGTGTTGGTTGAAGCCAAAGGACTCCTAGCGGGGGACAACTTGTCATTCTCTCTATTCCAATATTGCTCTATATCTATATGCCTAGGATTCATATTACCGATATTATAATTGACTATTGGGGATAGTCCCCTAGGTGATGAACTTTCACTGAATATGTTAGGGCTCCTCACGATTCTCAGAGTGCCTTGCGGCGTGCTGCCTTCGCTTAGCATTTGCACTCTTTCTGAAGGCACTGGTGAGCTGGAGGTTCTTTGTATCACAGGTGATCTACCGGGGTCTACATGAGTTTCTGGTTTTCTGAATTGCTGTGGGATGTTGACAGGCCCTATTCTATTGTGAACGTCTGGTTCCTCTCGAGGTAGGGCTGTCGTTTTAGGCTGAGCTTCGGCAGCCATTAGGTGTTGTAGTTTGGATACTTGTGTTTCGACGAAGCTGCGCGGGCGAGGAGACGTCGGTGGTTTATTTGTGTTCCGGAGTTGAACAGGGTTGGACTGTGTCTCGGTGGGATAAGTGACAGGGTTGGAAAGCTCCGGGTCTCGGTCGAGGCTGTCCATTGTGTCGTAGATCATATACTCCTCGTCTATGCTCTCAGAGTCTTCTTGCTCACAATCGTCGTAATTGATCGGCGTGTCTGCGCCCGGGAAGAATTCGCTTAACGCCGCCATTATTTCGACTACCTGGAAAGTATCATGTTGTTCATATTAAAGTTTATAATGAGCTTTTATCACGTTATAATATAATAATTTCGCAAAGGTAAATAATAATTACCATATTAATAAATTGGAGCCACTAAAACTTATGCACATGCTAATATTGACTTAGGTAGGTATATTTCCGAATATGTGCCATTATCGTTGACAACATACCGCCGCCGAAATTGCCCGGTATGAACATGCTGATACATTAAATAAATTGAATTCAAGGCCAATGTTCGATGGAAGTGAGACATGATTTCAGAGTCATCTGTACTAATATAATAAAGAGATAAACTTTGTCTCTCTTTGACTCCGTTATTAACCAACTTCAGAAAAGGAGGAGGTTCTAAGTTCCAATGTTTGTATTTTTGTTTATGTATGTTCACCAATTCCTCAGTCAATTGTGGACCGATTTTCAAAATTATTTTTTTAATCGAAAGGGTATTCTTCTGGGGTGGTCCCGTTGTCACCAAGTCAAAATCTGATGATGGGATCCTAGGGAAATCGAGGGCAAACCTCAAATTTTATAGGCACACCTATGGCGATTTTGGCATTTTAGCATTAAGATGAGCATTTACATTCTGAAAGTATCACTTGGTAACCTGGACCTGATAAAGAAGACCGTGATGACCAATGGAACTCATCAAAGCTAAGTAATGCTCGCTCGTCTATAAACTCCATATTTTCAAGGGTTTCGTAGTCGCTTCCATTTTTTTTCACTTTTAAGAGTTTCACATCCCAAAAGAAAACCCTGATAAGATAACTTTATTGTTCATTTGTCTATCTGCCTAGTTGAGACAGACAAAATCACAGTTAACCAAGCCACACAGCATAAACAACAGTAAAAAAATATTTTTTCGAAACAAGTACGAATTAATAATACCTTGTACTTATTTGGGCATTTTCATAAAAAAGTGCACCATTTCTTTTTTTTTCTATTTTGGCTCAGGATCAAGAGCACAATCGATTCAGATAGTTTAAAATAAGTTATTGTTCTAAAAATCATTTTTAATACTACAAGCTTTTTTGCCGACTGTACTTGCGTTATCATCTAAACTCCATATCCGTACCAAATTTCAAGTCGGTACTATTAACCATTGAGGAGTTCCCTCTCGCGGAGACGATCCTGGCAGTACCACCAAGATGTCACTACCAGATTATTGTATTGTCCCCAAATTTACATAAGTATGTCAAATTTCAAGTCGACTCAAGGACCACTGGAAATGGGTCAAATTTAGCTTCCAAGATTTGACCCAAACAAATAAATAAACAGGGCAAGCTAAAGAAAAGCTTGTAAAAATGTCTCAAATAAATGTGTGAATATGACGTTTTTTTCGTACACAGTATGGGCGTCACAAAACTGAGTCGGGAAATTTTGTATGAAAAAATTTAATACATTTTTAAAGAAAAAGGTACACTTTTTTTTAAAAACGCCCATTTAGAGATATTTCATTTATTTATTTTGCTAAAGTGTATGTTTTTTGCTACACGTTTTCAGGTCAGTAGTGCAAATTACATGAATGGGGTGACACTCTTTCCCGGCCCGGATAATACCGGGATGGAAATACCGACCCTGTTTTTCGTGTACACGCCCATAGAAGCTCCTGTCAGTTTCTATGGGCGTGTACACAAAAAACAGGGCCGGTATTTCCATGTCGGTGGTGAAAGAGTGTCACCCCATGAATGCATGTTCCGCCACATAGATAGCGATAAGTGGTTGGATTTTTCAAACTACATATAAAGTTCGTCTTTTAGTTCGATGTATCATTTTGGTAGTTAGAACTATGTATGGTGCTTTCATAGATTTTAATCTTGAGTAATGTTATATCAGGCATGAAAACTGCGGCGCGCGAAACTGATTCACTGTCACTTTTTTATTAGTTTATCAATGTTAATACTGGTACCTTAGCCATGCTAGGTCTTTCCGCCGGCACTTTGTGCCAGCATTGTGTCATCAGTTGCTCTATAGGTTCTGGACATCCTTCTATTAGATGCGGCCTTTGTCCTGTAAAGTGTTTTATAAAAAATATAGCAACAAAGAAAAAAAAATCATTAGTGAAAAAGTATCCACCAGCCTTCTGATGTGTACTGAGAGTTACAAAAACTATTCTTTACAACAATAGCTGGCTGGCTATTATAATTATTTTTTAATTTAATACTCTTGTTTAGTACATTGCCTAAAAAAATGTTAAAAAAAATCATGTACTTATGTAATTTTACTGCCTTTACTAATACCTACACAATATGTCAAACACATCAAAAACGATTGTGTTACATTTCATTTTATTTTCGTAAATGTCATCAATAAAAGAATACACATTACACACAAAGTATTATTCTTAGAAGTACATATATATGTACATTGATCATACTCGTCCTACAAGTATTTACATTACGATTTTTTCCACTTTGACACTCGGGATGTCTCGGTTTCAATCGTAAAGATAAATTACAAACAAATTATGACTACTAAATTACAATTTGTTTTGTTTTTTTACTATCAAGCATTTTAACTTGTCTAATTACGTTTTAACTACGTCGTCAGCCATGACCAAATCTTGATTTCAATCATTGTAGAATTGCAGTATCAAAGTGGAGATAATCGTACAGTACTACGGATCTGTATTTATCAAAGTGGATGATGCTAATCAGCATACCTTGCCTGTCCTTAACATGTTCCAACTATGATTATTTTATCAAAGTATAAAAACTACACGCTTGTTTCTCATGTTTTGAAAATTTATGTTGAAATCAAGCATAAGTTAAATATTTTTAACTAGGTAAGTACTTCAAAAGTAAAAGTTTTTTTCAAAAACCAATAAGGACTCCTTCCTAGTCAAAAGCTCAAGCCACAATGAACTAAAATCTTATCATATCAGTGATTGTGTCATTACTTATTATGAAAATGTATTGTATTTGTATCAGTGATACATTTGGACAATCAACACACATTTACATTTACACACAAATTGAAAATACAAACTGAAATATAGATGCACAGAAAAACCAGAAAAATAAGACCAGCACTGGGAATCGAACCCAGGTCCTCGGCATTCCGTGCCACGTGCTATACCGCTATACCACTGCTGGACAACGCGACAGACACGAATTTCCCCTATGCACCACATATCTCAGCTTGTTTGTTTCTTATTTAGCCACTTAAGCAGTGACGCTAGCGACATCTATACCGTAGCCCTCATCGAGAAACTTTCAATGGAGTGCCGCAAGTTTCTCGATGAGGGCTACGGTATAGATGTCGCTAGCGTCCCTGCTTAAGTGGCTAAATAAGAAACAAACAAGCTGTGATATGTGGTGCATAGGGGAAATTCGTGTCTGTACCGTTGTCCAGCAGTGGTGTAGCGGTATAGCACGTGGCACGGAATGCCGAGGACCTGGGTTCGATTCCCAGTGCTGGTCTTATTTTTCTGGTTTTTCTGTGCATCTATATTTTAGTTTGTTTTTCAATTTAGGTTTTACGGGATGACCGTAAAAGTAAAAATTAAAAAAAGGTAAAAAAAAAACAATCTTAATTTATACACAACTTTAAATATTACCAAGGTGGGGGATCTGGCCTGGGAAGCCAGGCACTACAGCACCAGGTGCCAGCTCAACTTAACCACTTAATTTGAATACCTATTTTTACCATCACATAGAACATCAAACTCAACCTGTCTTTGTCGCTTGTATGTAAAAGGGCGCCAAAGGCATAACTCGCCTGGGACAACTAGATGGCTAAGTCTGGCCCTGGCCCTTGGTATACATTAGCATGTCCCTTGTGCTACAACAGTATTCATAACATACCTGTATGTACTGCCCACATTATTTGAAATGCTGAGCCTCCTTCTTCAAAAGGTTTTCGCCTCGACAACACCTCCCACAGAATGATACCCCATGAGAATACATCACATTTTTCTGTGTAAGACGACCCTTCAAATACCTAGAAGCAATGAGATACAGTTTAGATTTAGAGAAAAAAGTATAGTGTGTAAGGTGTACCCCTAATGCATGCTAATATTTCAAAAACTCTGCACTGCAATGGTGTCAATTTTTGAAGTCAGATCCGTGAAAATATCAAAGAAAGTGGTAAATTTCTGCTACAAAACCACATTACTTAATCACTAATATTATAAATGCAAAAGAATCTTTGTCTGTCTGTTACATCTTCACACTTAAACCACTAAACCAATTGAGATGAAATTAGGTGTGGCAATAGTTTGACTCTGGGCAGAATGAAGAATAGTTTTATCCTGGAAAATTGCATAGTTCCTTCAGGATAGTGATAAATGAATTCTTCACAGATATAGTCACAGATAAAAGCTAATTTATCATAATTATACACTTTCTACAAATGGTATCTCCACAAATGTCATCTAAAAAAGCAACCTCCATTGTGATCTTTCTAGTGTGTGCATCAATGTGTATCAACATGTGTTGTAACAAGAAAGCCAAAAAGATTTAATGAATTGAATATTTTTCCTACTAGATTAAATAAACTACATATTTTAAATTCACTGCATTAAATAACAATTCATAACCAGGGCCAATCAAGAATCATGATCTTTACCAAAGGTCTTCATTTTACATCTTGATGTTTAAAAGTAATACTGATGAAGTGATGATGATGAACATATGCACAAAATTTAAATCAATAATTAAATAAATAATTTTAAAAAAGAATTTATTCGAGTTGAAATGATCATTTGCCTCTTGAATGGGAAGAATTATTTAATTTTACATAGCTTCTAGCTTTTACCCAAAATGCCTACCAACAAATGGGAAAAGATTAAAAAGTTTGCCATGGGTTGTACATAAAAGTGGTAAGAAAATATTCTGATATGAGACAGATATTACATTCACCTAACTATACATATATATATATATATATGGTTAAATTCTATGTTACAATGAAACTTCAGTTGCTTTGTATGAATAACTACCAGTTAACAATGTAAGCTTTTCAATCACACCCATATAGATAATTTACATATCCATTGGGTTTCTGACTCAACCTTGTACATGAAGTTTTAAGAAATTTTAATATCTACTTCAGGATGTGTATGAAATGATTAAGTATTTGAAACTTAAAATTTCATATTTTTAAAATATATGTATAAGGTTGAGAGAGTCCAGTTAATAACTATTATTTACATAGAAATGTAATGTGTACATTATTACAGCCAACTCGATAGTTTAAATATTTTGGCAAAATGTCTGCTTTAAAATAATGATCCAGTGATAATTTTTGGGTTACTTCATGGACACTCAATGTAATCAATTGTCATTTATTAATTTTAGTATGGTTTCAAATAAAAGGTAATAATAATAATGTTTTAAATTATTAGAGATCATGGAATACATTTTTTCTGTCTACACTCTACAATATAAATCAACGGCCCGACAGATGATCGAAACTTTTACAAAGCATGTAAGGTATTTATAGCTACCCCAATAATAAAACAACTACGCTAATAATAAAAAAACATCAATTTTGACTATCAATGGTTTACGTAGGGACCATTGAAATAACTCAAACTATGATAGGTGCCATTAGTATATCTTATATTTAGTCTTTTAGCAGGAAACAATCTTTACTTACTTCTGGAGCCATCCAAGCTGCACTGCCTTTGTTATTAGTCATGTATGTAGCTTTATCTGCTGCAGTGCCAAAATCACAAATCTTAAGACGCTGCCCGCCTCCTACTAACAACAAATTGGGGGGCTTCAAGTCTCTGTGTATTAAAGGCTTTGGTTTCATTGAGTGGAGGTATGCAACACCCTGAAATTTATAATAAACCTATTATTATGCAAGTCATAAATAATAATTCACTGTTACTGTACTTCACATAGCATATTTATATAGGAACAATAACATAATAATAACCTAACCAACAAAAAGTTACAAAACCCCGACTTTGTCACTTCAAGTTCAATATCTCAAAAACGGCTGAACGGATTTTGATAAAACATGTCTAAGAACCATCACTAGAAAACCTACTTTCAATTAAAAAAAAAACGCTTTCAAATCAGTCTACCCGTTTAAGAGCTACGGTGCCACAGACATACAGACAGACACACACACACACACACACAGAGACACACATAGAGGTCAAACTTATAACACCCCTTTTCTTTTTGCCTCGGGGGTTAATTAAAAGTAGGAATAATAATGATAAGTAGCTCTGCTTCTACTTGCAACACATAGAATATTGGTTGTTTGGAAAACAAACCATAACACATATTCTCTAATATTTCCGATTTCTTTTTTAAATTAATTGTGTATGGTTAAAGGAAAGCAGTAAATAGATGTACTTACCTCGGCGCACTGCTGAGCCCAACTCATAGCGTGAGCAGCTGTATACTTGGGTTTGGGACGGTTGTGCAGGACATTATAAAGAGAGCCTCCTTCTGCGTATTCCATGACGAGACACACATGGGTACCCTGCGTGCACGCGCCATACAACCGCACAATATTTGGGTGCGATACTCGCGACAGCTGGCGCACTTCTATAGCGAATTCACGCTTTTCAGCCTCCGAGTTGATATGTTTTACCGCCACGAATGTGTTCCGCCATAGTCCTTTCCACACAACACCAAACGCACCCTTCCCTACGACCTGTTGACAACTCCGTTATATCACAGTCTTGTTTACAACAAAAACAATACATGTGTCCGGACATATTTACCGATAACTCTTCTATTTCACTGTAATCTATCTCCTCCACAAATGTTAAACTCTGGTGTACGACAGGCGAATCTTGCGGATTGGAAGCCATGATTACACTTAATATCACATTATCAGGTTGACTAGTAAGTACAAATATTGCTAATGTACAAGATCTATTTACATATACTTAAAATTAGGTAAAAATAGTTGGTTATATCAAATTTTCTCAGTATTGTTTGGCAGAGAAAAGCAACTGCGACAAGGCCGCCATATTTGAAACTGAAGAACAAATGTCACATGATAGTGATGTTTGTCAATCGTCAGACCCATGTTACCGATTTACCGATTTAAAAATTAAAATGCACCTTATTTTCGTTTTTTTTTTTTCAATGTACCGTGGAATGACTAAAAAAACTAATTAAAATCTAATAAAAGATCTAATCTGGCCAAGATCTGGCATTTCAATCAATGGAGTATCCTATTTCAAATTAATCGACAGACCAGTGAATAAAAGGGTAGAAATCAAATTGACAAAGAGAATCAGCGGCGTCTTTAGCCCATGTAGCGCCCGTGTGCATTACTTTACCGCCATCTTGGAACCGCGCGGTCAAATTGGAATAGGTACAAAGTACAAAGTGTGACAAAGTGCCGCGGCCGGCGCCCCTAACACCGCTGCGCCCGTGTGCAACGCACACCCTACACTATAGGTAAAGACGCCTCTGAAGAGAATCATATACAAAATAACGATGTAGGAACACTCCAATATACTCTGGATTATTAGGAAGAGTTTGAAACCTAAATGTACTCAAAAGTTACGATACCTTACATAGGTCGCCCACTTCCTTCCTATTTACTACCGGTACGCTATCTTGTTCGGGGCATTTCAAAAAAAATATACCTATCTCACGTTTGATCAAGGTTCTATCTCTTCCTAATACTCCAGTGCAGTTCTGAAATTCCTACGTCATTATTCGAGACACCTATATAATAAAAGTTAAATCATATTTATTTTATTTATTTACGTATCATTGGAGGACTACACAAGTACCTAAAACAATCAGTCTACCTCACCTATATCCTATGGGTTTCAATCCCTCCTGCTGGGTCGTGCTGAGTCACCGACTTCGAGCTAGTAGTAGGTAGCTAGCTACATATTAGTAATCTGTGAGTAGGCTACCTAGAAAAATATTTTCAAGGGTTTGTAGTCGGTTCCATTTACTGTTATTTTTTAATTTTTTTGGAGTCGGTTTTACTTTTTTGTTAAAACATTTATTTATCTTTGTAGCCAAAGTACATCTCACAACGATTCTATTAAGCCCAAACACGGCTTAGTTACGTTGTTTTACAACAGTTCCGTTGCCTACCTTCTGGCTTCAGCATCAGATCAGTTCGAAAGAATCATTAAGTTGAAGCTTCTTCAAAGTCGCTTATCTAGGTATATTAATCATGATAATTAGTAGAAGAGCGAGCATTACTTAGCTTTGACGAGTTCCATTGGTCATTTACGGTCTTCTTCATCCTGTTTACCAAATGATACTTTCTGAATGTAAACGCCCATTTTAATGCTTAAAATGCCAAAATCGCCATAGGTGTGCCTATAAAATTTGAGGTTTGCCGTCGATTTTCCTAGGATCCCATCATCAGATCTTGACTTGGTGACAATGAAACCACCTCAAAAGAGTACTCATTCGAATAAAAAGAGAATTTTGAAAATCATTTCACAATTGACTGAGTAACCGGTGAATATACATAAGAAAAATTACAAACATTGGAACATAGAACCTCCTCCTTTTTTGAGGTCAGTTAAAAAGTGATTAAAAATATAGCGTTATTTTATTCACCAAAATTTTATTTATTTTTTCTTAACAATGTCTGAACTTTTATTTTACTTTTAATTCATAAAGAGAGAAAAAAAACTCAATACCGGCTATGGAATACCCGATACATAAGCCTTGAGTGGATTTGCAAAATTTTACTATGAAAAAATAAAACAAATTCAATTAATAAATAGTCTTAAATTTATTAGTAAGGCATTCACGTACTGCTGGTGTTGTCATTTCAAACGTTTTAATTCACTACTCATTAGACGCGTCTTCCATGCACAACCCTAAGAGTTCGGCAGCGGCCTTACAATGGAAAGTCACTGCAACATCTTTAGGTGTTTGACCTCGGTGGTTGACGGCTAACAGATTAGCTCCAAGGTTCAATAAAACCCTGATGAGGTCACAGTTGTTGCTCATAGCTGCGAAATGCAGAGCCGAGCGGCCTCCAGGGACGTGAGGGTCGTTTATCAATGCCCCTTTCTCAATTAGGAGACGGAGAATTTTAGCATCTTCACGCGTTGGAATGCACATCATGACGAATTCTGAAATTAGTATAAGAATAATTTATTAGCTGATAGAATAGATACTACACATCTTACTCTTACTTATAATATTATAAATGTGAAAGTTTGTGAGTGAGTGAGTGAGCGAGTTTGTGAGTGAGTGAGTATGTTTGTTACTTCTTCACGCTGAAACGGCTCGACAGATTTGAATGAAATTTGGCAATAAGTTAGTTTATAACCTGGATTAAAACATAGAATACTTTTAATCCTGATATTCCCACGGGATAGGGATAAAATCTCTAAATAACAACCGCTGGGCCTAGAGTCATGAAATTTGGTATGTAGGTTGTAACCACACGCCTTTTAAGCGGCCAGTTGCGCACCGCGGAGGTTTGCCATGTTACAAGGTAGCTGGACGTCTGGAATAACACATAGGCTTTTATTATCCCTATGCTCCCACGGGATAAGGATAAAATCTTGAACTAATAACCGCTGTGCTTAGAGTCATGACATTTGGTATATAGATAGCTGGACATCTGTAATAAAACATAGCCTACTTTTTATTCCGATATTCCCACTATAACTGGGATAAAATCTCGAAACAGCAACTGCTGGGCTTAGAGTCATGAAATTTGACCATGATTGTTTTTAATGTAACGTCAATGAAAACAACGATTTAATTTTCAGGAATTCCCACTCCCACGGGAAATTTAAAAAATCCCGGAATGTCAATTCAGCTGCTGGACTTAATGATTTACGTGTGCGAAGCCGCGGGTAAACGCTAGTAAAGAAATACAATAGATAGAGAAGAGAATAGTTTATTAATGCAAATTATATACCTACAGAATATCGCAGGGTTTTTGATACTTATACCTACAACTGCGCAGAAAGACGAGCTCATCGCCATCATCATCTCAACCGCAGGACGTCCACTGTTTGACACATAAACTTAATTTACGCTACTTACATAATATACTTACTTCCAGTTGCTTCGGTTGGAAGCGACTTGCATCGACCGTGAAACCGAGGCTTTAAACCACCGTCACTCTCGTTGGTGGACGTCCTACGCTGCGCTTGCCGATCCGCGGTCTCCACTGGAGAACTTTTCGGCGCCAACGGTCATCTGTTCTCCATGCTATATTTATGACCTGCCCACTGCCACTTCTACCAGATAATTCGCTAATGATGAGCTCTTTTGTTTTATTACAAAGGTCGAGTGTGATGCTTACGTAGAAATAATCCTGTATCAACTGGGCTGGTCCGAGGAAGCAGATTGGCTCCATGATCGAATAACAGCTTAGCAACTTTTAAAGACGGTCTGTAATCGAAACATACATTTATAGGTCGAAAATACCTATGTAGCTATATATTTAACCCTGAATAAGTTTTTGGTAAAAAAAAACATTTGTAATACAAGATTTTTTTGCTGACTGTACTTTTTGTTAACTGTACTTGCATTGCATTGTCACCCAAACTACATTTGCATACCATATTTCAAGTCGAGCCATTAACCGTTAAAGAGTTCCGTCGTGGGGAGACGATCCTGGTCGGACTAACAGTTGATAATCGTTTGCATGTCACAAAACAATAATGCCAATAGACGTGTCTGACAACTGGAAAGTTTGTTCGTTGAGAGTTCGACTTCAGCAACATATTCATTTGATAGGAACATTAGGAGCTAGTTTAAAAATTGATAGACCACTTATTTGGCTGATGGTACTACGAATTCATATAGCTAGTTGCAAGTTGCAAGAGTGCAAAGTTGTGTTGAAAGAAATGGATATCTCGCTAGGTGCTTAGCTTAATAAATAAGTAGTCAAGTACAAAGTATCAATAAAATAAAAGGCGAATGACATTAATACTAGATATAAACCTTCGCATCAAACAAAGCGAGAGCGGAGTCATTCCAACATTGTCCTTTTTATTAGTGTGTATTCCCAAATTTAGCAGGAGAGTTATAGCTTTAATATTGCCCGATTGCACAGCGAAGTGTAAAGCTGTTCTACCCAGTTGATCCATAGCATTGACGTTAGTTCCTTGTCTAAGTAAAAGAAATAATACATTTTAATTACATGGCATTATAAAATATAAATTCAAGAGTACCTTTAACACGTGATCTCGTCAGTGACACCAAAAAGTCAAAAGCAAAAGTATGTCTAGTAAAAACATTGAAAAAAAAGAAGTAACCACAGCAAAAAGCGAAGACTGGAATACCAGTCAGTATTCATACAAATATTTTGTAATGGAGTAAAAAAATATGGGCAACACTGCAGGTACTGATTATTAACAGTCTGATTGATTTTGAGCTCTGTGGGTACTTTACCTCCGTATACCATAACTTTAAGTACCTACTTTTAGGCTCTTAAGTACCTTAAGTCAAATTCGTTCAAGATTTGAAAATGGTATGATACGAAAAAAATAAAAAAATAGTTTATCATGTTTTAAAAACTGAAAAATCACCTGATAGCCAATTCCAGTCTCATGTCATCGCCCATCTCAGCAAAATGCAGGTAATCATTATCGCAATGGAGGAAGTTGACAGCATCTCGTAATATTTTTGCTTTTTGGTCACGTGCATAATCAAGGGAGCCCACGGAGCCACCAGATTCGTAGCGAATAGACCTTGGAGATCCTGGATACGACGGTATGCGGACGTCCAATGAGCTGTCCGATAGTTCTGTGTGAGGCAGAAGTATTTCTTTTCATATCTAGTCCATGAAAATATAACCACAAAGTGGGGAATACAGACTTAAAAATTGTAATTTCATAAGAATTTTGGTGTTGTAATTACACCGTATATTAGATTTGGATTTGGATCTCTCTTTGTCAAATCTTGAAAAAGGATTCATTTGCTTAGTCTTTGATGGGGTTCCCGAAACGAAATCGGCAGTCAGGATTCTGATACTGAGTAAAAATATCAATCTATTTTTTATGTTTAATATGAAACTAACTAATACCTAACCATTCTTAATAATGAATTGGTAATTAAACTATTCCCGATTCTGTTCTGAATATAATTATTAAGTTGTACGAAGTATCCCATCACTTTTCTTTCTCCAGGCTTATATTATGTTGAGGTTCATTAGTTTCTTCTTTAGTATCAGAGCTTTCTTTATTTAAGATGGGCTCATTGTCGTCCGGGCGGAAAGTATAAAATTGTTCTCCTTCTATGATGGTTTCCATTTTAGGCACACTTTCTAAAATAGATGACTTTTTCTTCGTCGATAATATGGTCCCTTCAATATCTAAGAGTACATCTTTGTTTTTTAAATACGCAAGGACAATTGATTCATGTTCGTTATCCGGATCATCTACAGGTATTTCGTTTTCGCTTTGAAGATTGATGTCCATCATTTGCAGTTCGTCGCTAGAGTCTGAGTCGTAAATAATCAATGATCTGATGACTTCTAGAGGATGTTCTTTACTAGTTGAAGGCCCATCGGCATGACGAACCTTAGTGTCATAATTTTTTCTCAAGACTGTTTGTGTTTTTGTTTTTTTCGGATCGATGAGAATCTCAGAACTGGGTTCGCTTATGTTGCAGGAGTTGAATATGAACAGCGGATCTCTTTCAATATTTGGAATCGCTGTGATATCTGTCCTGAATGTAAATGGTACGTTGTTGTCATCTTCGCTGCAAAGAATATGGGACTTAAATGCTTTGATGGTCCTGTTGAGAGGAATTTAATATTGTTGTTCCAACGATGTTCTCAGGCAATAATTAAATGGATGATTCAACTGCTGCCAACCTGATATCGGCCCCGCGCCTGATGAATTGATAACGGCTGTAAGTCCCCAAATGCTCCTCGCGTTCGATACGAAGTCTTTTATGTACACTCATTAGGTCGGCGATATGGTCAGGTAACACCCGTTCAGAGTAAACGTTATAAAGGAATGATTGGAATAAATCTTTGCCTAAGCGTTTCATGAACATTGCAAAATAACTACATAACCAAAAAAAGGAATCATACGTCGACCGCCTCGGGGCTCTGTCATCTTCGACGAAGGGGTTACTGGTGGACGTAGCTGCGTCGTGGAGGCTTACAACTGCCAATTCCTTGTTACTTAATTTTCTAAGTTTTTCTCCATTCATATTAACTTAGGAGTAACTAAAAGTAGCTAAGCTTAAATTAAGACGCATTCAATAGCAAAATACAAAAAATGGAGTAATGGCATTGACAGGAACATGTTTGAATTTTTTTGGACGTTTTAAGTCAGTCATATTCCTTGACAACCAGTGTAGTTGCGAGTTGCGAGCAAAGAGGGCTAACAGGGTTTTAACAAAGGTAAGTATAGCGTAAGAGGTTATAAGAAGATCTATGGATTATAAATATAAATATATTAAAAGGTATACGTACAGTCAAGTGTAAAAATATGAACTTATTCAAAGCTTCAAAAATAAGTACCACAGACTTATTCCGACGTAATAAGGCCGTAGTAACATATTTTTGAGTGGTTTGAATAGATACTTATTTTTGAACTTGACTGTACATCTAAGTAAAAATCCAAGAATGAAGAATTTATTCCCAATAAATATTTCATGTTTCTCTTGTTATGTATTTATCTCATATGTTTTATTTGTGTAAAATAAAAAGTTACACATACACGCCAATGACACAAAAAACTTGTAATAAAATATAACCTAACCAACAAAAAGTTGGGAAACACAATATCTCAAAAACGGCTAAACCGATTTTAATGCAACATGTCTAGGAACCATTGCTAGAAAACCCGATTTCAAATAAAAAAAGCCGCATTCAAATCGGTCCACCCGTTTAAGCGCTACGGTGCCACAGACAGACACACGTAGCGGTCAAACTTATAACATCCACCCCTCTTTCTGCGTCGGGGGTTAAAAATACAGCGAGTGAATTAATATAAAAAAATATTATAAAAGAGTTTTTTTTTCAATGCGCAATCAAACAGCATTTATTCAGTTAATACTAGTTTAATACAGCAAGTTTATAATTTACACGTACTAACTCATTCTAAGTATAATTTAATTTAATAAAATATGAAGTTTTACTTCACCACAATTATAAACATTCCAGAATCCTAATTTTTCGCATTAATTTAACATTTAATTAATAGATTAAATATATTAATTCGTAGACTTATGTACGCAGAACGGATATGCAGGAAACGAGGTAGGGGTACTCACATAAGATAGCCATAGGTATTTCATACAAAACTTGGCTAAAATGAAACAGTTTTTCTTAAATCATTACTAAATGCCTTAATACTGTAGGTATTTAAATTCCTATTGATGGTAGGTACAAATACGTTTTTTTATTTTTTAGGCCTTTTTTATTTTTCAGTTAATTAAGAATGAGAATGACTTGCAATATAGGTACTTACTAAGAAGTGTCATTGTGTACTATTAATTTTCACATATTTCTAATCTGGTATCCGCTACAAACTGCGAATTAAATGCGCGACAATCTCCCGCCCCAAATGCCAAAGAGGCGTCCATCCGACAAGTTTATTGTGCTGATATTCATATGCGAATTGGATGTTGTATAATTACAACTTTCATTTTGAAGGTGTTACAGCGATGTTAGGAATGGACACCGGACTACTCAAACGGACTGTTTAAAGTATCAGTCGTCGATAGACTGGAATATCTTGTTCCTGGACGCGTGGCGCGGAGCGGAGCAGCTCCGCCAGCGTGTAGAGATCGTCCCGGGGCCGTACATTATTAGGCTGGCGCATCAGACCATCGGAGCGTTTCCGGGCCACCATGAAGCGCTTCATCTTGTTGGCATACTGCCTCTTACGCCGCGCTTCTTCATACCTCTGGGCGAGCTCAGCCGGATCAACGGGGTACACATCTGGGTAGCCGCGAGATAGAGCCATGCGATTCTGTTCTGAGAAGTACGAAGAGTGATGGGGATACTCGCGTTCAGGTGTATTAATAACCACAGGTTCGTTGTACCAAACGTCGCCGTTCTCGTCTACCTGTGGCTGTTCGTCTTCGACCGGGTTGATGTGTCCATAATAACGATCTGCAGTCCATTGGTTGGCATTCCACTGTTGCTCTTGTTTTCTGCGCTCTTGGGCTTCCCACAAATTCAGGAGAGCTCTGACGTCAGCAGCGCTTAAGCCCGAGTCCCGCTTGCGTCGTTCCGAAATAGGCCTAAAAGAAAAATAGTCAAGTTCAAAACGTGATTGGTTTTTTGGAGTCTTTTTGTATTTTTTATTTCAACTCCAAATTTGTTCCCAGCGCTGGTCTCTTTTTCTGGTTTTTCTGTGCATCCATGTCTCAGTCTGTATTTTCGATATGTTCAAAACATTAACAATTTATTTTGCTAGCTCGTCAAAACTTTTTCTAATTAGTATATTACCTGAAATTCTTCTTATTGCCACCCGAACTCTTGGTAGCAGTTTTAGCAGATGCTGCCGCACCTCCTACTTTTGTGCCGCTGCCTCGTTTGCTGCGGTGAGCATCGTGGTCATGGGGCAGCATGTCAACAGGTGACAAAGAGTCATGTCCGTCAGGCCTAAAAATAATCATAAACACTTGTGAAATTGAAAAAAAGGGTAATACTTTTAAAGCAAATGTAAAAAAAGTGCCGCTTACTTGAGATTCTTTTTGCCTGAGCCGTTCTTGGTGGCTACCTTGGTGGCAGCTCCAGCCCCGCCAACCTTGGTCCCGCTTCCTCGCTTTCGTCGTCGCGAGTCGTATCCAGGGGACAGCCCCTCCATGGCAGGGGGCTCTCCGTACAGTTCGGGTCTCATAATGAGATTGTCAAGATCGCCCGACGGGGGCGGTACATCATAGCGCTGAGCTACTCCCTGCTCGTATCCCTCAGAGTTTCCTAAAATAAAGCATCAAATCAAAAGTATGATTCATGTGTAGGCAATATAAATAAGCTTTAAAATAAGTTGTTATAGAACAAGTTAATGAGTAAGAGTTAGGTAGAAGATCAATTTAGAGTTTAGATATCATTTCAATCAATTATAAATTTAAAGGAGCATTCCATTCGTTGGTACAGAGTCGCGCAGTTGTCAATAAGCTGCATGATACATCAGGCATCAGGAACTGTCCCATTAGAGAAGATTGGATGTGAGTGAGACTCGCTTTGGTGTGGCCATTGTTACCTTCTTCGCTGAGAGCGAGCGGATACGGTTCCAAATCGTTTTTGTCGCTCTTGTTCAGGAATAAAGACTGTGTGTCGTCTTTTGCTTGGTCCCAATTTTCTGGTAGTTCACCAATTGGACCGGCATCTAAAATTCAATTGATCGTATTTTGGTCTCATTGATAAATAACAAATACCTTAGGGCTCATACCGAAGCGAGCTAGTGAGGATGATAGGTATTCATGTCCAATGATGATACGAGTTGTATGATATTTGAAAATAGAGGCATGCTTTCAAATAAATTTTCTTTATTGTGTTATGTTAGAAAAACTACTTAAAACATTTGACAACCAGTATTTCATATGCTTAAAATATTCAGAAAGATTTCCAGAAAGTTCAATAATTTGGCCATGGGGCACATACTCAAATAAAGGCAACAATTCTTGTTTGTCTTTCAGCATCACCGGTTAGATGAATTTGGTAGTCAATAATAATAACGAGACCTCATTCAGTAATCTCACAGATCAATACGTCTATTTATAGACAAAGTCCCTGATAGGTCCCATAGCTATGAGAGAGAGCAAGTTGATCCCGGATTGAAGGAACTACGCAACACCGGAACGGCGCAGAAAGGACACCTGTTGCTAATTTTAGAGCGCAGCAGAAACCGGCTGATCAATACAAGATAACAAAACAATCCGATGACATAGATAAGCAACTAACAAAAACAGAAAAAAGGAGAAAGTACAAAAATTCAAATCACAGGCCTCTGAATAAAGAAAAAGTACTAATATAGGTTTATTCTAACACGAAAAGAAAACCAAAAGCATTTAACATACCTTTGTTATTCGTAGGCGTTGGCACAGCATCAGCCGCAAGGAAAACCGCGAAAAACGCGGTAAAAGTAATGGCTAACATATTCCCGACAATGCTGAACAGTCAAATATTATCCAAAAATTTAAATGTTGCGATAGTGAAGACAACCGGATGCGATTGTGAGGTGGCCGCTTGCAGGGCGCGAGTGGCGTCTATCAGAGCCCACTGGAGAGAAAACCCGGTGCTTCTGTCGATAAATTCGAGGCATGCGCAGTAAGGACCCGAGCACAGAGACGAATTGCTCCCAACAATAAACAGCCTCTGACGCACAAAGTCCCGACTCGTGTCTTGACCTTTCGCTGATATATAAGATACATTTATTAAACTTTTTAGAATTCTATTCAGACTTCAGAAAATTAACCCTCATCTAACTTCAATCTAAGTTTGTGTACTTAGTTATTTCTAAGACATACGAAATTGCAAATTCATATTTCCATACCTTGAGAAAAAAGTGTTGCCGACGTTTCCAGTTTATTCGTGAAAATTAAATCAGCAGCCACTCGGGTCAGGAATTAGGTACTTTAATTGCGTGAAGCTTACCTATCTACTTTCACCGTCATTAGACAGCTAAGTGATGATCTGAACACAGCACCCAAAAATATTTGAAACGCTCTACCCTGTAATAGATTGTGTTAGATATTTTTGAATGTATTTCCTATCAAGTTGTATTGCTGATGACTTATAGGTGCATAGAAATAATCTAAGTTTACAGGGTTGATCCCAGTTGAACCCTGATGGTTAGAAGCAGGCAAACAAAAACAGGAAGCTGGGCCCAGCACGTAGACCTTAGGAACGTACGCTTTATGTCCAAATAAAGTAATGTGCGAGGCCCTCACAAATGAACGTCTAGAATAGATAAAAAGTTTATACGTCCCGCTCACGCTAATAACAGGAGAGTTCAAATTGTGAACTAACGAGCCCTGTTGGAGCTGCATGAAGAGAAGTTATTGTATTAACACTGTGGTATTAAGATTGAATCTGATAGTTGAATAATATAAAGTATTTGAAATGACTAAGTAAGATTTTTAGTTCCATTTCTAAATAACCTAAACGTTTTTTTATTCAAAGTACAAGCCAGGCTGAAACGAACATACAGGGAACTTAACAGCTGCTAATTATTTACTCTGTGTAAAGGTGAGGTTCTGCGTTCGGGAGTAAATGACAAAAAAAAAACATTTAAAAAAAGTATAGAATTAAGTTTTTTTTTGCAATCCTTAGTTCAACCCTGGCAGCCAGTAGCAGGCTAAAGATAAACAGGGTGCTGTAGCGGTGAGTTAAGTGCCCAGACGAGACGGATAGCGTACGGCGTCGTTTCTTATTAATCACGAAACATTTAACATTATGATGAAACTGTGGCAATTGACCTGGAAATGAGCTTTACTTTTGAGCTTTGAGCCTGACTTGAACTTATGTCTGGTGTTGCTTGCTACCTAAGTTACTCTACAGCTTAAATTTTCCATTCATATCCCCAGAGTCCTTCGACTCAAATTACTTTTTGTTTGGTCAGGGGGGCTACTACCCCCACTCACTCTCGTATTAAATAATATTAGCGTCAACGGGACGGCAAGATACAAAGTTCGAATTTGGCACTTTGTAGTAGGTATGGAGCCTGAATTCGGACCATAGGTATTGCATAAAAAAACTAAAGTCGAAGAAACTGAACTGACATCTGGTTTTACAACCTGTTACCTGTTCATCAATCTGGAGTTAAAATTTTCCAATTTTATGTGCGCGCAAAAGAAAATTAAGTATGCGCAAAAGAAAATTGTTTGGTCCGAGTTCGGACCTTATTGCAAAAATAGTTAAAACAGCAGTAAAAGGAAACGAACTGAGAACCACATAGAAACTTTTGGTATTATATCATTTTTAAAATGTATATGATATTTTTCAGCCTTTTACTAATATTAAGGATAATTATTATTGCAAGTTACATACCTCATTAAAATAGCAACATTATTTTATCTACCTACTATTAGGTTTAAAATATGAAAAATATGCGCATTATTATGTTAAAAGACTTTGTTACTAGTTTATAAGAAATCCTTAAAAAACAATAAACCAAATAAAACCCTTTGAGGAAAGTCAATACATTTATAAGAAATAAATGTAAGTAGTACCAATTTGATTGACTGACAGTAGCGCGGGGCACAACGGTATTGCCCTGACGAAAAATGACTTATGTTAACTACAATTTCTTGGGCACCTAAGACCTTATGGGTAAGCACGTTGGAATAGCAGACGCTAACAAGAGTCATCTTCTCGTTCAGGCACTTAAACAGCACAAAACGAAGCACGACTCATAGCTATCATATTCAACAGAGCTACGTGACCTCCTGTACAGGGTTTTATTAGATTATCTCATCGCTATCGTATTACAATTGAATGAGTTTCATTTTGCCATTACGATTAAAAAATAAGGAAAGGATATCACATATTTTTCTTGTTTATCACGGCAGCGCTATGTGTATTACATTTATGTTGGTACTCAAGTCTTCATTTTCAAAATAGTGACGACCAATTTTAAAACCCTGAGATACCTATATTATTTTTTTATTTTTTTTAGACATAACCGGTTTTCACTGGGCTGAAATACCGTTTTTTCGCATCCCTATCTCATTCATCCAAAGACCTTTAAGTGTTCAAGTAGAAAAAGACAGATTTTTATGAGTAGTAAGTAGTACTATTTTATTACTTTCACTTTAAAAGTACCTACATGTACTTTTGTTCATTTCCTACTAGACTAGATAGATAAATAAGTACGTACCTAATTAAATTAATGTAGGTAAATTACAGGTAGGTGCTACGTCAATAATTAAGTAAATAGGTACCGATTCTGAGTCAATGAGAAATACTCAATTATAATTTGTTAGGTGTAGATATTTACTGCTAACTTACCATACCGAGTGAGTAGGTAACAGATGTTATTATAGGCAGCGTCGTCGCGGATTAGACATATTTACTTAATTATTTTTTATATAGTGTAGTACTTAGGTATTTTTAATTATTAAGTATTGTGCACGCGTCCAAAAGACAAATACCACCCGATCAGTCAATTTTAGAGTTGCCAGTCAGTTTTATAAATAAATAAATATTTTTTGAAAAAAAAAAATGGTTTCTCTTTTAGGGTTTCGTACCCAAAGGGTGCCAACGATATTACTGAGACTCCGCTGTCTGTCTGTCTGTCTGTCCGTCTGTCACAGGGCTTTACCACTTTATCTCTTGAGTCGTAATCAGTTGACACTTGAAATTTTCACAGATTATGTATTACTGTGGCCGCTATAACAACAAATACTTACTAAAAATAGAATAAAATAAATATTTAACGGGGCTCCCCTACAGCAAACGTGATTGTTTTGCCGTTTTTTTGCTTGATATTAATAACGGCAACAGGTACCTAGACGCTTGAAATATTCACAGAATCTTTACTTGTATACTTAATCACTAAAAATAAATAATTAAATTAAAATATAATCAATATTTTTCCCATACAACAAACTTGATTTTTTTGATAATGTCTAATGTTGTATAGATAATGGTACGGAACCCTTCGCGCGCGAGTCCGACTCGCACTTCGCCGGTTTTTTTCTTGCTAATGTTTTTACCGATTTCCCAGAAGAAGGGAGGTAGAGGTACTCGTTCGTAATTCGTCTACGTACGACATAACACTTTGTGATTGTGGTTTATCGGAGGTATTATTATTATTATTATTATAAATGTCTATTTAATTTATTTAGGTCAATTTTCAACACCATGTAAATTTTGTCCCGCTCACTAACGGTCACCGCTATACTAGGCTTACGAGGCGCGGGCTGTATTAGATAGTGTACTAGGATCCTTATTGGTAAGGTACATACGGACATGCATAGGTTCATCATTTGGAGGATCAACATGGTTTATGATTTCCTTTCGATGGGTAGCATTGTAAATGACTAAGTATTAGGTATGTTATTACCCCGCCCTAGTTCGGGCCTCAATTCGGTATTGCATCGCAAGTGATATGAAGCGAGATTTGTGTTATAGACTAGTTTTTGCATATACCTAGGTGGAAAAAAAGCCATGTTTTGACCTATAGACTCTCAAGCAGGATAGTGGGTTCAATCAAACCCCGGCTCGCACCTCTCGAGTTTTTCGAAATTTACCACGAGCTTTACGGTGAAAGAAAACATCAAGAGGAAACCTGCACAACCTGCGAAGCAATTCAATGGAGTGTGTGAAGTTCCCAATCAGCACTGTAGCTACACTACTACTGTACTGCTACTGTAGCTGTGGCTACTACGAATCTCGAAACCCGAAGTTCGTGTCGCGCGGTCCCTCTGACACTTATACTATTTAATACGAGAGCGAGGGTTCCGTATAAAGTATGTTTATGAATATATAGATATTTGAAGAATTCTGCTCCTGAGCAAAATGTAGTTCGCTGGCGTACTTAGTCATAACATAAAACATTAAAATTATTTCAGACTTGCCTTATTGGTTGGTCTTTATTGCTAAACCTATGGTCAGCCCCAGATCTAAGGGGGGGCAAACCGGGGCCCTTGCCCTGGGCGGCAGTTTCATAGGGGCGCCAAATCCTTGAGACAAGAAAAGAAGAAAAATGCTACTCATTGGCAGTTTTAACAGTTTTTCTCAAACACTGAAGGGAGGGGGCGCCACCATCAAGGTTTTGCCCCGGTTCGAAGAAATCGTAGATCCGGGGCTGCCTATGGCATACCTTTCATAAGACATTTCCTATTTCTGTGTAGAACAATTATTATTATTAGACAAATGCAAATTAACAGTCCGAAGTTCAAGATTTTAAAAACGGTTGAACCTATTTTTATTTTTTAGATATTGAGCTTTGAAATGACAATGTTGGGAATTTTTCAACTTTTCTAATTAATTAAATAAATTACAGTATTAACTATGAAGGATGGAAGGCCAGACAAACACACATTATGTATTGAAAAATCATAATTTAATGAATTAAAGAGTGTTAATGTATACATTTTGCTTTGATTACATACTACTAGGCTTATTTGAAAAATAAAAATGTGATGTTAATTTTTGTACTGTTTCTACCTTTTTGTATTCCTCCCCTGTCCCATCTATACTTTCTAGTTCTCAAAAGTAATAAATTACCCAAAGTTTACTGTATCAACTGAACTCATTATTATTTAACAATAAAAAATGAATGTACTGAACATTTGACATAATGAAGTAATGTCCATGCAGTGAACATGGTCAAAGATATTTCACACAATTGTTTTGATATTTTTGAGAACTTCACTGCTTTAATGTAACCATAATACACTAGCTTTTTTTCTGTGACATACAGAGCTCGGATAGGGTAAACTGTTTTAAGAGTTTGCATAACATGGACATTCCCTGTCATTTTTTAATGGTAGTTGCATCGTATGCAATTTTATTATTCTAACAATATTATTTAATTTAGACTGTTTTTCTACGAGATTTATGCCACAGTTGAAACAAACATGTTGAAGGAACAGAATTGATGAGAACAGTATTTTAATGTTAAATACTAGTGAATGTATAACTGAAAATTAAATGTAACAAAGAAATGCATTGAAAATAGAAAATAAAATACAGAAAAACTGATAGTCATTCAGTCCATTAGGTATACAGAAATCTTTAAATAAATTTATAATCTTAGTCAGTACTCGATTTGCAATGTATAGTCATTTTTATTTAATCATTATGAGTAGTTTTGTTTTATTTTACTATTTATTTACAGGGTGTATCCATATTAATATCTACTAATGATAGTAATGACATAAGAATAGATCACCCTTTCCGAGTTCTGCATATTACACCACAAATATCCTTTACCATCCTGTAGATTGAAATAGGGATGTATGCTCTATCTATGTATTAATTAAATATTCAATGCCCTCTGCAAACAAATGAACATAAAACGCATTGAAATAACAATAACATGAATAAACAAGCCATTACTTCTTTTTACGTTTATTTTCAGTCTGTTTAGGTTTTTTAGTATTCTTTTTCTTTCTATCTCTTTCTGAGCTAGAACTTGATGTATCACTATCTGTTGAATCTGTACTACTGGAAGAACTTGAGTCACTGCTACTGCTTGATGAGGAATATTTCCTTTTTCTACTTTTTCTTTTTTTACGATCTGAGTCGCTGCTTGAAGAAGTAGTATCACTAGAAGAACTTGAGTCGGATGTTTCGGATGTATCAGAATCTGAAGACTCCGAACTAGAAGGCTTGCGCTTCCTTTTCCTACTATTTTTCTTATTAGATGTTTTAGTATCCTTTTTCAAATCTTTCTTTCTGCCTTCCTTGCTCTTTCTTTTTTCTGCAGTGGGAGTAGGCCTACTATCATCCAAATGTTCACAATCAGCTGTCTCTATTTCTGCTAGTCCTGATTTAGTTTTTTTTCGTTTTTGTTCCTGGTCACGTTCTGTATCTTTATGTCTATTTAATACATCACGTTCCCTTCTCTCTTCTTTATGTCGCGATCTTTGTCCTTCATCTTTAGCTCTGTTATTACGGTCTGTACTATGTTCTTTTATTGTTCTGTTTACGTGTATATCAATATATTCATTTTGATTTCGACTCTCTCTTCCATGTTTATTACCAGCCTCAATGTCCCGATTTATTCTATCAGACTGTTGCATAAAGTCACCTTTAGAAAGATTATCATTTTTATGTCTATTGCTACTTCCATCATGTCTTCTAACTTCAACGGTTTTGGTTCTTTCTTTTTCATCCAGATTTCGCTGCTTTCTTTCCTTATTCTGATCCTCTTGTTCTTTTATATTGTCTTGATTTTTGCCTCTATTTCTGTCACTCCTTTCATATCTATCAGTCTCTGGATAAGATTTATCTCTCTGCTTTTCTTCATATTTTCTTTTATAATTGTTTTCATGATTTTCATTTCTACTACTTTGCTTGTCTCTATTATGTTTTTCAGGATCTTCTTCAATGTCAGAATTAATCTTATTAAGGTCCCTTTGTTTACTGTTAGTATTAATTCTTGGCTGGTCTTTACTTCTTGATCTTTCATCTCTCTTTTTTCTTTGCTTGTGTTCAGTTATTTCCTTATTGTTTTTCGTATTTTGGTCATATTGATCGCTGTCTTGTCTCTTTTCATCAGTGCTTTTAATTGTTTCTTCATTTCTAATTGATTCACGGTGTTCTTTTTGGGTTTCTCTCGATTCATTCCTATTCCTCCAATTATTTTCCTCTCTTGTGTATCGTGTATCATCTTGTTTGGTTTTCGATTTGATGTCTTTTCTATTCTCACCATCCACATGATTTCTATGTTGTGACTTGTCCTCATGCCTGGTTTCTGATCTGTCATAATTTTTATTTCTAGATTTTTCTTCATATTTACTCCTTGATCTATCTTCTTCAGTTCTATTTGATCTGTCAGTCTTATGGTTATTAGACCTTGCCTTTGTCGAATCTCTATGACTATCAGTAGTTTTGTCCCTTCTACTATTCCTAATGGATTTTTTTGTTTTAGATCTACTTCTACTCCTGCTTCTGTCTCTATGGCTTCTGCTTTTTGTGACATTTCTATCATCTTTGTGCTGTTTATCACTTGTATAACTATTGCTATGTTTATCATCATTTTTTCTACTCTCAGAGGGTATGTGTCTGCTATGTTGCCTAGGATCACATCTGTCCTTGCTCCTTGAACGCTTAGACTTTTCTCGGCTAATATATGCGTCTTTTTCATGACCATCTTTGAAATGTTGTACTCCTCTACCCTTGCCAAGCCATCTCATTTTAGATACAGACTGTGAAAAATCAACATGGATGCGTCTGTCATCAATTAGAACATTGTCCATTTTGAAATATGCATCTTCACATGATTTTTTATCAGAGAATTCTATGAAAGCATACTGCAAGGAATCTCCAGTTTTTTTATCTCTTATAACTTCACAGCTGACAATTTTGCCAAAGCGACTAAATATAATTTCCAAGTCTTCATCAGTTGTTACAGGGTTTAACTTGCATACAAATAGTACATTTTCAGGTGGGGCTATGTCAGCATCAGGCAAATCACCAACTATTTCTAAGATGGTAGCTCTAGCCTTTGCCTCTTTTTCTTCAATAATTTCTTGGATTTCAGCAGCGGACTTTCCTTGGGTTTCATCTAATTCTTCATCAGGAGCAATACGGCCACCTTTTAATCGTTCAGCGCTGGGAGAAGGAGATCTAGATGGAGCCCGTAGTCCAGGAGGATCACTAAAAGGGTCCTCGAGGACGACAGTGTGTGTGATTCGCACATCTTGATAAGGCCGATGGGTTTCATCGCAAATGACATCGTTTAATTTGCGTAAGACTTCATGACCTTCCACAACCTCGCCGATAACGCAGTGAATGCTATCGAGAGAGTCCAAATCGGGCCCAAGCGTGAAGAAAAATTGTGAACCCACCATCATCTCACCGGTACACACCATAGAAAGCAAGCCAGCATCTGTGTGACGTATCTTCGGCATTTTCTCTCCCGAAAAGAATCTCTTGTCAGGCCCATCCAACAGACCCCAAATAGATTGGCCACCTGACCCTTCTCCGGTTGGGTCACCCGTTTGAGCGATGAAACCGCTGCGTATCGAATGGAATAAGTTGAAATTGTAATACTTCATCTTGCATAGCTTCAAAAAGTTCAGACATGTTATTGGGCGTTGATCTAAGAAAAGATCCACAGTAATGTCACCGAGTGTAGTCTCTATCACAACAGACATTGTTCAATTTATGTTTGGCACAACTTTAATCAGATTTTAAGAAGAATATTATTTTTCGTTAAAACTGACACATCACGAATACGAAACATAACCTCAATTTAAGAAAGAAAGAACAGAACAACGCTCATTTCTGATTGGGTCTATTCATGATTAGGTGGCGCCGTTAAGTTATTATATAACAAAATGGACTGAATTTTGTGAACAATAAGGTTTATAATCAGACACCTGAATAATTTGCGTACGTTGACAGATATGGTTATTTTCACGCTACGTTCCGATTTACTATTTTACTTTTCTTAAGGTAAATAAAACATTATACATTTATAAATTCAAAAGCAACTCAACTTATAATTTTAATGTATTAAAAAAAACTTTTAGCCTTTGACGCAAATTACTTAGAACACGTAAATTACCTAGTTTAGTTACGTTGAATTAAGTATTTGGTAAAGAAAAGCGGCATCTAGCGAACAATGTACAAGTTATAAAGCCTTCACTACACGTTCTGTAGTTTGGACCAGTTTGGACTGTGACTATCAGTACGTAGTATTTACAAGAAATTCAAATAGATGGCGCTTAAATCAATATAAACACAATATTTTCCATAGACTCGAGTCGTCTGCAGATTGCCGCCATGGTTGATGCCTTGCTGATGCTGATATTGTACACTCGAAGGCATAAATATCTATACAACCATAGCGTAAATACATATATACATCGACCTTATAGTAAGTGGCATAAAGATGTAGAGATATTTTTGACGTTTTGGTAACCTATATATATTTATATGCACTTGACTGTACGTACCCATGCAGTGTTTATTGAAAGTTCCAGTAAGTACCTAAGTATAGCCATGTAGGTATAGCTAATACAGTAGACTTAGCAGGCATGTTGCATTATCGCTATATACCGACATACTTACCTAATGGATATAGGTAATCCAGCAAAATCGATTTAAGTAATTGTTTTGTTTTAAACAATGTAATATTTACTTACTGCGTAGGTATAAGAAATAACAGCACTTCAGAAAAGCCCAGCTTTCGCTTCCTTTCCGCGAGGAGTCATAACCACTGTACCTAACCATAGACATTTTTACCTACTGATTTTCAATATCGAGGTGTCGGACGCAGGCCATGCAATTCGCCGTTCACGTTCCTAGCAAATCTAATAAAGACCGTTTCACCCACCCTCTTCCGCTCTCCACCCTAATAAAGTGAGTATTGAAAATTTACCAACCATTCTTCGAGAATATAAGGTTAGCCTAGTATGAATGACGGTTTGACGCGAAACGGTGTACCTACTAACTTTAACTCCAACTCCCAACCTTGTGTGCAGTGAATAAAATTGTTTTTACTTTCCGATTTTTAGTCCGCGCGGTTTGAAAGTGTTCTCTATTGGAGTCGGCTGCCGATGAGGTTATATCGAAATAATAAAACAGATCTGCCGGATGGGAAATATGATATAAACACGGGGCGCGTGTCGACCCTCAAGCTAAACGGTTGCTGTTCACTTTTTTGTTCGAATATTGCGTCCTTAAAACACAAGGGGTCAAGTACCACGGGTATATTCGAGATTGGGGTCAAAAACCCTATTTTTAGGGTTCCGGAGCCAAAATGGCAAAAACGGAACCCTTATAGTTTTGCCATGTCTGTCTGTCTGTCTGTCTGTCTGTCTGTCGGTCCGTCCGCGGCTTTGCTCAGGGACTATCAATGCTAGAAAGCTGTAATTTTGCACGAATATGTATGTATGTAAACTATGCCGAAGTATTTTATCCTAAAAATTCTAATCCGCTTGCGTCGTACTCTTTCTCCTTAAATATCGTAACGTCGCTACCTATAAGTATCACTAGTTTTAAAACAGCTCGTATCTACAGTCAAGAAAAGTGAATTACGGACCAGAGACCGTATTGCGTAACGTTTTTGACGCTCGCGATCGCAATCAAATGACAGTTGCGAAATCTGTCATTTGATTGCGATCGCTAGCGTCAGAAACATTAGGCAATACGGCCTCAGGGTGGAACCTTAGAGCTACTAATGCCATGTTGACATCCCAAACATTTGTCAAAGAAATTACAGCGAAATTGATTATGAAAAGGTTCTACCCTTGTACGTGATTCAGTTTCCTCGACTCGAATCGAAAAAAAAATTTGAGTGAACTTTATAATCAATATTTCAAGGGTTTGGTTGATACCAGCTTTGATCGACAATTTCTTGTTAACAGTACCTAAAGCCTATTTTAAAGCCGTGGTGGCCTGGTGGTTTGACCTATCGCCTCTCAAGCAGAGGGTCGTGGGTTTAAACCCCGGCTCGCACCTCTGAGTTTTTCGAAATTCATGTGCGGAGTTATATTTGAAATTTACCACGAGCTTTGTGGTGAAGGAAAACATCGTGAGGAAACCTGCACAAACCTGCCAAGCAATTCAATGGTGCGTGTGAAGTTCCCAATCCGCACTGTGTCCGCGTGGGAACTATGGCCCAAGCCCTCTTGTTCTGAGAGGAGGCCTCTGCCCAGCAGTGGGACGTATATAGGCTGGGATGGATGGATGGATTATGCCCTACGGCTGGGTAAAGGCCTCCCCTTTCCTCCGCCACTCTTCCCTATCCTGGGCATACACCTGCCAATCGAGTTGAAAAGCTCAGGTCGTCCCGTCATCTCCTCTTGCGTCTGCCTCTGCTCCTTTGTAAAGCCTATTAAGCTGTGATAATTTCTCTTTTTTAATTCATCATACAGGGCATCCATGTGGGCAGAGAAAGTACCTTTAGATACAAATTTATACTGCAAGAAGACAATTTAAAATTGCAAAGAAGAAATAAGGATTTCATTTCACTTAGGGCCTCGGTGCCGCAGTTAAACCGGCCATTCCATAAAGGCTGGATTTAAATTAAAAAGTCCTTGGCGAAACGATATAAAGCGGCGTTTGGCGCTAGTCAACAAGCGAGGGGAACTGACTGACATATTGATGTTTACGGGACGCAACGCGTGCATGCAAGTTTTAATGGTCTCCGAGCTCTGTAGGTAAAGTTGTGAAGAAAAGCTAGCTGGAATCGATTTACTGTCTTTGAGTACAAATGGAAAATAGACCACTCGAAATTAACCCTTTTACGGGCATAGTGCACATAGTGACCACATCATTCACAGAGTATAACTACATACACCAGGGGTGGCCAACTTGATTAGACCCAAGATCTACTGTTTATAGACCTGTGTGATCTACCAATTACATGCTTCTTGAAATTTTATATGAAAGAGTGTAGTTGAGTATTTATATTTTTTTCCTTGCCACGTTCGACTGGACTAATAATCGCGATCGACCGGTTGGCCAACCCTCGTATACACAAATATTGAGCCTTGCTAAAATGTATGTATGCTTACATGGTAGAAAATCAATTGAAATGCTTAGAAAATTATTTGTTAAAATGAATCCCTCGTAGGTAAACAATATAGAACTATGATTCATTTTGTGGTAGCGTATCTAAATTCACGGGACCACAAAAAGGATTAAGTATAAGTACGCCCAAGCAAAAAAATAAAATTTGAAATGATAAATGAAACGAGCAAAACTGTCTATATAAAACATTTATTAGAAATAAGCAACATAAATAATTAGGTATAAAAAAAGTTTATTACTATCGCGCAGAACGATATACACTGCTGGAAGTAAATTATCAAGAAAAGGTATACCTAGATGTCTTAATGTTTGGCGTGCTAATGCCCAATAGATGAGTCCCTGTTGTATCTTCTATTGCTAATGACATAAAATTAATGATGGCGCTCTGGGACTGTGTCCAGGACTCAGAAGCGTCTACCTGTGATTCTACAAATTTCACGGGCAACACTATAATTTGTTAAACATTCGTAGCCAACAAGAACTACATTCAAAAAATTCAGTATCACTTTTCAATTCCAACGCATCGTCGTATGAAAATAATACCGCTGCCGCGCTGTTCGCACCCCCTAGCCAATTTCTCCAGCCATTTCCCTTGAATTTTTTCAATACGCGTTCGGGACCATTTAACATTTTTATGTGTAATCTTGCTACGGCGATGGGACATGGATTTTTGCTCGCTTCACACTTTGTTTTATGAGTGACTTTACTACCTCCAGAGAGATTAAACGTAGGACGCTGCAGTCGGTTTATTGGCTTGCGTTTTTGATTTTAAAACGATAGTAATTTATTTTGGGTATCCAGTAAAAAATTTTTTCGTGAATTAAAATAAATACTTTAACACGTTAAATGCAGCGAGCATGGACTTCTTCCGGCTGATGATGATGATGAGATGGTGTTATATATATGAGAAGAAGTCACGCCTAATAAGTTGTCTACCTATCTGGCACAACGTACTGGACGCCAATACCCTGTACAACAAAGATACGTCTGTCTGCCATATCACAACAGTTACTATAGGCTCCTACCGTCACTTGGTGGAAATTTTATTTTAGTTTGAAGTCTGCTGCCAGTTCGCGTCATCGTGTTAAGTACCAGAGACGTACCAGCTTTTTAGCGAGCACAGGTGACACACGATATAAAAAATACTCATAAGTACATATATCTCGCACTTATGCATTAATTTCACGAGCCTATGCTACCGGCAAAATACGATTTTTACAAGCAAACACATTGACAGCGTTATTTTTAAATTATGCAACATTTGTATGGAAATACGAACGACACCCCAGCCTTTTGCCGCCTGTTTAAAAATACATCTCGTTGTTTCTTCTTGGTTTGACGTTATTCGCGATTTGATGGCTTTTTCATGTAGATTATTTATTTTTGGGCACTGTTTTTATGTAAGTACCTAATGTTTGGTTTATGTTTGTATGTGTATTATGTTTTTATAGCTTCTTTTTGTCAGTATACGTTCGCCCTAGAAACTGTGAAAAGAACTTCCAGAACCTATTGTCTATATATCAAACTATTACTGATCCAAAAAAAATATCATCGGACAGAACTGGACAAAATACTCCTCTCAGAATAATTAAATGTTCTATTTTTATTTTATGTACTTAAGTTTTTTTATTTTATATAGGTAGGTAAGTTTGTTAAGTATATGGCAGTTTTGTTTTTATTAATTAAATAATTAAATCGACATATCTTCATCATGTCGGCCTATATACGTTCCACTACAGGGTACAGGCCTCCTATCAAAATGAGAGGGCTTGGGCCGAGTGTTGATTGACATAAGTATACTACCTATAATTCTTTTTTTTATATTTTGAATGTAAGTATAGTAAAGATACTTAATAATGTCGTCGGGGTCATTATTCAATTTTATCTAGTTTTCCGAAAAATTATGAAAACAAGCCTAAACTAAAGTGTCCATGACAACATTTAGATATACTTACCCGGTAACAATTAGATATTTTTAATTTGAACTCTACACAATCGTGAGCGACGGTCCCCCTCTATTTAACTTCGACTTCAGACTAACAAACCCGGCACGATGTGTAGAAATTGTGAATAATTAACGCCTTTACCCCGTACTGTCTTGATCTGTGTCGAAATAACACGCATCCGTTCAAATGTACCTATATTCGAATCTATGACTACATACAGTAGGTACCTACAATGTATCTTAAAGGCGCGCCGAGCTTTTAGCGTATTTATTGCATTCATTTTTTAATCCCTTGCTGTAAAAATTACTAGTAAAGCTGTAGTTTTTAAACTCATATTCCACTAATACTATTATATAAATGCGAAAGTGTGTGTGTTTGTATGTTTGGATCGACGTGATTTTTGGCATAGAGATGGTTTATGGGCGAGAGAGAGAAATAGGGTACTTTTTATCCCGAAAAAATGCACAGTTCCCGAGGGAACAGCGCGCGATAACCGAATTCCACGCGGGCGAAGCCGCGGGCAAAAGCTAGCACTATTCCAAATTCGAAAGTTTGTAAGTCTGTTTGTTTATTTGTTTGTTTGTTATTTGTGTGTCATCACATCTAAACCGCTAAACCAATTTAGATGATATTCGGTATACAAGCGATAGTTTGAGTCCCGGGAAAAGACATAGGATAGTGTTTATCCCGGAAAATTGCATAGTTCCCGCGAGTGTATGATTAATTTTCGTGTCACAATGGAAAAGTTAGTAGTAATTCTAACTACCCCCATTTAAGTGTTCAACTTTTTGGTTACACGTTACATTATTAAAATATGCATTTGTTTCAGTAATAAGAGGAAAATCAGATTTGACCAACTAATTTTGAGTCGCCGCGTTTCGCCTCTATCCTCTTTTACCCCCCCTTACCCCATGTCCATATTGATTAGCGCCAAAAAGTCGGTAGCCCCTTAAAATAAACCTGAAAAAACCTCATTATACTATTAGTTACGAAGTTAGGATATAGTTTTATTTTTTAGCTAATAAAAAAAATATGCTTATACAAAATATTTTGCTTAAAAACGGGCATCACAAAGGTGTATATAGACAGCTATATACCTAGGTTATTGTACCTGGGCGTTTTAAAAAATAGTGTACTTACCCTTTCTTTTTTTTCCACAATATTTAAAAACTCTGTCGGGAAACATGTTTAAATGGAAATTAACAAAATGGCTAATGGAGGAATGTTTTTATAGTGTTAAGGATTATATTTAAATCTTAAGAATTTGTAATTTTTCAAATAGTAATTAAATGACATAATATAATAATAATCTAGTGAAAGTAAATGTCTTATGAATTAATAAAATGTAGATAGATAAAATACCTAATATTGACGAAAATTACAACCTAGATTTTTAGTGACCTAAAACTAAATATTTTTAGAAATAAATATTTAAAAATAAATATTGCTTGCATGCTGAATATATGTGCTAAACTTATTCTAAGATCTTTTAACTGTATTCTTACAAATAAATGTTTTTGAATTTGAATTTGAAATTTTCGATAAATATGGTTTTTCTTACTGAGAATCGAGAGCACAATCGATTCCGATCGTTTAAAAAATGTTCCCATTTTTTCATACCTACTTCAAATTTTTTATAAGAGTCAGTTTTGTCACGCCCATACTGAATGTATGAAAAAAAAGTCGCAAAATTGACATATTTTTAAACTATCGGAATCGATTGTGCTCTTGATTCTGTTTGGGGAAAACCATATTTTTCGAAAGTTTAAAAAAAAAGAAAGGGTACACTATTTTTTAAAACGACCAGGCTTTCCAAAAAAAAGATACCGTACCCATTTTTTTTAAAACGCCCACCTATATTTTGCGACCAACCTTATGCTGTCTATTCCGATACCCAATGGTGACTGTATTGAATGTAACGTAAATCTGCTTGAAAATGAAATACCTCAGCTGACTGTAGTCGAGTCTCAGTGAAACAAACCCTTAGCTTGAGGCTCGGACATAAGAGAGGCTATTTTGAATGGAAACAAAGCGTGACGTCACAAACAACGTTAACTCAAACATTGTAACTGGCAATACCGTTTCATCCGAAAACTGGCTCTGCAGCCTGTAGCTGTAGGGTACGTTTTGTTGTTTTAGCTTCAGTTTCAGTGTTTTGGTCTAACAAGTAAAGTAACAAGTAGAAGCTTTTGTGTAGCTAGATCGTCAGTAAATTGAGGCGAAGCGGTGGCACAGGAGGAAACTAATTGTATAGTGTCTTTTACAATTAAAATGTTCTAAATTTAAAGTAATAATAAAGCGTTCTATAACGTTTTATCCTAAACTATCTATGTACTTACTCTTAATCCACATCTTCGCTTAACTTCAAACGTACTTATGCCTATTTCTGTATAAAAAAATATTTAATGAGAGTAGTCTTTCAAAATAAAGCTCACATCAAGAGTAGGATCAGGCCAATCGTACGTACATACATCATAGGTATTTTCGCTATCGAGCTTGAGAGTAAAGAGTGCATTTAAATGTTTTGAACATGAAACTACCGTGAGAATCACTCATATTAAAGAAATTATATTAATTATTATTTTATTATGTCGGGCTAAACTCGATTTAAGACGTGAGTTATCCGGGTCAATATATTTAATATAGATTCGATGTGTTTAATGCTCCCTCAAGTATCGTGAATTAACACATTATTAAAATATGAAACATGTCCCTGTTCTAGTGATGGCATTCACTTGGCGCATAGACAGAATTTTATACAAGTGAAAATTTATGTCAGTTGTGAAAGCGTTCATAGGAATGTGAGCTAATGTAATTGTAAAACACCAAACGTAAACATTTCATCAATTTAACCTTTCACTCCCACAGTCCACCAAACAGTGGCTTGAAAGGAGGCGGGAAAACACCGACAACGACAAACAACTGGCGCAATCACTAGTGCAAATGTTTACTAACATCGTGCTACACATTATAGTGAATTTGTACTTTTGGAACTGAAATAGGAGACACGTGCATTTACTGCTCTATTCCTAACTTTTATATGAATAGATGCCAGTGAATTAATGATATAACTAAGGATTAAAAGGGCGTGAAAGGACTTCAGCCGAGTTTAGACTTGCAAGAAAAATCGTGCAATTAAGTTGCATTACATTGCGAGGCCGTAAAGCCAACGAGTTTGTAGCGGTCAATCGAGCGCAGCAATGTAATGCAACTTGAACGATTTTTCTTGCAAGTCTAAACTCGGCTTAAGAAGCACATAGGCAGTTTAATAATTGTGTGACGGCGATCGTGACGATTTAGAAAAGAAGCTTTACCATGTCTCCGATAAATGACTTATTTAGAAAAACAACAGCAATGAGGGCTATCGTTTTTTGTCTCACTAGATGGCGCACTGTTGCGTGAGGTTTTTAAGTATGGCTTTCAAAGTCTGTTATTACGGGCGTGAAAACATAGTTTAGATCATAATCATATTTAATACACCTTAAAACCGTACCATAAAAATATCGAGCATGCCACAGTGTTGCATAGTCCCCGTTTTGTTCGGAAAAAAGGGAGGACAAAGGTTTCCGAAAGACAAAACTGTCTAAAAACATAGACATTCATTGCCCCGGAACGCATATTTGCCATAATTAATTTCAGATATTGCAAAATATTCACAAAATTATTCTAATTATAAATAAACCCGCGTAGCTCACCCAAAAACTATGAGATTTGACATTTCGGAGAACTCACGCTACACTAGCGCCTCTAGTGGCGAATTCATACGCGATAGTCCTCATTGGGTAGTTTTCTGAGAAAAAAAATACTATACTAATTACTCCGTCAAGTATTTTTTCATTTGTCAATCAAACACAAAATGACAAAGATGAAGCACGTCTAAGTTCGAGAGTGGGGGCCAGTGTCGAACGGTGGGACGTAACATCAAACTTTAACTGGCTGTGGGGCTGTTTCACCACCCGTTGATTAATTTTAACTGACGGATGAATGTGTCTCCGTTTATTGGAACAAAACAAACAAAGACGGCATCACATTTATCCGTCAGTTAAAATTAATCAATGGGTGGTGAAACAGCCCCTATATCTTCATAATTTTTTGTTTAATTGTCAAAAGAAAAAAACGTGTTCAATATTTTGTGATAATCAAACTGACGAACTAATTAAGTTTTTCAAATCACTGTTAATTTTAAAACCAAACAACTATGTTCCGTTTGCTTTGAAGAATTCTTTATTTAGGATGTTTTTGTGTGCAAAAGTTTGAAAATGAAGCAATAAAATTGTAACTCACGTTCACTGCTTTGCTTGCAAGCACTTTCATACAGCCCCCCAAGTCATCATGAAATCAATAAACCAAAATCTGAAACGCGTTCATATATTACGGCGGTAACAGCATAGAACAAAGCATCGCTATAAATGGGTATAAATAAGGGAAGTGTCGCTAGAGATGGGTGGAAAAATATCACCGTGACATGCCAAGGAGGAACAACGTTACAAAATCACGTAGGTCGTTTCTTCGTTATCTCGGTGTATCTGCCACTCACGCAACGATAACGTCTTGGTATTTAATAACCGTCAATATAAAAAAAAAATACTACGAACTTTTGTACGTACGTACACTCCGAGTACACACGTTACCGACCATACTGATTGAATTGATTAGCAAAATGTGATTTTGTGACGTCTAGCATCTACCAAAACGTATATTGTTACGAGAGCGACGAGGGGGGCTACTACCATTCCTCCGACCGTCCCTATCACTCTTGTATTAAATAATATTAGCGTCAGGGGGACGGCAGGATACGAAGTTCGAATTTTGCACTTCGTAGTATAGGGGTGACAAAGTCACGATTATTTTTCACTGTGATTTTTTTAACGACAGTCACTGCGATAAGTAGGACAGTAACGTTGCCCATCTCTAAGTGTTGCGCGTTCGGTGGGCGATTGGTCCCGATTATGGCCCCGCGGAGACTAATATCCCTTTCTTTCACAAATGTTTTTTGGGGAATGTTATTTTTTGGCGTCGGCCGCATCTGGTGTCCGGGGCGGGTAAGGACCACCGGCCAAACGTCGTGGACAGCGCACTTGGGCCCGTGATTAGAGCGTTAAAACAACAGGAGGCGACATTCTTAAATATGATTTATTGAATAAGACGTTACTTGGCGGAACTCTACATAAATAAACTATAAATAATTATTTTGCTCACCAGCGACCTTTACTTATAATTATTGAAGGTCGTGGGTGAGCAAAGTAATGGTTTATAGTTCCTCACTATGTACTAATTCTAGGTCACTGAGGGAAAGGTGGAGCTTAGCAGCGTGCTACGAAATGGCAATACGGTTGCCTTTCTCAAACACACTATACTTGAAGAACAACATTGACAATTATACTAACTAAAGCTTGATTCAATCACCACTCACCTTCCACTCACACGTACCTACGAGCGTACGTACGAATGGGTACGAGTAAGATTGCTGTACGCAAAAAGAGGGGTGTTATAAGTTTGACCGCTTTGTGTGTCTGTGTGTGTGTACGTATGTCTGTGACACCGTAGCTCTTAAATGGGTGGACCGATTTGAATGCGGTTTTTTTATTTGAAATCAAGTTTTGTAGCGATGTTTCATAGACATGTTTCATCAAAATCGGTTTAGCCGTTTTTGAGATATTGAACTTTGAAGTGGCAAAGTCGTGGGTTTTCCAACTTTTTGTTGGTTAGGTTATGGCATCTCCGGTTAGTTAAATGCTGTGAGGGCCGGGGTCACTTAAGTTAAGTATCCTCTTAGTTGGGCACGTGTCCTCTGGTTATAGTCACCAGGTGCGATCCACAACGCGGAGCTCCTATTGTGATTGGAATTGCACCGTTTTTTAGAGGGGACCTTTATTGGCTATTTTGTAATGTAATTTTTCCGGGTTATTGCTGCGGAAATTGAGACGGAGTTTGCTAGTGATTCGACGTAGAATTTTTATGAAACAAGGGAAGCTAACGAGCTAGCGAATGGTAAATAGTCATTGCCGCCCAGTACCTAACAGTCCAGAAACACACTAGTAAGATTATAATAATAGAAATGCATAAAGTTTTTATGGAGAAGAGACGCCTTAAGGATCAAAGACAGGAGAATGGGGGTGCGGGAATTCGGGAAAAATCCATTTTGAACAACATTTTGTAGGACCCAGAACAGTGGCACTCTCATCAGCTAAAAACTCGACTTCTCCTCCCCGACTTCCTGGAATTACTACGGGAAGGAGAGGTTTGGAGAGGTTTCTCTACCCACAGAGTCTTGCTTCAGCCATTTGCTGGAAAGCTGGGAGAAGAGCATGCATTCCCCTGCTATGTTATGTGTCAGTCTTTTTTTGTTTATCCCCATTGGTTTCCTCCTTGACCAACCCTCGCCTTTTCTTTACAATTCTAACCTTCTAGTGTTTAACTTGACTTGCTAATGACCAATAGATGACAGTCTGCTGTGACTTCTATTGCTAATGACACATTTAACATGACAAGTACTGGGACAGTGACTAAGGTACTCGCACCTTACTTAGTCACTTTTAACATTTCCAATTAGCTTTTAGAGTAATAACCCTAGCTCACCGAACGTGCATACAATTTCTAATATAAGAACCGGCAAAAAGCAAACAAGCCTGGGTTGCTCCGGCAGATATTAAAGGCATATCTCTCTATTATGAGCGGGAAGTTCTGTAATTTAAGGGCGAGCTCGCGCGGCATATGGCGGCGGGAAGGGTTGCCAGTGTACCGATATCGATATTATAAAGTTAGGTTTGCATCGATGTCGATGAAACGAAATGAAATAATTAGGGTTTTTAACAGGCGAAATATTACTAGATGGCGTTAGTATCGTAAGTCCGTTTGACGTTACAGTCTTTCTTGAGTTGCGATGGCTCATTTAATTATTTGTCAAGGGGGGCTTTTATGAAATTCGAAAATCGAAGTTCGTAGTAGCTCCCGCTAGGCCGTGGCTCCGAGTCCGAGTCCGGGCTCACACCTCCGAGATTTAAGTGCGAATCTACACCTGAAAGGACCATGCGTCAAAATTTACCAAAAATCAACAGAGCTGAGAGTTGGGTCACTAAAAATGTCTGCTTATCTACTTTTATTTGCACAAAGTTGAATTCCATTGCATAACTGAGATATACATATTTTAGTCAGAGTAAATATCTATGAGAAACTGTGTTTTTCTTGAAGAATATCGGTAGAACATCTTATATAAAATCTTGCTTGTATGAAAGCTTGGAGAACAATGTTAAGTCTAAACATATTTTTATTTTACACAACTTGTGAACGAGTAAATCTGTCTTAATTATCCTGCAGGATTTTTAAAGCCATTATAAGGAGAACTTTCCAGGTAAAACACAGTTTCTCATAGGTTTAGCTTTGCAATGAAATTGAACTTGGTGCCCATAGAATCAAAATGAAGTACACGTAAAGACTTATTTAATGACACAATTCTCAGCTCTGTTGGTTTTTGGTACACTTCCCATACAAAGTTGACCATGGTCCTTTACTATGACTTTTGCGGTGAAGGAAAACATCGTGAAAAACTTCTAAAACCAGTCACAACTCGATAAGGCTCAGTAAGGCTTAACATTAAAACAACTTATCGATATCGGACCCGCTCTTCCCTAGCAGCTCGTTCTTCAGACACAGCTGCAGCTCCCCGCGATTATAACTAGCTTAGCGTACTCGCCGTTAGCTCACTCGCTTATTGCGATATTAAACACGTGCAATGTCACAGTAGGAGTACTGATTCAACCATTACCACTCCAAAATCAGCAGATGATCGAGGGTTCAAATCCGGGCTTGCATCTCTGAGTTATTTGAAATTAACTAGGTACGAACTTTGCGACGAAGGAAAACATCGCGAGGAAACTGCACAAACTTGCAATTCAATGGTTGCATTTTACTATGGGCATCCACAAAACCTTGACCTATGGCCTCACAAGCAGAGGATCGTGGGTTCAAGCTCCGGCTCGCACCTCTGCGTTTATCGAAATTCTTGTGTGAAACTACATTTGAAATTTACCACGAGCTTCACGGTGAAAGAAAACATCGTGAGGAAAACTGCACAAATACACACAAGCTACGAAGCAATTCAATGGAGTGTGTGAAGTTCCCAATCAGCACTGGGCCCGCGTGGGAACTACGGCCCAAGCCCTCTTATTCTGAGAGGAGACCTGTGCCCAGCAATTGGACGTATATAGGCTGGGACAATGATGATGAATGTGAAAACGTTTTTCAGTGATATTGGCTGTGAGGTTTATAATTGCCGTATTAATGTTTTTTTTAGTTATATAGTTTCTGTCCAATGTAATATGTAACATACATACATACATGAATAGAATAGAATAAAAGATTTATTTGCATAGAATAAGTAGTTACATCAACTGTCGTTAGATGGTAATGAGACAAAAATTTTCTTGGTCAAGTTTTAATTCTTAGAAAAACGCATAAATATTAATCACTTTGGTTTTAGTGGGGCACCTGAACGTGATCAAAAAAGTAGCAATAAATTGTACCACAGGTAGTTGGGTTCTTTGACTTATTTATTTTACCACATTTGTTTTTGGTACATAGGCGTGAGCAGGGGCCCATTATTGGTACCTCATACTAGAGATGTGACGCTTAACTTAAAAATCGATAGTTGATTAAATGATTTTACTTCGTTATGTATTTTGACGCACGAAAAAGTATTTTTGTTTTATTATTCGATAAGATGACTTTTGGGACCTTTTTATTGTTCAATTATGTTGGCTTTACTTATGCAAAATTTGGACCAAGCATTTCGTGCATTCGTTTATCTACGATTTTTATTGCTAGTCTTGTATTGTCGCCACTTTTTATTTATACTAGGTAGTTCGTTTTGTTCAGTATTTGTGAAATTTAATTTATCATAAATATTTGGTATCTTACTTGTCATTCATCATCAGCCTATTGTCGCGAATTCACGCGATTCCTGAACGAATGTGAGTATTTAAGATTTCAATACTGGTAACATTGTGAGAAAAAGATGGAGGGAAAGGGTAGATTTGAGGAGGGAGTTTTGTTTTTTTTAGGCAAGGAGGAGAGAGACGAGCAAGATTAAGAGAGTTCAACGGAAATATGATTAAGAATTATGGTACGAAATTGTGAGTGAATGAGATGATATGAACACAAGCTACAAAGACTGCCCGGGTAAGTGCTTATACTGATTATACAACAACGAGAGAGGAATACGTTGAGAGGTTAAGTCAGAGTAAATGTAGAACATGGTGGAACAGGGGAGGTCTATGGGGAAGGAGGAGGACCGTCCAAGGGACCACTGGGTCCCGCAGATTGAGGTGAGCGAGATTCCGTGATTGGAATGGGTCGGATTGCTAATGGGAGAATCCTACTATGATGAAGTAGCTCTCGGTTTGACCCATGGTACCAATCACGGCACTCACCTGTTGTATTAAGTAGAGCTTATGGATAGCTCTAACCTCTCAACGTAGGACGATCTAAAACCTTGTCGCATTAAGGCTACTAACTTTAATTTGAACTTAGGCACAGAGTTATTATGTTTATTCCCAATAACTACCCTTTAAGAAATGTGGCGACAAAATGGTGGAGATTGCTGGGATATGCTTCCATTAAGTAATGATACTCTGATAATGCTAGACGATTTATGAAAAAAAAAAAAAACGAAAGATATTTGAGCATCCCATACATACCCTATCTTATCATTATCAGCCATGAGTCCCCGTAGTGGGCGTGCTAATGTATTTGCACATAAGAGCCTTGCATTAGGCATTGCTAAAGTATCAGCAACCATGAGTCCCCGTAGTGGGCGTGCTAATGTATTTGCACATAAGAGCCTTGCATTAGGCATTGCTAAAGTATCAGCAACCATGAGTCCCCGTAGTGGGCGTGCTAATGTATTTGCACATAAGAGCCTTGCATTAGGCATTGCTAAAGTATCAGCAACCATGAGTCCCCGTAGTGGGCGTGCTAATGTATTTGCACATAAGAGCCTTGCATTAGGCATTGCTAAAGTATCAGCAACCATGAGTCCCCGTAGTGGGCGTGCTAATGTATCTGCACATAAGAGCCTTGCATTAGGCATTGCTAAAGTATCAGCAACCATGAGTCCCCGTAGTGGGCGTGCTAATGTATTTGCACATAAGAGCCTTGCATTAGGCATTGCTAAAGTATCAGCAGCCATGAGTTCCCGTAGTGGGCGTGCTAATGTATTTGCACACAAGAGCCTTGTATTAGGCACAGCTAAAGTATCAGCTACTACGAGTCCCCGTAGTGGACGTATTCGTATTTATGTTTGCGGGTCACATAGGAAATAAAAAGGTTACCTACAAAAAAAAAAAAAAATAATAATAATAATATAGCTATCACGAAATAAAGCAGTGAAAGGTGTACGAATAGACTGAATTACGCTAAAAAGTAAAGCTTGGGGAAAATGCGAATGAGAAGAATGAGAATGACAAAACAAGGAGAATAAGTTTTAGTAAGCGTGGATTTTACCGATCGGGGAAAGATGGGAGAACGAAAAAATTTACTACCTACCAATAAATAATGATTTTCGGGATAATGAACTAACAATGTGTTATCGGGCTTTGAATTGTAGTGTAGTTTAAGTGGAAAACAGCCAAATGCCGTATTATACTCTAGCTTTGCAACGTGAGAATACATAATGTAATATATATTGTGTGTGATTGTTGTCTTGTCTCTCTCTCTCTCTCTCTCTCTCTCTCCTTTTATCGACGTAGTAATACAAGAGCGTCTCACTGCCTGTGTTCGTATGTTAATTGTGTTACATTCTAAGATACGTACAACGATATGAAATCAAGAATTTAGTGATTTTTTAATACTTATTTTAAATTACGGCTAATTCATGATAAAATAATCGATTATTAAATCGATATAAATTCTTACGCTGGCAACACCGGCAGCGGTTTTCAATGCGATAGTCTGCATACGTCAATCAGAACGTATCCACTGTTTTTATTGGTTAAAATGAGATGGGTTATCAGTTTAATTTTTTGTATTGGTTGTTAACGGAATCAAGTTCACGAAACAATTACCGTAACTGAGAACTGACTTACTATGAAACTATTTTAACTGTTCGTTTCAACTTGTTTTGTGAACCGGTGAGCGTTTGTTTTCTTTTGAACAACTTTGAATGCGTACAATTAATTTAAAAGGTGATCTGCAAGGAAAATAATAAACCGTGAGACATTATTTTAGCACCAAACGTATCAGAAAATGCAAGGAAAGTGGAGGTCCTGAAACGTTTGCAAACCAGTACAGAAAACGTGAGGTATGTAAAAGGGAAAAAGTCATGGCGGATTACTTTACTTTTGTTGATATTAAATCTTTATCCTATAGATTAAACCATATCACGATCGTAGTTTATGCTATTCCGTTGTGCCAGAGGATGATATGGTACGATGTTTAATGCCATGAAGAGCCTAGCACACCACAAGCCTATTGCAATGTCTTTTGGAATTACGCACCCGTTGTTATTTTGTTCTTTTCACTCCTTTTCAGACATTTAACCCAACGCGTACAAAGCTATACAATATAAGAGTATATCGCAAATTTTTCCGACATGGAGCAATTCCTGCGCAAAAAGCTAGAACGGCGAAAGGAAGTACTGAATGAATATATAAGGGGAGCCGAGCAAACACTGAATGAGTGCAGAAGTGGTATAGTGATACATCATCAAGATATAATAAAGTGGGACATTAGCTTGAAGCAGTCTATTAGCGAGATTAAGAAGGATTTAGACGAATACATTAATAACGGGTGTGAAAGTAATACTGATTTTTTAGACCTAATATTAAATGAACAGTTAAAGGGTGAAAGGGTGCTGATCGAACTTCAAGTAATTATAAACCTATTTGCAAAGACATCTTCGAAGGATGTACTAAAACCACAACACGACACGGCAATTACTGTAAAGCTACCGAAGTTGGAACTAGCTAAATTTGATGGAGACATCCTAAAGTGGACAATGTTCTGGGACAGGTTTGAAGCTAATATTCACAATCAAAACCTGAAAGATGTGGAAAAACTAGCCTATTTGCTTAGCTCTCTTGAAGGCAGAGCAAAGGAAGCAGTTGAGGGCCTGAGCATCACAAATAATAATTATAATGTTGCAATTGACACATTGAAGGCTAGATATGGCAATATCAATAAGGTAATTGACTCCCACTATGAAGCTCTATCAAAACTAACGAGATGCAATTACACCCCAGAAAGTTGCAGGAAAAACCTAAACGAAATTGAGAAACACCTTAGGGTTTTGACATCTTTAGGTGAAAATAATGAAAGTAACCATCTTAGAAGTTTAATTTTGGAAAAATTTCCTGATAGGGTCCTTTATGAAGTTAATCTTCTGACAGCAAATAATCAGACGGTCTCCTCTATTCGTAGTACACTGGATGTTGTCATAACAGCAATGGAGAGAGCTCAAATGCACAATGAACAATCCATACCAATTACTTCAACAGAAGCATTCCACATTAGTGCTAAAAAACCTACCTTCTTCAAGGGTAAAAGGTCAACCAGAGAGCCCATTGGTAACATAGCCACTGTGAGCGCCAAAAGAGTTAAAATTTCTTGCATCTTCTGCAATGGTGCTCATTATAACGATGAGTGCAAAACAGTAATAAATTTACAGGATAGGCGAAAGAAACTTATAAATAGATGTTTTATGTGCCTAAGAGAAGGCCATAGAGCTGCGGACTGCAGGCTGTCAAAAATCTGTTATCACTGTAAAGGCAACCACAACCGAGCTTTGTGCCCAAAGAAGAACTCTCTGGGTAAGATTCAAACCAATGCATCGACAATTAATGCAATGGGTCAATGTTTCAAGTCAAAATCTTTTTTACAGACAGCCACAGCGCAGGTGGTTCACAAGAATAATAAACAAGACTGCAGAATACTTCTCGACTGCGGGAGTCAGAGGAGTTATATCACTTCCGGACTGGCACAACAACTTAATATGACACCTAAAAATAAAGAATTATTGCTAATTTTCACTTTCGGAGCTCAAAAACCTACTGAGACGTTAAGTCCATGCTCAGAAATAATCATCCGAACAAAAAGAGGTATAGAAAAGAACATAAATGTTAATATTGTGCCGCACATCACCGATAGAATACCTAAACCAAATATTCCTAAGAATAATTTAGTGGATGTGCTGGCAGATAGTGGCTCACCAGAAAATCAAGCTATAGATGTACTAATAGGTAATGATTATTACTTTTCTTTTATCAAAAACAATACTGTACAAATTGACAGTGACCTATTTTTGGTTGATACAGATTTTGGATGGGTTGTATCTGGTCATGTCAATATGAATGATGTACGAAATGAAGATGAATTAACAGTTATAACCTATCATCAAAGTAGCCGAGAATGTACATGTTATACAGAGCCGGATTTACCTTTGAGACATTCTGACATAAAATTTCTTTGGAGTCTGGAGAATATTGGAATAACTGACTCAGTGAAGGCATCCAGAGAGGAAGATGCAATTCATTCCTTCAATGAGACTGTAGTATATGAAAAGGGCCGATACTATGTTAAATGGCCATGGACTATATATCCACCGCAACTACCCACAAATTACGGCTTGGCATATGGCAGACTTAAAGGTTTACTACTACGATTGAATGAATCTACACTTCAAGAATATAATGAAATAATTAAGGAGCAACTTGAGGCTGGTATAATAGAAGTTATAAAGGCTGGTCCAGAGGTATCCTGTCAGTCCGTTCCTCCAATACATTACCTTCCCCACCATATTGTGAAGCAAAATGGGAAACGAGGGCGCGTGGTATATGATGCCTCAGCTAGATTAAAAGACCAACAGAGTCTTAACGAATGCATGTACAAAGGACCTTGCATGCTTCAAGATCTAACAGCCTTACTACTCAATTTTAGAGTGTACCGAATAGGAATCATAGCCGATGTCGAAAAGGCATTTTTACAAGTTGGCTTACAAGAAGAGGATAGAGAAGTAACAAGGTTCTTGTGGATAAAGGACATTAATAAAACACTGTCTAATGAAAACATATTACACCTCAGATTCTGTAGAGTCCCGTTTGGTGTCATATCTAGTCCGTTCCTACTGACTGCTACCATACGCTACCATATTTCCAAGAAAAATAGCAAATTGCTTACGAATGTAGCAAACAAGTGCTATGTTGATAATGTGGTGACTGGTTCCAGAACTACAGCAGAAGCCATCCAGCTATTCAATGAAACTAGAGACACATTTGAAGAACTGTCAATGAATTTGAGGGATTGGACATCTAACGACAAGGACTTTATCCAAATAATACCTGAACAACATAGATCAAAGGACACAGACGAAATAAAGGTCTTGGGACTATTATGGGATAAAACAAAAGATATACTCACCCTGAACGTAAATAAAGAAATATTGACTAAGAACAATTTTAATAAAGTTACAAAAAGAGAAGTTTTGAGAACCCTGGCATCGGTTTATGATCCATGTGGCATAGTGTCACCAGCACTCCTGCCAGTCAAACTATTCCTGCAAAATCTATGGAAAGAGAATTATAAATGGGATACTGCTCTACCTCAAGAATTAATAATAAAATGGAGAGCCATTATGCTTAATCTACATGAAATTAAAAGAGTTCACATACCACGATATGTAGGAACAAGTTCAAGCGAAAAATTTGAAAATGAATTGCATTGTTTCACAGACGCGTCGAAGGACGCCTATGCAGCAGTGGTGTATTTGCGTTCAAGCGATGGTTGCGATGTGAAGACAGCATTTTTAATATCAAAAAGTAGAGTTATACCACTAGAAAGGGAAAAGAAATCGGGAAACAGAGAAGGAAGAAAAAATGGAGGTCCAACAAGTAAAAAGAAGCCTCTTACTATTCCACAGTTGGAACTTCTAGGTTGTGTGATCGGAAATCGTTTGTTAACATATCTGAAAGAAACCATAGAGCTGCCTATAACCAGACAGTACATGTGGACGGACAGTTTAGTTGTCCTTACTTGGATCCACTCAAATAAGCTTCAACCACCTTTCGTAGCAAACAGGTTAGCAGAAATTAAACAAAATTCTGAAGTAGAGACATACTACATAAATACAAAAGAGAATCCGGCTGATATTGCGACTCGACCAGAACTTTGGATGCAGAAGTATAAGTTATGGCTTAGAGGCCCGAACTTTTTGACTAAAAATAAAGACAAGTGGCCTAATGATATGCACCTTCATAACCACCAGGCTCTGTCGCTTCACTCCGCAGTGGCGGAGGGTCTGGAAGAACAGCCTCCAGATTCATGTAGAACCGACAGTAGAATTGAGGACAAAACAGTCGAACAAAGTGTAGTTGATTCTCAAGTTCAGGAAATAAGAGATCTGCAACATAAGTATTTTCCGGAAGAAAGTAAAGGCAGACAGACTGATCTCACTCGCAATTTAGGCCTTTATACAGACGTCGACGGGCTGTTACGATGCAAGGGCCGGATGATGCATGCCAATTGGCCATACGACATGAGATATCCTGTACTGTTACACAGGGATAGTGAATTCGCAAAAAACGCGATAAAAGAAATACATGAGGAAAATTACCATGTTGGCCCGTCTCACACCCTAAATCTGGTTCGCCAAAAGTTCTGGGTGCCAAAAGGGAGATCTGCAGTGGAAAGAATAATCAAAAAATGCCCGCAATGTGTCAAGCATGGAGGCGGACCATACCCTTTACCTCCAACTCCAGCTTTACCAGCAGAGCGTGCAAACTATAGTACACCATTCAGCTATACTGGTATTGATTACTTTGGACCAATGTATGTGAATACGGAAGATGGACCACAGAAAAGATGGGTGTGCCTGTTGACATGCTTGGCAGTAAGGGCCATACATTTAGAAATCGTGAAGAATTTGACTGCAGACGAATGTATAATGGCATTGAGAAGGTTCATTGCATCAAGAAATGTGCCAGTACAGATTGTCTCCGACAATGCAATGTATTTCAAATTATGCTCTGAGATCTTGAACAGCGAACACTGTATTAAGAATAAAATTAAGTGGAAATTCATACCTCAGTTAGCGCCATGGCATGGCGCCTGTTATGAAAGACTCGTGGGACTTGTCAAGCATTGTATGAAGAGGACACTTGAAAAACGATTGTTAAATGACACACAAGCCCTTACTGTGATTAAGGAAATTGAGGCGGTCGTCAACACTCGACCATTGACCCGTGTAAGTCCTGACTTGGAGATTGTGCTTAGACCGTCAGATTTCCTCTCGTTAGGTGATTGTTTGAACTTAGAATTATCTGAAGACTTTGGAACAGAGCAAGCAGTGACAGTGACAAAACAGAACCTGATTGAAAGTTGGAGAAGAGGTCAAAACATGCTGAATCAGTTCAAAACTATGTTCATAAACCAATATTTGACGAGTCTCAGAGAACGATACCAACATTCTCCTCAACAGCCCAGAATCAAATCGCCAAAGGAACCGAGTGTGGGCGATATAGTACAAATAAAAGGTGAATCCAAGAACCGAGTTAATTGGAAGGTTGGTAAGATCGTTAATCTAATAAAGAGTTCCGATGGACAATTTAGAGTGGCTCAGGTACAAGTAAAAGACAGCATTTTCACCCGGTCTATTGGACATCTATATCCTCTGGAACTTGACGAATCGTGTCAATCACAATTAGAAGAAAAGGGAGTTGAACGTATACCAATAAGTGGGAACATACCAGTAAATGGAGAGACTAATAATGGCATCAGTCAAATACAGAAGTCACCGGAAGACGACGAGGGAAATAACATTTTGTTAAAGGAACCAGGAACACCTGAGATAGCTCCTGTAAGAGATATAGAAGAAATAGGAGATAGCAGCGAAGTGACATCTGAAAAGGTGTCGCAACCTATGCAAGTAAATAACGATGAAGATACTCCATCTATTGAAACTGAGACAAATGAAGTAGGAATGGAGGATGAGACTCATTCACGCGAAGTTGTAGCGAGACGAGCCGCAGCGATTCGAGCAAGAGAGAAAATTGCTGAGTGGACTCGTCTGCTTTTTGCCAGATTATAAACAGCTTCCTCGTCGTTGGGAGTGTCGCGAATTCACGCGATTCCTGAACGAATGTGAGTATTTAAGATTTCAATACTGGTAACATTGTGAGAAAAAGATGGAGGGAAAGGGTAGATTTGAGGGAGATATGTTTTGAGTTTTAGGCAGAAAGGAGGAGAGAGACGAGCAAGATTAAGAGAGTTCAACGGAAATATGATTAAGAATTATGGTACGAAATTGTGAGTGAATGAGATGATATGAACACAAGCTACAAAGACTGCCCGGGTAAGTGCTTATACTGATCATACAACAACGAGAGAGGAATACGTTGAGAGGTTAAGTCAGAGTAAATGTAGAACATGGTGGAACAGGGGAGGTCTATGGGGAAGGAGGAGGACCGTCCAAGGGACCACTGGGTCCCGCAGATTGAGGTGAGCAAGATTCCGTGATTGGAATGGGTCGGATTGCTAATGGGAGAATCCTACTATGATGAAGTAGCTCTCGGTTTGACCCATGGTACCAATCACGGCACTCACCTGTTGTATTAAGTAGAGCTTATGGATAGCTCTAACCTCTCAACGTAGGACGATCTAAAACCTTGTCGCATTAAGGCTACTAACTTTAATTTGAACTTAGGCACAGAGTTATTATGTTTATTCCCAATAACTACCCTTTAAGAAATGTGGCGACAAAATGGTGGAGATTGCTGGGATATGCTTCCATTAAGTAATGATACTCTGATAATGCTAGACGATTTATGAAAAAAAAAAAACGAAAGATATATGAGCATCCCATACATACCCTATCTTATCATTATCAGCCATGAGTCCCCGTAGTGGGCGTGCTAATGTATTTGCACATAAGAGCCTTGCATTAGGCATTGCTAAAGTATCAGCAACCATGAGTCCCCGTAGTGGGCGTGCTAATGTATTTGCACATAAGAGCCTTGCATTAGGCATTGCTAAAGTATCAGCAACCATGAGTCCCCGTAGTGGGCGTGCTAATGTATTTGCACATAAGAGCCTTGCATTAGGCATTGCTAAAGTATCAGCAACCATGAGTCCCCGTAGTGGGCGTGCTAATGTATTTGCACATAAGAGCCTTGCATTAGGCATTGCTAAAGTATCAGCAACCATGAGTCCCCGTAGTGGGCGTGCTAATGTATCTGCACATAAGAGCCTTGCATTAGGCATTGCTAAAGTATCAGCAACCATGAGTCCCCGTAGTGGGCGTGCTAATGTATTTGCACATAAGAGCCTTGCATTAGGCATTGCTAAAGTATCAGCAGCCATGAGTTCCCGTAGTGGGCGTGCTAATGTATTTGCACACAAGAGCCTTGTATTAGGCACAGCTAAAGTATCAGCTACTACGAGTCCCCGTAGTGGACGTATTCGTATTTATGTTTGCGGGTCACATAGGAAATAAAAAGGTTACCTACAAAAAAAAAAAAAATAATAATAATATAGCTATCACGAAATAAAGCAGTGAAAGGTGTACGAATAGACTGAATTACGCTAAAAAGTAAAGCTTGGGGAAAATGCGAATGAGAAGAATGAGAATGACAAAACAAGGAGAATAAGTTTTAGTAAGCGTGGATTTTACCGATCGGGGAAAGATGGGAGAACGAAAAAAATTTACTACCTACCAATAAATAATGATTTTCGGGATAATGAACTAACAATGTGTTATCGGGCTTTGAATTGTAGTGTAGTTTAAGTGGAAAACAGCCAAATGCCGTATTATACTCTAGCTTTGCAACGTGAGAATACATAATGTAATATATATTGTGTGTGATTGTTGTCTTGTCTCTCTCTCTCTCTCTCTCTCTCTCTCTCCTTTTATCGACGTAGTAATACAAGAGCGTCTCACTGCCTCGACTGTGTTCGTATGTTAATTGTGTTACATTCTAAGATACGTACAACGATATGAAATCAAGAATTTAGTGATTTTTTAAGACTTATTTTAAATTACGGCTAATTCATGATAAAAATAATCGATTATTAAATCGATATAAATTCTTACGCTGGCAACACCGGCAGCGGTTTTCAATGCGATAGTCAGCATACGTCAATCAGAACGTATCCACTGTTTTTATTGGTTAAAATGAGATGGGTTATCAGTTTCATTTTTCGTATTGGTTGTTAACGGAATCAAGTTCACGAAACAATTACCGTAACTGAGAACTGACTTACTATGAAACTATTTTAACTGTTCGTTTCAACTTGTTTTGTGAACCGGTGAGCGTTTGTTTTTTTTTTGAACAACTTTGAATGCGTACAATTAATTTAAAAGGTGATCTGCAAGGAAAATAATAAACCGTGAGACATTATTTAGCACCAAACGTATCAGAAAATGCAAGGAAAGTGGAGGTCCTGAAAACGTTTGCAAACCAGTACAGAAAACGTGAGGTATGTAAAAGGGAAAAAGTCATGGCGGATTACTTTACTTTTGTTGATATTAAATCTTTATCCTATAGATTAAACCATATCACGATCGTAGTTTATGCTATTCCGTTGTGCCAGATGATGATATGGTACGATGTTTAATGCCATGAAGAGCCTAGCACACCACAAGTCTATTGCAATGTCTTTTGGAATTACGCACCCGTTGTTATTTTGTTCTTTTCACTCCTTTTCAGACATTTAACCCAACGCGTACAAAGCTATACAATATAAGAGTATATCGCTAATTTTTCCGACATGGAGCAATTCCTGCGCAAAAAGCTAGAACGGCGAAAGGAAGTACTGAATGAATATATAAGGGGAGCCGAGCAAACACTGAATGAGTGCAGAAGTGGTATAGTGATACATCATTAAGATATAATAAAGTGGGACATTAGCTTGAAGCATTCTATTAGTGAGATTAAGAAGGATTTAGACGAATACATTAATAAAGGTGTGAAAGTAATACTGATTTTTTAGACCTAATATTAAATGAACAGTTAAAGGGTGAAAGGGTGCTGATCGAACTTCAAGTAATTATAAACCTATTTGCAAAGACATCTTCGAAGGATGTACTAAAACCACAACACGACACGGCAATTACTGTAAAGCTACCGAAGTTGGAACTAGCTAAATTTGATGGAGACATCCTAAAGTGGACAATGTTCTGGGACAGGTTTGAAGCTAATATTCACAATCAAAACCTGAAAGATGTGGAAAAACTAGCCTATTTGCTTAGCTCTCTTGAAGGCAGAGCAAAGGAAGCAGTTGAGGGCCTGAGCATCACAAATAATAATTATAATGTTGCAATTGACACATTGAAGGCTAGATATGGCAATATCAATAAGGTAATTGACTCCCACTATGAAGCTCTATCAAAACTAACGAGATGCAATTACACCCCAGAAAGTTGCAGGAAAAACCTAAACGAAATTGAGAAACACCTTAGGGTTTTGACATCTTTAGGTGAAAATAATGAAAGTAACCATCTTAGAAGTTTAATTTTGGAAAAATTTCCTGATAGGGTCCTTTATGAAGTTAATCTTTCTGACAGCAAATAATCAGACGGTCTCCTCTATTCGTAGTACACTGGATGTTGTCATAACAGCAATGGAGAGAGCTCAAATGCACAATGAACAATCCATACCAATTACTTCAACAGAAGCATTCCACATTAGTGCTAAAAACCTACCTTCTTCAAGGGTAAAAGGTCAACCAGAGAGCCCATTGGTAACATAGCCACTGTGAGCGCCAAAAGAGTTAAAATTTCTTGCATCTTCTGCAATGGTGCTCATTATAACGATGAGTGCAAAACAGTAATAAATTTACAGGATAGGCGAAAGAAACTTATAAATAGATGTTTTATGTGCCTAAGAGAAGGCCATAGAGCTGCGGACTGCAGGCTGTCAAAAATCTGTTATCACTGTAAAGGCAACCACAACCGAGCTTTGTGCCCAAAGAAGAACTCTCTGGGTAAGATTCAAACCAATGCATCGACAATTAATGCAATGGGTCAATGTTTCAAGTCAAAATCTTTTTTACAGACAGCCACAGCGCAGGTGGTTCACAAGAATAATAAACAAGACTGCAGAATACTTCTCGACTGCGGGAGTCAGAGGAGTTATATCACTTCCGGACTGGCACACAACTGAATATGAACCTAAAAATAAAGAATTATTGCTAATTTTTCACTTTCGGAGCTCAAACCTACTGAGACGTTAAGTCCATGCTCAGAATAATCATCCGAACAAAAAGAGGTATAGAAAAGACATAAATGTTAATATTGCCGCCCACTCACCGATAGAATACCTAAACCTATATCCTAATATATATTTGTCTGGCAGTAGTGCTGCATCATGAAGAAAATCAAGCTATAGATGTACTAATAGGTAATGATTATTTACTTTTCTTATATCAAAACAATACTGTACAAATGACAGTGACCTATTTTTGGTTGATACAGATTTTGGATGGTTGTATCTGGTCATGTCAATATGAATGATGTACGAAATGAAGATGAATTAACAGTTATAACCTATCATCAAAGTAGCCGAGAATGTACATGTTATACAGAGCCGGATTTACCTTTGAGACATTCTGACATAAAATTTCTTTGGAGTCTGGAGAATATTGGAATAACTGACTCAGTGAAGGCATCCAGAGAGGAAGATGCAATTCATTCCTTCAATGAGACTGTAGTATATGAAAAGGGCCGATACTATGTTAAATGGCCATGGACTATATATCACACGCAACTACCCACAAATTACGGCTTGGCATATGGTAGATTAAAGTTTACTACTACGATTGAATGAATCTACACTTCAAGAATATAATGAAATAATTAAGGAGCAACTTGAGGCTGGTAAATAGAAGTTATAAAGGCTGGTCCAGAGTATCCTGTCAGTCCGTTCCTCCAATACATACCTTCCCACCATATTGTGAAGCAAAATGGAAACGAGGGCGCGTGGTATATGATGCCTCAGCTAGATTAAAAGACCAACAGAGTCTTAACGAATGCATGTACAAAGGACCTTGCATGCTTCAAGATCT